>NC_087560.1:1200000-1544166 GCF_036250125.1 Pseudopipra pipra
AATATGCAACTGCAAGTGAAAAGGTCTGCTACTGTGAACCCTCCACATTAGCATAACTACTTCCAGCATGTTTCTTAAATAATGCACTCATTTGCACATCACTGACTTGGCTAATTCTGACTTCAGTCAGGGTAGCCTTGTAATTAAGACTCTTGCTTTAATTTTTAATGAAGTTTATGTTACATCAATCCTGACAGTAATGAGGGGACATGGAAACAAAAAGGCTGCTAATAATTAAATTCACAAACCAGTTTGAGGGATAATAATTCCTGAGGAGAAATTACATGACTAATTATTAATTAAATATTCATACTATTGCAGGGCCATCTCCCTTAACTGCTCCTTCTTGTTGGTAATAATGCTGAGATGTGGATGCCTTCCTGCAACCATTCTGATTTTAAGGTCTTTGGTTAATTTTAGTGCACCATTAATCAATATGACACAAAAAATAAAATTGCTTTAATTGGTATCATTTTATTGTTTCTAAATATTACTACAGTTGGTTTAGTTGTGTAGAATTAATCTAGTTAGTCGGTGCCCATTTTATGGGAACATAAATCCAGTTTATATCCATAAACTTCTAATGGCAGGACAACTTGACCTTTTTTTGTAGCATTACTGTTTACAGATAATTACACCAACTCTTTAAAAGGTTGTTTAATAGCTTTGCATTCATCATAGTAAAATGAAAAACATGCATATTATTTAACTCCAGACTGTTCTAAGAAGGTCTCAAAGACCCTAATTTACCCCTGCTGAAAAGTAAGCAATATTAATTTGTGTATTTTTAAGAAATCTATGAGAGCTTTTCCTCAAACACATACAAACAGATCGAAAGTGTTTGTGTGTGATCTCTATTAATCTTTCACACAATTTAGATCACATACATACCAGAAATAACAGCACTGCAATGACATCTTTCACAGAAAGAAAGATGTCAGTGTGTGGCTCTCTCTCTGACGCAGGTCTTGAATTGATAGTTTTCCAATCTCTCATACACAAATACCATAAATTCACAGAGGAATTAGACTGATTAATCCTAATTTATGTCGACATTTATATCAGCCACTGAAAGTGTCATAATAAACCTTTAGAATTAAATGTTTATTAAAAGAAGTCGAGTTTGTAGAGAAGTTTAGCAAGAGGAAAGAAATTCTTTAAATGAAGCTTGTTAGTCACCAAACTCAGTTGCACTCAGAATTTGTTTTAACGTGTATGTTAGTGCTTTAAAGAGAGAATATTTTGCATAGCACAAAATGGATTCTCAAATTATTAAAAAGACATAATGCATGTCCTTTTATCCTGAAGGGGCATTTGGAAATTCTGAACCAGGGCAAACATTTCATTTTTCTAATAATTCAAACCAGTTGCTTCATCAAAGTGAAACAAGTCCATCACCATACATGGGGCAATGATTCCCTTTAGCAAGCACTTGTCACATTACTACAATCTGACAGGTTTGTAGGGCATTATTACTAGCTCTGATTTGTACCACTCTATCCCTTTTACTAAATCTTAAAAATCTTTTTAACTTTTCTTTTTTCCTCTACTCTCTTAAACTAACACCTGAAGGCAATTTAAATATACCACTCCATAATGAAATACCACTTTCATTCTCTCTAGAATTAAGATGTCATTATCAACCATCTGTTCCTGGTCCTGCTCTCTATTTCTTCCATCAAAGAAATAATTCCAGGCATGAAACACCTCATTGGAGCAACAATCACCTGAACCTGCTGGAGTGCTGCAATGTAAGGGTGGGCCCAGCTTGCAGGGGAAACAGCAATGGAAGAAACTTTTTCAGATAACTTGACATCATTGTATGCAGCAGGTGAGGAGAATTCCTACTTTGCCTTTCTCTCTATTCCCTGCCTCTAGAAGCAGTGCCTCCTCCTTGCTCTACCTGTGCTCCCTAATTCTCAGCTCAAAGTCCCAGTTTAAGGACCAAAGATACTGAAATATCTCAATGAAGTCCTAGTTCAGTTCTGTGGGGCTGAACTGGGGTTTGACACCAGCAGCCAGAAAAGCACGACTCCAGCCGTGCTGCTCTGGTTCCTCACCACGTTTCCACAAGCTGTGCAGAGCTTGTGAATCCAAAAAATTCGGTATGAAGAACTGCTCAGAGATTTTGTGTCTTTAAGCAGCAAGGTATTTGTTTATTCAACGCTGGGAGCAAGCCAGCTCGTGCCAGACAAACGTGCTCGACCTGAAAATGCAAAACTAAGCCATTTTATACACTTTAGATCCATGGTTACATCATTAAACATACACATTAATAAGCAGGCTGGTCTCTGGGCAGAGTCTTTCCAGACGTGCCCAGTCTTCTACTGTGGGATCTTCTCAAGCCTTCATCCCCCTGGTGGTCACCATGGACGTCTTCCTCAATTTGACCTCTTCAATTAGGTGACCTGAATTCTTCAAGCTTGCAAAATCCTGGCTCTGGGCTTTCTATATCTTATTCAAACATCTAGTTTACCTAATTTATTACTGCGTGTGTACTACTACTCCTATTCTTTCTATAATGAGGCCTTTGGTCCAGTGAGCAGAACAGAACATGATATGAACCAGTGCTCCTAAAATGGTCTTCTAGCAAAACAGGTTTTGGGGTTTCTTAGCAGGCCAAGATATCTCAGTTAACTCTTTTAGGCCTGGCTCCTGTTTCACTTGTTCTGATCAGGACTTCAGAAAGGGGGCTGGGGGTGCTGAAGAAGGAGGAGGTGGGGGCAAGAAACACAGGATGTTATTGCAGGGCCCACAGGGGACTCAGAGCTCAGCCTCAGGCAGCACATGGCCAGGGCCCCTGGGCCTCCAGGGTTTGGAGCAAGGGTTTTCCAGGCAGTGCCCGAGGGCACATCTTGTGTGAGCACAGGCAGCACAACCAGGTGCACCCAGCTTACAGAGTCCAGTGGATTTACTAGTCTGCCTCTGTGGCTTCACCCAGGCAGGGAGATGGGCCGTGTCCCCACCCCACAGGATTCACGTGGGGCGTGCATGAAGCAATGCTGGTGTGGTGGGTCTGACACAGGAACACAGCAGACCCCTGCACACCTGCTCATGGCCAGCCCAGGACACTACAGAGCCCCACCTGAACAATACTGTTGTCCTAGCTGGATAGAAAGATGTCTAGAAATCCTAAAATAAAATGTCCAAATTGCTTAAATTCTACCAGCATAAGATTTCCAGGAAGTAAAGTGGGGTTTGTCTGCTAAAACTTGGCCAGCCCCATTAAATAATAACCACCAGATTAAACTAAACCCAAACCTACTGGAAAGGTTAAATTAATTTACCCTCAGAAGTGTTGGCATTTTATGTGTATTTTCTGTTCCCTTGCTCTGTGGTGCTGCCACACCATAGTTTCCATTCACTGACTCCCTGTGCCTCGCTATTACAGCTGATGTTGCCCACCTGATGCGTTTTTTTCAGTTTGGGAAACTTCCTGACAGACCTTTTGGCTACATTACTACACCCATTTAATGATTCCCAGTCCCCATTTTTCCATGAAATTACTGACAATGACACACCCCTGCTGAATTTTACTTGTTTTAAAATACAAACATCATTAAAAAATAAGTTGATGGAACAGTAGAAACTGCCCCATCAAAGTCTAAAGTTATGATAAAGGATAAGGGGGGAGCACATACAGGTGTTGCACTAAAAAGGGCAAGCCTGGGAATTACAGTCCAGCACACTTTGCTTTACTGCTTAAGAAATAAGGCAGCAGAGAAGCACCAGAAGATAACAGAGAAATGCTACACCAACTTGACATGGTTTACTTTTACAAATCTAATATCCTTCTACAACAGGATAACCATCTTGTGAGATGTTTTAGGTGCATCATCTCTCATGGCATTCTTGTCAGGGAAATGAAAAATGTCCATTAGAGCATTGTCGTGGTCTAACCCCAGTCAGCACCTGAACCCCACACAGCTCAACCCCCACCCCGTGGGGAGGAGAAAAGAAAAGGCAAAATTCATGGGTTCAGATAAGAATGGTTTCATAACTAAAACAATATAATAATAATAACAACAGCAAAAAGGAGAGCGAGAAAGGAACAAACCCAGGAGAAAGAACTGGTGCACAGTACAATTGCTCTCCACCCACTGCCCCACGCCCAGCCTGTCTCTGAGCAACAGCTGGCCCTGCCCAGGCAATCCTCACAGATTATATCCTGAGTGTGACATTCTATCATGGAACATCCCTTTGGCCAGCTCATGTCAGCTCTCCTGGCTGTGCTCCCCCAGCCTCTCGTGCCCCTGCTCACTGGCAGAGCCTGAGACGCTGAAAAGGCCCTGATTTACAGTGCTACTTAGCAACAACTAAAACATCAGTGTGTTATCCAACATTATTCTCATACCAAATCCAAAGCCCAGCACTGTACCAGCTACTAAGAAGAAAATTAATTCTATCGCAGCCCAAACCAGGACAAGTGTGCTCTAAAATGAGTAGAAAATCACATTAGAGAGCTTCAATTAGAGTGTTCAGGGTCAAACTGGGAAGTTGTCAGATTGGGTTCTGCAGGTTCAACGTTGCATCAGTATCAATCAGTGCTTTCACTACTGACCTGAAGGACACAACAGAGTGTGCCTATAAATGTACTGCAAGGTGGGAAGGATTATGGATATTCTCAAGGAATAGAATTCCAAGTAATCCTTCCAGATAAGAAACACATAGACTAAATGGAGATAAGACCAGTGGAAGGCAACCAGAGAGAACAGAACATCAGGGCAAGCAAATCCCACTGGGGAAAACTGGAATAACTGGAGTTGGTTTGTCCATTAGAAAAGGTTTCTCATAGGAGAGAAATAAAGACTGCTACTAAGGAAGTTAATTTTCCCCACATCATGATGATGGTAAGAAGGAAATCTAGTCATGTACTTCGGCAGGAAGATTAAATATTAACATTAGTGCTGGAATATATTGTACATCTTAATTATCTAGGTTTAAGAACAGTGCAGGCGGGAATCAGTCAGGAATGACTTCTGTAGGGCTGATGCAGATGTAGGAGCGAAGACAAACTACACGTCATCTGGGTTATTCCAATCCTGATCTGGAATGAATTTGATCTCATGCAAAGGCTGTGTTGTGTGTGTGCCTGTGCACTGCCTGTACAGATGAATCACTGCCACTAAATAACAGGTAACGGAAACTCAAGGTCAATTTTTGGGATTCAGAGCAATTACAGTGTTTAAATGAGATGTTCAGCTCCCCAAGAAGATAAAATTATAGGTGTTGAGTAGAAGAATGTAGATCACCCCCATTAGAGATGAAGGTGAAAAGGATGTGGAGTTGGAATGGGAGGAAGAGACTGAGGGGGGCTGGGAGGCCGAAGCTTCCTTGTAAACAGAACACAGAGAAGGCTAAGAATTGCTCTGTGCCTCTGTTCCTTCTCTCTTCTTTCTGTGCTGTTCACCTCACAAAGTGCATCTCAAGTTGAAGACACAATAACATTCCAAGCAGGTCCCATCCTGCATTCCTGGTGTGGGCTCCAGTGGCCCAGTCCTCCCTGGGATGGAAAACATCACTGCAAGGGCAGGAGATAGACCTTCAAACCCAGCCTGGCTCTGAGCACCCTGACTCAGGTTTCCAGGCCTTGGAGTGCCGAGTTTGCCAACAGCAGTAATGACTGAGGTGACATTGCTGAGATTCCCCAGCCATCCTCTCCTCTCCAGCACCAAGGTTTCTGCAGCATCTAACTGAGGCACAGCTCAACAGCCCTGATCCAACTAGTCTAAGCCACATTTCCTGACAAGGCTTATTTTAGTTATCACTGTTGTCTACCCTGGGAGGAGCTCTGAGAGCTGAACTAAACTCATCTGCTTGCAGCAGCACACAGACCATGTCAGCTGGTACAGCTGGGGCCAGGGGAGGCTCTGAATCCACAGCTTGGGTTTGAAATTGCAGTTATTCAGACCCCAGTAAAGGGGAAAAAACTGCCATGTCTACTTTGGGATTATTGTAAAAAATTTCAAAGTATATGCTCATTCCCAATGAGAACAACACATGTTTTCAAATATTCTTGTGAATTTTTTGGAAATAGGTTTGGCTTAAAATATTTTGCTTAATATAAAATGTTTCAACGGACACTTTGTTGTCCAGCTAATATTGTTTACATGAAAAGAAATATTTTAAAATAAGAAAAGGCAAATATTCTATTTGGACAAGGTTGGGGGGTGTTTCCCTTTTTTTTTTTTTTTTAATTAGAGCTCTTTTCTCCCAAGAATACCTTCATTAAAAAGAACACACTTTTTGAGAAAACATTTCCACACAATTATCTTCAAACACTGAACATTCACCAGAAGTTTTTTACTACCCTATACTAAGATTACAATACTTTATTGTGCACAAAAATTATTGTAACTGAAATCCATTGTTAACTTCATAATGAATTAATTCATAGATGTGGAGCCATGACAAGTTCTCCCAGTGTGAGAAGAGCTGTGTCCATATAGGATCAGTGTCCTGATTGTATATGAAAGCAACAGCAAGAATCAAGAGAGCAGATATTGTCCTCTAAAAACTCTTTGGCAAGTGAATAATTATTTTATTGTACTTCTTTTAAACTGCAATTCAATAAGAATGATAGGCTGAAAATTTTTAAGTAGCAAGATTTTTTTTTAAATTGCAAGATAGTCTCTAACCATCTGTTCTTAGGCACAATCCCACACAGGTTTCATGAAAGGCAGAAAATGTAGCAGCCTACCAGCACTGGAGTGTGAACAGTATGAACTGCAGAGTGACAGAGTGGGATGATCATGTTCCTGCAAATCTGAGGAAAGAAGTGGCACGTGGTACAGAAAACCAGCATCCCAACAATGCCACTCAGCTTCATCAATGCCACTTCAGTCCCTTCAAACACCACCCTCCCATGAAACACCTTCATGTAAAAGAACTTTGTTGTATTTTAATTTTTCAGCCCCCACGATGCCAGTTAAGCTGACATGTCCGTGTTCAGTCCTGCAGGCTGTCAATATTCCCCAGAGGAACAGTCCCAGGCACTTTGCAAACCATCAGCAGCTCCAGCATTCTGAGCAGTCAAGGGCTCTGTGAGCCCAGGAGTGCCTCAGCTGGAGTCTGAGGCTCCCCTAATACCTCTCCCTTTGCACCTTCTCAGCTTTGACAGTACCATAAAAAGCACAAGAGAATGTGAGGGAACAACCACAGTTGAAAATCTGTGCACAGCTCTTCAGGAATGTACAGACTCAAATTTAACACATGGACATATGAAGAAGTGAGATGGCATTTTGGCACACGGAATTCAATATAATTTCATAGCTAATAGATTAGTGTGACCTATCCATTCCTGATACGTGTAGTGCAATGCCTAAATATTGCTTCCTTACCCTGGACACACACCTGCAAAAGCCCACAGTCCCTCAGAATGAGCAGGGTGCCCAGCTGGTGACCACACAAGTGATTTTGGAGATGCTTGGCCCACTGTCAATGCACATTGATTAGTCATTGTCTAATCTGCAGGAAGAGTATGTAGTTAACCTACTAAAAAGAAAAGTTGTCAAGGTATCTTTACCACAACCCATGGGCTCTCTCACTTCTATCCCTGTGATTCAGTCCCCCACCCCACTGGGGGTGCAGCTGTGGGGTGTGAGCTGGGGCTGAGCCATGGCACCAGTCAGCCAGAGCACCGGGGACAAATCTGCATTTCTGGCCATGCACAAGCCCACATTTAGCCTGCCAGGTTTGATAGCTGGCTGATGAAGTTTGTGCACCAATTTTGGATACCACTGCCCATTCCCTGACATAAAATTCCAATCTTGCAGCAGTTCACTTTCTCATCCTACAGAACAGGGTGGAAGGCACAGTATGTCCCAGTCTCCTCTTCTGCCAGAATTTGGGTCCTTTGTAAGAATAAAACAATACTCTCTTCCCCACTCACCTCAGACTCTCACAGTGCCTGATAATGATAACTCAAGTTTGTACTAATGACTAACTCCACAGCACTTTATTGTCAGGATCTAACAGTTTACACACCTAATGACAATGAATGCAGATTTACTCATGCGGTCTCTTGCCATTGTTTAAAATCTGCAATTTCAGTGAGCATTCCTGACATTTAATTTATTTATTTCGCAAAATTGGAATAAACAAACAATCCAGGGTCAAGGGCAGCTCTAAATCCACACAAGGAACTCATGGTTTCCAAGGGGATCTGCATTAGTTGAGAAACCTGTTTGTAGCTTGCAATATGCAGATACTGTTTTATAAATATAATTTGATTTTTACTTTTTCAATCAGCAAAGCAGAATTTTCATCACACTTTCTATGAACTCAGTTTGAGTTTTGTTTTTTATAATTACAGTAACAACGCAATGATGGGAATTTCTTTTACCCTTCAACATCATGAACTAGTCAGATGAGAACTTTGTATTGCATAATACATGATGCCCTGCCTTACATGTGATATGCTTTACAAAAATCTTAGTCTAATTGTGCAAGACTACTGTTACAAAACATTCTCATCACTGGCATGTTTAATTGAGCTCCTGAGAGGCAGCATCAGTAAGACTTAGGGATAAATAACTGGTAGTCCCATTGGTCTCACCAAGAATCCATTGATGTTTCATAAATCCTAGTCAGTACAAATCTAATTGAGTTACCATGCTGAATTAGCTTACATCTAAATGGCATTCATGTCTACAAATGGAATAATTAGAGTCTAGAAAATGGGATATATGAAGTGCTATCCCAAGTGACAACAGCAAGACATTTGTATTCATTCAATCAACTGCTTTAAAAAAGCAGATGCAATCCTTGATTTGGGGTTGATGACGAGACAGTGTTATTGAGCCTAGCACTGATGTTAGACAGAGAATGTTAACTATTTCTGCATGTCTATCTATTTATATTTATTCTAAGAGATTCTTGGCTTTGATTCGTTCAGATTTTGCTTTAGGATACAAAGTCATTACCTGACTACCATGACTACATCCTCCCCACTTCATATCTGGGGTAATGAAATCAGCTACACTCATTAGTGCTCTGCTTTCCACTACTGGAATTCTAAGATGAATAGAAAATAAATCAATAAATAACAGGGCTTCAAACAGAACTTTCAAAGCTACTAATATTTTTAGCCTCAGTACCGAATGAGTCTTTTTTAGACAGAATAAAGCAAATAGGACTGTTCATTTTGCCGTCTTGCTTAGCCACTTTGTTCTGTGTACTAAATTAAATAAGATACCATCACACTCCCACTGGAATGCAGTGTCACCCTGGCAGTGATACCCTGCATTACAGGCTGACATTTATCAGATGCCACTAGTTGGCTGGTTCAGGTTTAGTTAAATACCATCTGTTTTTTCAGGACAAACATAAAACATGGCTATCTCAAACTGTATATAAAACCTATTAAATTAGGATGAGTCTTTGCAATGCTGGATAACAGATTCCTTTAATTCAGAAAGTAGTCTAATTTGCATGCATATTTTATTTATTACACCAATTAAGTTTTGCAAATAGTTTGCAATGAGGTCCCTATGACCTAATAATTCACAATTACTCCTGGGATATCCTGCCCACTTTAGCACGTTTTGAATAATATTGCTATCTCCTTGAGAAAAATAATGCATTTTTTACATGATGAATTTATTAAGAGTGTGCACACCTCTTTCTTAACCAATTTTGCTCTAGACAGGGTTACTGGAACTACTTCATAGACCTTTGTCGTGTTGGTTAATGAATGCCTTCCTTCAGCTTCCTCTCTTTTCAGATACTTGTCTTCCAAGCTCTTGTGGAAATCCCACATATATACAATCTAGATGAGCACTCCAGGTGGTAACACAATATAAATGAATAATAACCATTTGAAGCTGCCAGGAAGATATTCTGTTTCAGTTCTAACATTAAATAATGAAGAATAGTTGAAAATAGACATTGTGGAGCAAATTTATGGCAGCCAAATCTGCTCAAGACAGGTAAACTTACTTTGAATTTATACTGCAGAACTTAATTTCCAAAAAACTGCATCAGAAAATAAAAATTTGATAGTCAAGTGCATCTATTCAAATAACGATAAGTTGCATTGACTTATTTACAAAACTAAAGTACCATTTGGTCTGCTTTGTTTTATAAAGAATTTTAAATGAGCTCAGAGTATGAGAAAATGCTTTATTTTGGTACAGTGTTCAAGCAAGCATTGGAATTTTCCTTGTATTTCACATGTATAGCTTCCTCCCTAAAAGCATTCAGATAGTAATCTGCATTTCGGTATTTTTTATTCCATTACAAACCAACAAAACTCCTTTTTATAAGAAAGAAAATTTGTAGCTTCCAAAGACAAGGAAGATGATATATTTGATAACAAATAAGGCACATATTTTGTATGTGACTTTCACATTCAGACTTGAATATCTGACTACGTTTTTGGAGCAGGTGCTTCCTATGGGATATCTGCTCAAGAGATGAGTACCCTGCAACAGAATGTAATTTTCTTTTTAAACTAATCTCTACATAGTGGTATGGAATATCTTGGCATTCCTACATCTTGTCTCAGAAAATATACTTGGGCACGCTCAGATAAAACCCTAAACCCACCATGTCACAGTGAAAAATCCCCTTCCTGTGTCCTGTCATACTTTTGTTGCCAGGTGTGCTTTCCAACATTACCTGGAGCACAGGAGAGCAGGAGAGGCCCCTGTTCCCTGTGCCCACCCCACAAGGCTGGTGCTCCTGCCCAGCCCCTGCCCACGGCTCCCAGCATGGGACCAGGGGCACCTGGTTGTGGAAACCTTTGGATATTCCCTTCCCTTGGTTAGCTGAGCTCTGCCCTTTCACTCTGCTCAAACACAGCACTGCACAAGCATGTTCTTTCCCAGTGCTAAGAACATTTGTGAACACATTTCAGCTTCAGCTTTCACAGAGCACAGTCCTTCAGTCAAAGTTCACACCCCTCACCCCTTCCCTGCAGGTCACACATGTCCCTGCAGCCAGCCCTGAGCTTTGTATCCCTTCCCTGCAGGTCACACATGTCCCTGCAGCCAGCCCTGAGCTTTGCATCCCTTCCCTGCAGGTCACACATGTCCCTGCAGCCAGCCCTGAGCTTTGTATCCCTTCCCTGCAGGTCACACATGTCCCTGCAGCCAGCCCTGAGCTTTGCATCCCTTCCCTGCAGGTCACACTCGTGTCCCTGAAGCCAGCTCTGAGTTGTGCCCTTCCCTGCTTTCTCATTTCATGCTGCCATTTGATAATGAAGTGCCAGCACTGCCCCCTGTACCTTCATACAGAGAAAGCTCCTCTGGTGCCCTGTGCACAGAGAGGGCAACACCTGCCACAGTGACACACCAGTCCTGGGCAAAACCCACTGAAATGCTCCCTACTGCTCACTCCCATCTCTAGGTCATGATAAGCCTACCAAGTTTCCTGTCCCATCACCCACCCGTGGCTAATTATCACCTTTTCCTCAGAATTCCCATGTGTAAATCTTATTTCTGATTATTTGTCCCGTGGATCTGATCCTATTTTGCCCAGCAAAGTGGCTTCATTGGTACTGTCTACCTTTTCTAAAAGCTTTAGATTTGGATTCTTCTCTTGCATGTCTGAAGTTCCCCTTGATAAAATGCACCTAGCAATGTATACAATAAAATAAAATGAGCAATCCCCAATTAGGCAACTACAGAGAAAAATTATTATACGTTAAATTAATTAAATTTTTAAAAAAGTAGCTGTTTCCTCATCACCAGCAAACTGTTTCAGAAGGGAGCTCTGTAAGAGGCCTCCATCCTGGCTTTGCCGGTGGTGGTACATAGCTTAGAGGACAGCAGAATGAAGGAGAGAGTTCTGCATTTTGGTCCACAGAAATTTGTTTTTAAGCAAGGGGGACCTGTGCTCATGTGTGCAAGAAAATAACGCAAACCTACAAAACTACACAGAATAAAAGCCTGTTGTGCAACATAACTCCCCAGTGGCTGCATTCACTGAGCAACGAGGACTGAAACCGAACCACTGAGCGAGGGAGGTAACGAAAGATCTCACAAAACAAGCTTAAAACAAAGCATGTTTACAATAGTCATAAGTGTAATAGGCAATAACCACAAACTACATAATACTCCAGCTCTTTGAGGTCTTTCTATTTTAATTCTGTGTGATTTCATTAACCCCCTTGCAAGGAGATGTGCTGGAAGGAACTCTCTAATATAGGTCATTTTTAGTAGACATTTATATTCCGTTGTTAATTGGCGATGCAAGGAGGGATGCACTAGCGCGGGAAGCATCCTGCAGGGAATAGGCTGCGCTGGCAAACACACCGAGCGAGTAATCCGAGTAATCCGGCAGGTCTGGGTCATTTCCTGAAGCCCCTTCCACAGCTCCGCGTTCCCGAGCGTGAAACGCAGCGAGTTGGGCTCAGCCCCAACCACTCCGTGCTGTGCCAGCAGTGCAGGGCCTGCAGGGCAGGGCAGGGATGGCAGGGCAGGGCAGGGATGGCAGGGCAGGGATGGCAGGGCAGGGCAGGGATGGCAGGGCAGGGCAGGGCAGGGCAGGGATGGCAGGGCAGGGCAGGGCAGGGCAGGGCAGGGCAGGGATGGCAGGGCAGGGATGGCAGGGCAGGGCAGGGTAGGGCAGGGCAGGGATGGCATGGCAGGGCAGGGCAGGGCAGGGCAGGGCAGGGATGGCAGGGCAGGGCAGGGATGGCAGGGTAGGGTAGGGCAGGGCAGGGCAGGGCAGGGCAGGGCAGGGCAGGGCAGGGATGGCAGGGCAGGGCAGGGCAGGGCAGGGCAGGGATGGCAGGGATGGCAGGGCAGGGCAGGGCAGGGCAGGGCAGGGCAGGGCAGCCAGACCCCAGTGCTTGTGCAGCGAGCCGGGGGTGGCACACACGGGTGAGACCCGACCCCAACAACGCCCGGGTGAGGCCACAGCTCCAGCATTCCCTGGGCCGGAGCAGGCTTGGCTGGACTACATTTCCCATCAGGCAGCCTGCAGGAACCCCATTGCCACTTTTAGTAACCACATTTTCATAAAAGCAGAATTGTGACTCAGCTACGAGGAAAAAATCCTGTGTGAAATTGCTTGGTGTTATCTAAAAGGACACGGACTAAATGATTGTTTATCGGTATACAAAATACTGAGTGAAATTTTCCCACAGGAGTAGCAGCCTGAATAGTATTAACAGTGCTTTAAACTGTAATGAATTCCCAGTCTAATTCACTATGAGGTTTCAATTTATACCACATTTAGAGTACTCCAGGTTCAAGTAATCACTGCAGTAATTAGCTTACTTCCAGTCCTCCAAAATAAACCCACTAATTTTTGCAATCAGCCTTCATTTGGTTAATCACCAGTTTAATTGATTTAATTAGTTTGATCTGCAAAATTAGTCAAGTGTAAATACTGTTTTGTAAACAGAGTTTAGCTCCAAGCTGTAATATAGGGAATTCTAATTCAAAGCTAGAGTTAATAATAAAAACCAACACACACATGATTTTTGTTGCAGTATCCAGCACTTTTAAGTCTGCAAGACACAAATTTACACTTTTAGTAGATAATGCAATTTTATATTAGTGACAAAACCACAGACATTGCCTGTCAAAATTTTGTGCCTGACTAATGATTTTTGCACTGTGACAACTGACACTACAACAGTGGTTTTTGCTTTCTCTAGGTTAAGAGCAGAATTTTTCCTTTTTATTTTGCTTTTGTTTTCTAAGGGTGCTAAAAGGTGTTTAGTAATAAGCTAGACCAAGGGAAAAATATATATATATAAGGAGAACTCTGATTACTTCAAAACAAACATGATTTCCAAACATTTTAGAAGGCAAAAGAATAAAAGAGGCAAGGCAAGCTGCAAACCTAGGCAGTGACATTAACATACAAGGCAGAGGGAATGTCTAATCAAAAATCATGCCTTGAAATTATAAGTTGAACAAAATGTGAAATAGCTCAGGTTTGGGATTCTAGCACAGCTCCATCAGTTACTGGTACCAATCACCATTAAAGCACAGCTAATCTTCTGAAAACCCCTATGTATCTCATGACAAATTCCCAAATTCCCCGTGGACACACTGAACTGTTTACAGCCACCCCAGAGCACGTGCTCAGGACAAGGCAGGTGTGCTCAGGGACCTGGAAGGTCAGACCTGCCCAGCAGAGCCCAGCCTGCCCTGGACTGGCATTCAGAGAAAGGCAGGCACTGGGATTTACCAGGTGTGCCCATATGGAAAATTTCTTTCCAGGGAATACAAGCAAATAACCACACAAGTCTGGGATGCAGAGAAGGATCTGTTCTTAGCTCTGTTGGGCTGCCTTTGACACCACAGTCAAGTAATTTAGATTTGCTGAGTCTCACTTCAAACTGTAAATGTAAATGATGTTTGTTCCTAACTCAAAAAGAGGTTGCATCAATCCATTACAGAGAAGGGGGAAAATAAAACCTCCTTGTATTGAAAAATGAGATTTTATCAACAAAACATCAAAAAGTTATCTCAGCTTGTTTTTCCCTAAAAAAAAAGTAATTGTATTTCAGTTTGTTTTAAATTTTTATTCTATTTTAGTTTATTTAAAGATTTTCCTTTTCTTTTTACATACTAAGCTTTACCACGTCTCCCACCTCAATCTTATCCCTGAACACAAAAGTATGTATATAACTCCTTTTCCTTCCATTTTCCCCCACCCCCTTTTTTCCAGCTGAAGCTTTCAAAATTTTTTGAAATTGAAGAAATTTAACCACTATACTCAAACACCTCAGGATTTTCTTCACTGTCTGAAAAATTATTTCCTGACAGCTGTACATTTTCCTAACTGCAGAGATACTACACTTTCAAAGAAGAAATAGGAAAGAGGGAAGAAGGAAAAAAAGACCCACAAAAAAATCCAACTATCATTTTTTTTTTCCAGTTCTCTTTACTGTAAAAAGAAAATTGTTCATACAGTTCTGGCCAAGAGCAGAACGAAGGGAGCTGCAGGGCAGAGCTTGCACCCAGCCACGTGCCTTTGTTCCAGCCCACATTCCATCATGGAAAGACAGGGAAAACTCACAAGATCTAAACCAAGAAGAAGCTGCAACAACTGCACCCAGTCTTTCCTATAAACCATTTTAAAGCTTTATTTTTCACCTCTCATGATCTGGTAATTTGTGATTTGCAGAAACAACAGTGAATGCTGTTTTGTACAACGGTGGGGTTACCACCAAGGAGGATTTGGGGGATTCACGCGAACAGAGTCCCAGATATTTTTGTCCTTGTGATTTGCATTGATCTCCTATCTGCCAGTTCTAGTTATCAAAGGGAGTGAATTAAGCCAACCACTCTGCAGAAGACATATTTGTGCCCAAGGAAAGCACAGCCACGACACCAAGGCTGAAGAGGTTCCCCAACGCTCCCCTTAACCTCAGTGACAGGTCTCTTCAGAGAAGACACAACCCTACCCCTGCCCCATCTCCTGAGCTAACACAGCCTTTTTAAGTCTCTCTGTCTCTCTGCAGGACTTTTGTGTGAATAAGGAACATTTGCTGGATGAAAACAAAACCTCTAATCCCCAAGGCCTTGAAGAACAGCACCCTGTGGAACAGATGACAGTATTTCAGCATGTTCCTTTCATTTGGTGTCTCCACTTGTGCTCTTTTCACAATGATCCAAACTGCACATTGGGTGCTCATTACACCTCACTGCAGAGAGCAGGGTATCCTGGAAATAAGCATTAAATTGTGCTTACATTTTCCTCACTGCAGGCTGTGACTGAGCTGAGGCACAAACCTCAGACCGGAGAGCAATAGTTGGGGTGTATTCCTGGCACACTGTCAGTGAAATATGTCCTTCTTACAGGTGCTTCTTAGACTATTGGGAACAAATTGCTCATCCATACACACAATACATACATGAGTAGACATAAGGTGCTATGAAGAAATAAAATTATGTTTAAATATTCAGGGGAAAATGGGTTTAAACAAACTCAGGTCAGAGAGGACTAAGTGTGTGCATCTGGACAGCTTCCATTTTCTTAGACACAAGTCAGAGATTAAAAACCACATTTCATAGGTGGGCATAGAAATGTGCATCATTGAGTTTAACCAAATATGAAGCATAATTGAAGCTTATTAGCTTTGCTGGCATATATAAGGAACACATTAATTAGTTTTACAAATAAGCTGCAATTTGTACCTTTGCATCTGTCGCTTTGAAATGGATCTGCCATGACTATGAACACTGGGAAAATTCCAGGGTTTCTGAGGCCAATTCATGCTGAAGCTACAGCATATTCCTTCTTTTGAGAAGTGAAAAGTGTGCCCAGATTGTTCAGATATGGAAAGATCTCTTTGATGAATGAGCTGGACAAGAACTTGGGACTGAACAAACGACCTGACATCAGAGAGCCCTGCAGGTAGGACTGCTGTTAGCTCATGAGACTTCTACAAGGCTTTTAGCTTTTACACACCTGTAAGAGGGACACTTCTGACAGTTTAGAGGATGGGAACCTGTTTAATCTCAGAGTCCCAGCTCCACAATCACCAGGGCTGGATCTCTGCCTTTGTGTGTTGTGAGAACCCCCATCACCACAGTTCTGTCAAAGTTGTCAGAATATATGAGAAGATGTTCAGATCAGATTCCTCCTCTTAGTTTTTCTGCTCTGGAGTGGGGTGGATGTATGATATGTATTCCAGAATAAACTTTGCTAGTGCAAAGCTCTATCATGACTGTTCTTGAAAAATTCAATCCAGTAGAATGAGCTCAATGTTGGCTTAGCAACAGGTATTATGTAGAGACAAAGTTTTTGCTTTTGAAACTAGAAACCCTAAAAGAACATATACTTTATCATTGAACTCAGGCTCCAAAATCCTACATACCCTGACCACATTTTAACTAAACTGCAATTTATTTTATTTATATAGCAAGCCCTTTTAGCTTTGCTCTCACAGGAACAAGAAATCAAGAGATTGAAATACATTCTGTGTTCCTACTTATATGTGTTATTTAATTCATGTTTCATAAGCAACTGATGGATTTTCTAATTTGTAAGATTTCTTAGGCAATCCAGAGTAACTCTGGAACAACAGTGAATGGATAACGAGCACACTTGCTATGTTTGATTGAATGCATTTGGCTGGGTTTAACCTACTTGTGTTCACTTCCTGTGACCATACATTAGTATAGTTTCATTAAAATGAAAAAGGAATGTCCACTACTCATTCTTCAACAGCTATAGACTAGTTCATTTCCTGTTTTGAAGGAGAAAACAAGCCTCAACAGTAGCTTTAAAACTGATTTGAATTTTAACAATCACATCAACTTACCTTACACAGCTCCAATCACGAATGCTGAGAACTGCTTAAGATTGGCCCATAAAAGCAACAGTTAAAAAGGAAAATTAGAGCTAAACATAGTGAGTAATTCTTGTTAGAGCCACAACAAAGATTTACCACCACCACCACCTAGATAATGGCTACCCTTTTTCCCCTGGTCTGTGGCTTGTAACCAGAGGAAACAAGACACATTACATCATATATCCAACATTACCACATATGTAAAGGAATAAAAGACACTTCATATAGATTCTGGCAGTTCTCAGAAGTTCTGGCAGTGCAGCAGATTTTAAGGGACTTCAGGGACAACATGGTCACATACAATTGCTTAAGCACCACCCAGGTTTAGGCTCAGTCTCACATAAACACCCAAACTTAAGTCTGAATTCCAAATGAAGTTACTCATCCCCTGCTTCCCATCAAGGCCTCAAACTTCTCACAAAATAAATCTCTCCTTGGGCATGAGGTCTGTATCAATACAAACATTTATTTTTGGATGCTGTATCAATACAAACATTTCCCCCTGGATGCAAACTGCTTCCCTCTTGAGCCAAGCACATTTTGTTCCTAGACCACGCACTTCTCTGTCAGACACTGTCTGCAGGGACACTGGCAAACTCCTGTGACACAGCACCTTGATTTCAGAGTGCCAACAGACTCCCATCCACCACACAATGCTTTGTAGCCTCCTACCGGGTATATCCCACAAAAGTGATTCCATATCAGTACCATCTCCTTTCTCTCCCCTTATCACCATCCCTAAACAGAAGAGTGTCCCAAGGCATTGCACTGCTTAAGTGGATGACTCCATGGCAAAGCTAAAAAAAAAATTAAAATATAGGTGGGAAGAATAGAGGAGAAAGACTTTTATAAACCTCCTAGAGTTTGTTTTGAATGCTAAGAGCACTTTCTCTTCTGAATGCCTGTAAGGTCACACCTCCACAGTGGTTTTCGCAAATGCTGACAATTACTTGCAAATGCAATCAGGTACCAGTCTTTATTTTTGAGACACCAACAGAGCAGGAACTTGCACAGAACTTTTCCTTGGCATTTACACAGGTATTAAACAGGTGAACATCACCTCAATTTTTATAATGTATAGCATCCCTATAGTGATGCCTGATTGTCTAATTTACTCCTCCTAAATCCTGTCATCTGTCACTGATCCTTTTCTGTGGCTGTAAGGTTGGTAATTTGCTGTGCAGCACGTGGCTGGATCAGTAACAAAACTGCCAAAATGAACAAAGAAACTGTGCAATACTTTGTATTTCAGACTTCAGCAAGAACACGTTGGTTTTAATGATGAATCTATTCCCCTCAGGACTTTTTAATAAGTAGGTAATATCACATGACTCTCATCATCTTCAAATGGAAATCATTATGCTGAGACCAATAAGCCACAAGGAGCAAATACTGATATTTTTAAGATTATTAATGGAGTCAAGGCCTGAAAATTGCAAGAATCAGACAGACACTTGTAGGAATAATGTAATCCCAATTAACAGCAACAGGTTTATGTAACTGTATCTGATGATACCAAATGTCACTCATGAAGGAAAACGTTGTGAGAATAAATTTTTTAAAAGTAATGAGAATAAATTAAGATACAAAAGCTGCCTGGAGGTTAACACTGTGCCTATTCCTCCACCTTCTGTCTGCACCATACAGTGCAAGTCAGCTGAGCAGAAACATAACTAATAAGACCTCTTCATGCAGTTCTGTGCTTTCATATGATGTTTCTTTATTTGACTATATTTCACCAACCTGAAGAAATTATGTTGTCCTAAACCTTGCAGAATTTATTTCCATTTCGTGAGTTCCCTTATTCCCTTTCTAAGAATACTAAAATTTAACCATTTAATGTGACCAACAGATCACAGGGAAGCTAAAATGCATACAGCATTACTCAAGATCTGTAACCAGGATTAAAGGATTGATCCACAAGAAAAGCTGTAACAAACTCCATTCCAGTTTATACAACAGGACACAAAAGCATTTTTAAAACCACACTGCAGATACTTGAGCAGTTGTCACACTTTTCAGCTGTCAGCTTCCCTCTGTTTTCAGTACAAACAGTGGCACAGGCACTGGGTTTCACATGCACTGCTCCATGACAGCCTGGGTCACCTTCTGCTTAAACTGCTCCACAGAACTTAGAAGGCCAAGTCCTGTTTCCAAAAGTGACCCAAGTGCCTCAGAGCCTAAACTGTGTGACTCTGAATGAGGCTGCAGGTGCCAGCCTGAGGGACATGCAGACAGAAATGTCTGTGGTTGTAATGAAGGGCCAAAGTGATATTTAAGGAAGGTAGGTTTGGAAAACATCAGCCTGTTTTCAGAAGGGACAACCTGATCTGCCCCACAGTGTAAGTAACACGTGAATACTCATTCCTGTGAGTGTGACATGGGACTGTGGCGTGGGAATACATCCTCTGTGCACACACATGTCCATGTACATACACATACACATGTCCATGTACATACACACACACATGTCCATGTACATACACACACACATGTCCATGTACATACACACACACATGTACATGTACATACACATACACATGTCCATGTACGTACACACACACATGTCCATGTACATACTGGTACATTGCCTGCGCAGGAGCCGCTGTGGGACATTTGATGGATCCTGACTCTCCCCACCCATCCCTCATCCTCCTGCAACAGAGCCCCAGGAGAATTTGGCAGATGCTCTCACTTCCCCCACCAGCTGCAGCGTCAGACCCCTGCCAGCCCTGCTGTGGAGTGTGTGGGCACAGGTATGAAGTCCTCTGTGAGCCCAGGCACAAGCAGTCCCATCACTGACACCCATCTCTGCTCTGTTTGTACACTCTGCAGCACACCCTGCCCTGGCCCTGGGCTGGGCTCTCCTCTCACTGCTGCTGCCCAACCTTCAGGAGCATTTCTGCTCACAGAAGTCTCCAGTCTCTGGAAGTAGTTTTGTCCTTTCCAAGCTTTAGCTCCTTAATCTCTCTAGTGAAGCCTCTATGTCAAATAAATATGTTTTACAAACACTGCTGTTCATTTAATGCTGAGGTACCACAACCCCTCGAAACGCTAAACTCCAGTCAACCTTTATAATGCCTTTTCTTCTTCCTCTTTTTTTTTTTACTGGCAATATTACACATCCTTGTGTAGCTACTGTGAATATTCAAATACTGTAATTGGAAATGATTTACTTTGTTTTGAATTAACTAAAATTCCATTGTTAAGCACAAATACTGCTTCACTAAATCATCAAGCTTTTAATAGGTCCACACGAGCAGGTTACTGAGCGTGTTAGGATTTATAATGCTCCTGGGGAGCTGACCACTGTATTATGCTTCCTGCTGCTAGGTAATATGCATGACACATTTCTGGACACTAATTCATTTATTTAATAGTAACAGTATGCAAAAACAGAGTTCAAAATGAGGCTGACAAAGAAGGTATAAAAGTTTTATTAATCCATAGCTAATCAAAGGCCAGAGGAAAGCACATAATGGTGGCATTTACAGACCATATCGAATGCGAATAAATTAAATTTTTGTTTCCTAAAATCTTACTAATAGGATGTATTCAGCTTGAAACATTTATACTTTTAATTACAGTGGCAGCCAATTTAGAGTAGGTATCTGGTTGTACTGCACTTAAAACTTTGCATCAAGGATCTCCACAAATCCCCTCATCAGCTATTCTTTGAATCCGATTTGTTACTGTGTGCACTGTGTCCATGCTCAGAAATAATAACATTATTTACTTTCTCATTTAATTATACAGTGACAGATTACTTGTAGGGGGAAAGGTCACTGAGGGAAAGTATTGTCTTCCTGTGAGAGAAATCCCCCTGAAAGACTCAGCATCATGTACATACAATATAACTTTATGGCTCTATCCTTCAAATGTTTGTATACAAGAATAAATCAATAGAACTACTCATATGGAAACAGCCCTTTCTCCAGGCAAAAGTTTTCATAGGATCACAACCTCATTTCTAACAGGTTATCAAACACTTGAATTACACTGCAAATATTGTTTGAAAAAAATATTTTAGTCAGTTACTAATAAACATAAATAATAGATAACTCAAGAATAGAAAGAAAATAAAGAAAATGAAAAGAAATAGAAAAACTGGTGGTCATACTAATTTGATCTGTGTTCTGAAATAGCCTTAAAATGTTAGATTACTTTGATCCTGATCTTTCAGAAAACAAGCCAGAGAGACAATACTCTGATTTAGAAAGTTTGGGGAGAGCGGGGAAGTCACAATGCTCGTATAGAATCTTTGAAATATCAGAACATATTTCAATATAATTATCATTAGTTCCTGTTCTCCCCCACCAACCATCTGGAGTTGGGAAGATAAGATATTTTACTGGAAATAGAGTGTTATCCTCTTTAGGTTCCTTCAGAAGCAAATGCACATGTGAAGTTCATAGTTTCATGTCACTGATGAGCCCTTGTCCATCAAGGAACTCCAGCATTTCCAAAACAACATAGGAATTCTATGGAAATCAAGGTGGCTACTGGCTGCTTAAGAGAAGACAGATGCTTCAGTGCTCTCCTGATTCCCAGACTCAGTTTTTGGCATACACAAACTGCTTGCAAAGATGGAAACAGATCCAATCACTGCCCACCTGCTCAATATTCCTACTGGTGCATCATGTCCAGGTTTCACGAACGAAGATTTGGGGAGGGCTCTGCCCACGTTTGTCGCAAGCGCGTTGGTGGCTGAAAAGGCCAATACGAGACAGGCACGGCTGGTTGCAAAAGGCACAGCAGAAAGAGTCCTCAGATGGTATATTCTGCAAGGCATGATTCTTTCTCTGTTATCTTTTCTCCTCGAGTGATCCTGCGTGCTTTCTCAAAAGCATTCCTACTGGTGCTCTGCTGTAGGAAAGATCTAAAGCTTTCCCAGGGCAGTAAAACTCTACAGAACTGTGCTGTTTGCCCTTCACTGCCAGCACAGGGGTGTGTTTGGCTGCTGCAGAACAGACACAACGTTCAGAGCAGGATGGAGCAGCCGGAGCCCAGCACAGCTCTGGAGTTCCTGTCGCTGCTGCTCAGGCAGGAGAGCACAGGTACACAGCACATGTCCCACGTGGCAGCCACAAAGGGCACAAAGGGATGGATTATCAGTCCATCTGCTGAGGGCCAGACTCACAAAGGTGTCTGAATGTCTCACTCAGTTATTCTCCTTAAATGCATTTGTCAGTCAGTATCTTATTTTTTCTTTCTGGGCAAATCATCAAACACTTTCATAATATGCTTCCATCCACCTTTTCCTTTCTCTGTTCTACTTCATAGCTTCTGTTTCTGGTCTGGTTTGACTCTTCAAGAGGTCTCTCTCATTCTGAGTGCACAGGGCACCTCGTACAGAAAGCCCTGATACTGTGCTGTAATTTCACCACATTTCAATAACAATGTTCATTGTACTGCTGTAGAAACCTCAAGCAAAATTAGTTTTATATCAGCATAAAAACTGCACCCAGTGGAAAGTACACCAGTCATTCTGGGTCATGTGAGCCCTGCATGAGCTGCAAGATGCAATACTTAAAGAAAAGCTTGGTTTGCTACACACACACACACATATATTATTTTTTTATATATACATATGTATATAAAGTCATAGTGAACAACAGAGACAGCACAGTCACCCTGCACATGCCAACTGGCTGCTCTTTCTTCTCTCTCTGCTATTTGCAACCAAGACAGTTAAAGGTGGGGCATCAGCTCTTACAAAGTTCTGAAGAAGCCTGAAGGGTTGCAAGGTGAGTCCTCAGGAGGTGCAGTGCTGGAGCAGAGGTTTCAGCTCTGCACTGGTGTGGTGCAGTTTTAAAGACCAGGTAATGGTGCCTGTTTGCATTCTCAGCCTGTGGTGACAGGGAGGTGAGATCTGTCACGGGAGCATAAATTAATATTTAGGCAAGTAAGGTTTACCTTGCATTAGTAACAGATCTAAAGAGTAGAAAAGGTTCTCACCTTGTCTTAACAGCTGAACAGATGCAGGAACTGAGCTGTGGGCCTAAGTCCCAAAGCAATAATGCCACACATCTATTTGTGGAGCAGGGGGAGGCAGTGGTGTGAAGGACACACAGTTTGCTGGTTTGTGTTCATGGATCAGAGCTCTAAACACTACCACCCTCCTTCTCCTGTGATTTCAAGAGACAGTAAGAGTGGGCATAAGTGTCTAATGGGTCTCCTCTCCTGAAGCAAAACCTGAGCTGGAGTCAGTTTTTCAAAGCCAAGCTATTGCACTTTATATATTTATCCTCTGAAGACAAGTAAGAACCCCTTGCACTAGAATTGCATGAACATACTAAAAGTCAGAGCAAACCCTAAATTTATTTACGTGGGAACTGCTAATGTACTGGGATATCTCATTTAGTGACCCTTCCACAGTGGCAGGCATAATCTTGCTCCATATAATCAGAGGGGCAGTAATTCTTTGAAATGGGACATAAGGTTCTCATTTGCACATCAAGGCTGAATAAAGATCTGATTTTACCTTTCATATAAGAAAGGCTAATTTCATTTGCCAATTAAAATGATTTAATTTAGACTTTATTGTCTAAAATGGATCACTTCGTAAAAATCTTTAGTCTCAACTGAGCTGTGCTTGCTGCTAACAGAAGTTCTGCTTTTATTTCTTATTTGACTTTCCTCTTTAAAAGAAATTAATCATTATTTGTACCCCCAGATAAGTATGAGTCTGTTGACAAAGGCTGAAGGCTAGAATGGGTTCTCTTCATTTTAAACTTTGGAGGTAAAGTAAAACCAGGGTAAGATAGCAATCCTACTGTTCACATTATAAATACTTTGCCCTCAGAGCAGCAAGGCTGTGAAGGAGGAGCAGCAGTCCCTGCAGGCAGTGCTGGGAAAACCTGGGCATATTCACCATGGATGTGTCCAACATGTACGTGCAACAGCAGGGAATGTTTGAGAGATCAAGTTATCACTGCCTTAAATCCCCACTCATGTTAACATGCACTTCATAAGCCAACTGGACAAGCAGACAACATGGAAAACCTAAAGGTTAAGCACACACTATTGACCTCGAGGACGCTGTGTTCTACAGATCATTAAATATGTTGTGCTCCTCTGTTTCAGCCAGTCACACTGAAAAGTGCCCTGGGAACATTATTTAGTGCTTAGATGTTCTACCTACATTTGTGTGACACAAAATCAATACCTTTCCCCTAACCTTGGTTGCTTAGATTGTTCTCAGCTATTAGCTGCTCTTTAAACCACAGTGACTTCCATCATTTGCACACGTGTGTCCATTCACACACTCTAATGACACACAGACACGGGTTGGGAACCCATCTCTCCTGTATCAGGAGAGCACGTGAGGCAGTGGAGTGGACGTGGTGGGGTTTTGTTTCCTGTTTTGCAGAGCCTGCTGTGGTTTTTAGGTGGTGGGGATGGTGGCCCCTGAGGGCTGTGTGGGTGCAGCACAGCCCCTGCCCAGGGCATTGTCCGTGCCTGCTGGAAGCACACTCCATGAGAAGATGACAGGGTTGGCTCGGGCTGGACCTCCTGGCCTGCTTGTTGAGTCACCCCAAACCTCTGATGGATGTACTGAGCCCCCAGGATACAGACACCTGGGGAGGAGGCAAACCCTGCCCTTCCTGAACCACACTCTCACCACACATCTTGGATCTCAGCCACTGAGCCTCAGCCCAGTGCTGGGATCCACACCAGGACATCTGCTGGCTCCTCAGTCCAGGAGCTGCCTGGGGAGGACTCCAGCTACAGCCATGGCATTGCTTCTGCAGCTTCAGCTTGAGCTCTGCTCCGACTTCCACCACCAATCCCCTTGGAATTCTAAACCCAGGCTGAGACTGATGCCACAGGACACTCCTGGCACCCAGGCTGTGGAGTGCATCGGGGCAAAACACCACCAGCAGCCCTGACTTTTTTTTGGTAACTCCTTCTGAGTGCTGCTTAATGTTTAGGACATTTCATTCTCAGAGCTTCAACCCTAATCTTGTCCTTGACTCTTGACTGAAGACTCAGCCAGGAACGTGGCCGTGTGTCCAGGTCCCCTGGTGCAGAGAGGAATATCCCACCAGCTGTTCTCAGATTACTCTGGCAACCCTTCTCACTGGCATTCTTACCCATTTCTCAGTTTACTCTTTCTTGAAAGCCTGACCCTAATCCCAGCCCTAACCCCTAGGCTAAGATGTATGCACTGGTACACCCTGAGCTCCCACGTTAAGGGCTGCCTAGGGTGAGGGCAGTTCTCACTTGATTTTAGCATTTCTGAGCTCCCCTATTCTGTCATCTGTCCCCACTGGCTGTTTCCTGGATCTGTTTCCTGTGGCTCTTTGGGACCACAACTCTCCTCTTCAAAGGCAGAGCAGAAGAGAACAATCCATCTCAAACAACTGTCTCACAAGAAACGATGAACAGACACCAGCTGGAACCCCAGGGCACCACTGGCACACCCTTGGGAGACTCTTGTTTTTCTTTTTTTTTTCCTATTTGGTAAAGCAGCAGCAAGCTGTATGCAAAAATGCAAAAATTGCTTTGTGAACAGTGCCTGAGAAGATTTTTGAACACCCTTAGCAGTAGCATGGTTTCTTCTTGTGAGAATGACTTTCCACGAAAAGCTTTTGCTTAAATCTCTACTTATCAAGAACTTTTTCTTATAGAAGTCAAAAAGCTTGATCATGTTTCATTTGCATAATAAATTTAGAAATAACCAACTGGAGAAAATGAATGTACGTATACCTCAGAAGAATGAGCATTTAAAAAACATAAAACCCCAAATACTACAAAATGAACATGCTTGGATTTCCTACTGAAACAGGAAAAACTCAAACCCCATATATAATCCAATGATTAGACCTGAATAGTAACCATTTATACCATGGGAAACAGTAACTAAACACGGAATTATGGCTACACATTTCTAGGACAAGTCCAGATAAACAAGGTGGGGGGAAATGGCAATACTGGCTTTAGCAACCAGTTCATTACATTGTGCTGTTGCCTATCCAATGGCCTGGGAAGAGCGAGGATGTCAGGGTAAGCTGAACACAGGCTCAGCAAATTACCACATTTAACTGACCAATAACCAAACCTAAAGTATCTCAGATCCAGTTCTACTCTTGTGGGATTAACTGTACTTTCCCTAAGTTGTGTCACTTTGATGTCTTCAGGGGCTCTAAATGCTCAGGGAGATTTTCACTGATATTTTTAAAATAAGTTGAAGCCACGTATTCCTCCAACCCCTTCAGTTTCTATCAGAGAACACTGACAACACTGATTTGATGTCAAAATCAGGGAGACACTGAGATGAGCACTGAGAGGACCTGGAGTCAGTACCTTGCTCTGGAGTTTAACTCATGAAATCAAAAGCTCCCTGTGCAGCTGTGCTATGAATGGAATTGCCTGAATTCATACTTTCACATATACAGATACTTTTGGAAAAAGTTGGCCTCCTGGTGAAGGCAGAGCAGAGGGGGATGAGAAGCAAAGCAAACCTGACGAGTATTCAGCATGTGGGAGATATCCCCACACTTCTGACTCTTGAAAACATCTGCACTGGGAATCAATTCTTTAATTCCAGGAAAGCCCGAATTACCAGTTCTCTGAATACCAGCAAAGTTATGTCACACTTTTAGTCCTGATTCCTGTTGTCATTGTCAACTCCTGGTTTTTTGTAGGTGTTCTGTGCACAGCAGGCAGACCTCAAACAGGGACAGTGGTAAACACAGGAATATATTTCAAAGTACAGACCATGTCCTTGATCACGAGGGAGGATCAAGATGATCAATAAACTTGAACTTTAGAGCATCCATGAGTTCCAATGACCTATATCTGGGCTGGAGTGAGTTTATTGTTGTAACACTTGGGGAAAAAACACTGAAGGACAGTTTTCTCTGAAACAGTTTGCCTGCAGACTGTTTTGAGGCCTCTTTAGGGGTCTGTGTATATTACAGTAACTTTTGTGTCAATCCATACCAGTCCATCACCATTAGTGCAGCATCAATTTTTCATAAATACATGAAAAAGGTTCAGTGGAAACAAACAAACCAACCAACCAAGCCTCTAACCCACAAGCACAAAGCATCATTTCTTTTTGTAACCCTCCCAAATGTTGTATCTGCACAGCTTTCATTTTTCTCCTTCCATTCAACTCCCTCCTCCTTTTCTTTCTTTTTTGATTTCTCTGCACTATGTTGATTCGTTGTCATTTTTCATGGTCATCCTTATTATCCTGCTTTGGACATTTGCAAGCACTGTGGATCCACTTTTTCACCCTTCACATAAAAATATCTGTTTTCCACATTTTTAATTTGCTTCTCACAGAAGTCAGGGTTTTGTCCTTTGTTCATTTTGTAATCAACAAGTACAGAAACTATCAAAGCATAACATGGAAAGTTGTTTCCCTCTATTAACAGTGAGCTCAGGACACCAGATGATCTGGTAGTTGTCTGAAGGGACTGTTTCTCTTCCTGCTGTTTTTAAGATTCACCAAAAAAACCCTAAATGGTTATAAATGACACTCGGTGGCCCATAGCATTTACAGAGATATTCTATCAGCACTGTCAGGAAGATGATAAGTCATTTTATATGTCTACTCAAAAAGATTGCTGTTCAAATGAATTAGAGGTATATTATTGTATGTTAAAGTGTATTCCTTTGCTCAGCTTCAGCTGCAGTGAACCTCTACCAAGCATCTGGTATATTTTTATATTTCCAAATGAAAATTGTTTCTTAGGGCCACTGACAGATTCTTGCTTTTACTTAGTGTTAAATACAGTACCAGATACACTGCACCATGTCATGTTTTGCACCACAGAACTGTGCAGTTGTATAATTTTGCAAGAAATAAACAAAATTAGTCTATATTTTGTATTACGCAATAAAATCAGTGTCTGTACTTGACCTCTTACGTTTCAGTATCAGATGCCAGGAGTAACCACTGGAAATGTATAAGCAAATACACAGTTCCCAAATATGAATATTATATATTAAATACATGAAACAAGTCAAACACAGAGATATTTGTAAAATATTGCTGAGGGCCAAAGACTCCTTGGAGGTGTCAAGTCTGTAGACATGTCAACAACAGAGGTGAGTCCTGGAAGATTCCCCTCCTTTTATTTTCCAAGGGACTGATTGTTCTGCAGAATTGGTACCTCCCCACAAGTTCTGTGGGTGCATTTCTAAGGCCTGGGAGACCAACCCAGAACCCTGAGACTTCCTTCTGTTTGATCATGAAATCATGAAAACGTCATTTCACTGAATATTTATTTCTCATAGTAGTCATTAACTTCCCAAAGTGCACTGTGTCATGCTGCCAAGAAAAAGCAGCCTTCCCTAAGGACTTCAACATCTGAATAGAGACATGACAAAATGACAGAAGACAAAACAGACAGAGGAAATGAAGTGCAAAATGCAAGATATAAATACAAGATTTCTGAGTTATCCTAAAGCCACTATATTGGTCTTGTTTCCACACCCATTTCTGCTGTTGTTCCTGTCTAAACAAGCATGGTGTGGAGCTGTGACCTTTGATGTAACATCAGTCACTCTGTGGGCATTATATGTAATATATGTGTGTACATATATGTATACATATAGATATACACATAAGTGCATACAATAATATGACCAGAGAATCTGGCAAATGACTCTTCTATCTTGGTTACTCAATGCCTTCAATTTTAGAGAATGTTTGTGGCCTGGCCTTTGAAAGGTTCTCACACCTCCACTGTGTGTGGAAGCCTTTGATAAGCAGCCCTGCAGGAGGTAAAATGCCTTTTCTTTGTCTTCTGAAACTCCACTCACTTTTGGCAGAGATATAAAGTGTAGCATCGCGGTTTCCCTTTCTTGCTGCCTCTGCAAAGAGGGTCTGGATGTTTGCCCAAACTCCTGAAGCTCCCAGCACAGACTTACCATCACCAGAGCTGCAGGGGTTGGTGCTGCACACTGAATATACCCCTGGCCCGCAAAGCAGAGAGAAACCACCACTCCCCGTTCCACACAGGGACTTCTGCCACCTCCCACCCCCTTACTGGAGGCAGCGCAAGGGCAGCAGGATCCTCAGCTTGTTTGGGAAGAGAGAGGAAGGCAAGCAGAGAAACACGTGGTCCCACCCCCTCCCCAAGCATCCGTAACTTTTCCACCTCCACTCGCTCCTTTTTCCATCTCTGCATTCTCTTTTCTCCCTTCTCTTCTCTGGGCTCAGCTGCACAAGAGGAGGAAGAGTTTGCTGTGTCCCAGTTCCAGCCTGTTAGCGAAGGCACCAGAGGCAGAGGCAGTTCTGTTCAGCCCCATTCCCATTGCACTCTGGAAAATTACCACGCTTTCCAGATTGTTTCCAGGTTTCCTGTGCAGGAATTCCAGCTGGGCTGCCAGCTCCAGAAAGCAGAGAGAGATGAAAAGGCCATCTTGGGGAAGTCAAACAGAAAGTGGTGGCACAGCCAGGAAAGCCCAGAGGCACAGCCCCAAGCTGGGATCCTGGGAGGGCCCCTCTGCACAGCTCCTGCAGGTCACAGCAGGAGTCCTCAGGCTCCACGATCCTCTGCCTCGAACAAGTGGGAAACCCAGACATAGTAACAATAATTAAATTTCTCTTTCTATTGTGCTGGCTGGTTCACATGTAAGATAAAATACAATCATTGTTTTGCCAGATTGAAAACTCAAGGTGTGCAGAGCTATACAAT
This sequence comes from Pseudopipra pipra, assembly GCF_036250125.1. Classification (NCBI taxonomy): domain Eukaryota; kingdom Metazoa; phylum Chordata; class Aves; order Passeriformes; family Pipridae; genus Pseudopipra; species Pseudopipra pipra. The sequence goes on from NC_087560.1 coordinate 1,229,923, forward strand.
AAACTTAGAAGAATTGCTACTGTCCAAATGAGTATCAGTTTAGTTTCACGTGATTTTACTTTTTGTTGTGGCTTACTTACTTGCATTTTAATTGGGAAATCTTTTAAAGCAGCTTAATTGCCAAGTTAAGCCCAGAAAAGCTGCCTAGACATCTTTAATTCAGCCCCTTGTGGCTGTACACTACAATGCAAAGGAACAAGAGAGAAGTGCAGAAATCACTACAGCTGCATTTCCGTTCTGAAACCTCAATTTCAGGAGATGGAACATTAGTGATAACAAAGCTAAGCAAAAATCCTTTCTCAACCTAACTGCAAACATACCTTCTGCACCCCCCAAGGTTGATCTGCTTTGTCAGGGCTGCTCAAATTCCAGCTGCAGCTCCAGGAGCCTCCCTGCTGGCCCACCTGGAGCCAGGTCAGGGCTGAGCACGGGCACATCCTCGGAGCTGGGGCAGAGGGCCAGGCTGCTGCACTGCTCATGGCCCTCAGGTGAGGAGCCTTTGCCTTTCCTTCCATCACAAGCAAGAGGAACATCACTCCAGTGCAAGGTTCTTGCACGCACTTCTAGGGTGTGATTTCTGCAGTGTAGCTTTAGCTACTGAGGATTAAAACCAGTGTGTATTTTTTAACTGGGTTTTGTCTCATTTCAGCCACAGCCTATACAGATACTCTTGTTATTTGACTCATGGACTTAGCAAAGATTTTTATGGTTTTTGAATGGGGGCCATGGAGAAAAATTATTTTGTCTCAAGAATAAAAGTTACAGTTTAATGATAAGAAACATTTCTAGGGAAATATCCCCAGTATCACATCTGGTGCACTGTTACCACCACAAAAGAATAAGAAACAAGTATTAATCCATGCCTCTTAACTTCAAAAGGACTTTGAATCAGGCTGTTTCTATTTCTATAGAAGCACTACCTAATTTGTCTTTATACCCCATGAAGTGGCAAGAAATTAAGCAGAAGACTGTGAAACAATTGCACACCTACTACAGAGTGAATGTGGGCAAATACCAGGTGATTTTGTGTCATGTATATATAAATATGGTCAATGATGTTATTTTTGCTTAAAGACACCAGCTCTGGGAAAGAAGGGTCTATCTTAACGAGGAATCTGGCTCCCTTCTCACCCACCTCACCTCACTTGGTTCCTCACTGAAGCCCATCACCTCCTCCTCTTGTGCCCCCTCCAGCTGGCACAGAGATCTCACCTGCCCCTCCACAGGCACCACCCTCACATCTCTCACCACATGAATTTCTGCCCCTGTCTCCCACAGAAACCTGACAAAACACTGTGGTTCTCTTCTGGGTTCCTCTTTCCCTTTTCTTAGCAGCTTCTCATTGACATTCCTGACCTTTCGAAGAATCTGCCTTTTGTTCCTCATACGGATACAATCAGCTGGCTCTGATCTCTCATCAGGACCTGGGGCTGCTGCTTGCAGAGGCCTCCAACAAAGCCCACCACAGACTTCTGATGGAGCCCAGAGATACTGGTTAGCAGGTCAGAGGCTCTTTCACACCAACAAGAAAACACTCAACCTCAGCACTGAGAAAACTTTTGATAAAAATGCACCAGGAAACGTCTGGATAAAAACATTCCCAAAAGTAATAGGACTAAGTAGAAAATGTTATTATCCAGACACAGCTTTCCTGAGACAACCTTCCCTTTCTGGGCAAATTCCATGGAACTCTAAGCTCAGCAAGGTCACTGAAATGATTTGCCTGGCTACTTAAAAGGCTCAGTGAAGCAGTAACTACTCCACAATGGTAGATTGAAATAAGTGCCTGCAACACCACACCTGGATGATTCAGAGACCTGCAATGCATGAACCCCCCCAAAGATCCATCCTTAAGCATAACCCCTAAATTGTAATTTTATACCAGCCTCTTTTCCACCTGTTTTCTCTCTGCACTGAAATTCTTCCCTCTCAAGTGTGAGCAGTGAATCTTCCTTTAGAACGTGGCAATATTTATTGACTGTACTCTTTGTTCACATCTGTCAGACATGGGAAGTCACCACTGCTTTACAAGACTATCAGTTTTAAGTAATGCCATTCATCACAAAATGGAATAGTGTGAGCAACATTTCCTGAAGTGCAATGAATTATACAAGGGTCAGCAAGCTGGAGTCGCGCTTGGCAACACAAACATTGGCCTCAGGTAGCAAACCCATCTCTCCAGCTGTTCTCATCCATATGGGATCAATGAACTGCAGAGACTACAGGCCTCTGCTTATTGGGAGTATCTGCTGGAACTATTTCATCTAACCAGCATCATAAAACAGCTCTGCAGTAAGGTGAGTGCTATTCATCTAAAGCTCGTCTGGAAGCCAACTGCTGACAGGGGAAACGGGGCCGGCAGAGCGGCCGGTGGGACCGGGAAACGCGGGGGCTCCCGAATTCCACGCTCAAAGATTGAAGCTGCAAGGAGTGGGAACAATATCCCTGTGGTTCACAGGTCACCCCAGCAGAGCTGAGCTTCCTGACAAGCAGCTCCCAGGGTTCCTTAGTGCATTTCCTCACTACCATAATGCCCTTTTAATGTACCTGCTGTCAGGCAGATTTGTTCAGCAGCCACACAATTAGCCCTGTTTTCGCTCTGAAACAGAAGATTTGGTTTATGCACATGGTTTTGCTGGTAAGATTATTTTGTGATTAAACACGGACATTTTACCAGAAGCCTCATCACTCATACATGGCACACTCAAGGCTCTGGTTCTCTCTGCCTTCTGATTTACCTCAGGATTCTTTAAGATTTTACTTCTAATAATGGGTCCTGCAATAAATTTTATTTTCTAGAAGACACTGTGAACACCACATTGCTTTCCTCAGCCTTGTTTTCCCCCTCCCTTCCATTAGTCTAATCAGATTCTTAACAGTTTTCTATTTAAAACAGCAATTGTGCAAACAATTGACCAAGAATGTCAGAAGTCCTCATTCAATTGATAATTGTTAATTGCAAAAATACTACAAATCTGTCTCAAACTAAGAAAGCAACAGATTTCAGAGACAAGGCCTTTAACAGAGGCTGCTTCTATATATAAGAAGGCTAAAGGTGCTTCAATTTTCTTTCCTTAATGACATTCAACCAAAAAAAATTCATTACGAGCTAAGCGCTCCCAAGAAAAGAAGAAAAGAAGCTTGTAATAGAAATATCAAAGCCTTAAATGTCAGTTCCTAACACAGCAATCATGTTCAGTAACACCATTGACCCAGTTTGCTTAGCCCACCAGCTGTAGCATTTTTAACTGTTCACTCAAAAAACCAGGATCTTTGAGAGATACTGTCCCTTTCCAGCTCAGGATTAGGCTGATGGAGCCAGACAAGTACCCCATCTAAGGGATAACAACCCCACAACTTGTCTTGTTATCAGAGAAAATAAGCAAATCCCCTCGAATGTGGCTCTAGTGTACTGATGGATTGCAGCAGTGAAATGGTGACAAGAAAGGATGGCTTCATGACTATATGTCTATAAAATTCCATTCTTTTAGATGTTTCCTTGGATGAATTAAATTATGTAAATATATGTTAACAATAATTCATAATATTTTAATAAAATCTTTTTGTTTCTCTGGACTCCTTAGAAGTGTGGTCCCAGGTGTCCTTAGGGTGCTGCCTGTTTTGTTTCTGCACTGTAAGGACACACAAGGTTATACACTTGACAAGCAAGGAAGCACAACTATTGATATATAATGCAGATAATGAAGCTGGGCATCCTTTGTCTGGTATCATTCCCAGTTTTTGCTGGGAGCACTGTTCATCAACAAAGTGACTTGGTATCAAGAAGGGGACTCACATTTTTCAAGTTCTCTGCCAGCTATTCTGGGAAAAGAAAAAAGTATTTTGATTTTCTTTTTTTTCCCTCTAGTGGAAGATTAAACAGTGAAGGTGTTTTTACTGTTGTCAGATTTTGTATTAGTAAATGCAATCAAACCCCCCTCAGTCTCATGCCTCCAGTGAACTCACTCACTGCAAAGTACATCCCCAGAGACATTTCTCTCCACATGGTCCCCCTGCTTGTTCGGGCTGTGAAAGTTCGTCAAGTTTAAGGTGACCCTATCTGTAAAATAAATTAAAAGCCCAGGATATTCTTGTAACAAATCAGAGCCATTTGTCAGTGCTGCCAGTCCCATCAGGGCAGGATCCTGGCGCAGCTGGGAGGCAATCCTGCCTCTGCAATGCAGTGCAAAGAGCTCCCATGGAGCAGCACTGGGGCTTTCCAGCTGAGCTCTGGGGCTCCTGCCCCCAGTGCTGAGCACACACCACGACTCCACCTGCTTTCAGAGGCCTCTGATACCTCAAGGTCCCATACACTTCACATTTCTTTTCATTTTGGTGTTTTCCCACACACTGGCTCCCACAGCACCCCCTGTGACACCTGCAGAGTTCACTCTGCTCCTGCTCAGGTGTCTCTAATGGTGTCTTGAACAGGCAGTGAGAGGGACAGAGCAGCAGACACTGGGACAGAAAAGAGAAATATCCATGCTCACAAAGGCTGAGAACACAAACACCAATGTGCAGGGTCAGACCACAGCACTCTCTGTTCCTTGTTTCCACAGCCCATCATCAGAAGCAGGTAATTAAAGTTCAGTCTTCGAGAGGTTCTGTCAACTCACCTGAATTTAGAGTGACAGAGCAAGCATCAGAAGTAGCCCATATTTTCAGTTTTCCTTTGATCTTGTTCTTTGTTTCATCCGAACTCCACTTGAAATATTTGGAAATTATTTTTCTATTTGGATCCATATCTGCTCTTCAGGAAGGGCAAATACTCAAATAGAATTTATTTTCCTCCTTTAAAAATATGGACATTTAAGGACTTGTCTACTTGTAAAGCTGTCAGCTTGAGAATGCCACTGACATTACTGAACACTCCTATTTTGTTGTTCTCTTTCTATTAAGCAAATGTCTCAAAACAGTAACATCTCTAGTAACCATAAAAAAAGCCCAAAACAAATCAGCAAACCTCTAAATAAGTTTTCTTATTTTTTTTTTATTTGCAGCTTGTAAAAACATGCTTATTACAGCTGCTACATACATAAAGTTTGCTTACAAAATTCCCATAAATCCCTGAATCCTGACTGATACCAAACACCCACCAGGTCTGACTAAAACTGCAAATACTGGAGGCCCTAAAAACATTGTTGAGGCTGCAATTCTCATTGCTTAAAGCACACAGGATCAGCTGGAATAGGAACCAATATCACTTTTCTCGTGTTTTCAAACTCTCTGGGCACTTGACACTGGACTGTTTTAGAGGAACTGACCCTTCCTCAACATGACAACTTTCCAAAGCTTCTGTAACGTGATCAATATTATTTTCCAAGTGTTGACACTCAGGTGAGAATAAGCTGTGCTACTGTGCTGAGTACAGAAATATAAAAAGAGCATGCCATTTACAGAGGAATTATTGTGGGACTAAAACCTTATCTACATTTTCTGTTGGTACCAAATAGCCCAATAAAGTAACAACCCCCACTGACAAATCTTGCCCTGCCTGTTCTCAGATCCTCACAGTTACAGCCAAACTTCTGTTTCTGGCTGTATTTTTTTCTCTTAGCGCAGAAAAAGGAAACTCCTAAACAATGTGAAAATTCACAAAGAACATTTAAAGGCTTAACTCCATTTAAGACAGCATTTACCAAATGTTTTCATCTCTAGGATTAAATTTAGGCATTTGTTTGCAAGTTATTGAAGAGATGAACTGAGTAAGCCCAATTCGAGTTCCTTTTGTGACTTGGGACTCAAATAAGCAGTCACATTTCATGAAAATCCATTTTCATATTTCCATCCCACTCTTTCAATGCCCCATTTCAATGATTCCTCTTGTAAAGAGTGCTGACCTGCACGTGGCAGTCTGATGAGTGCAAAGGTGAAGACCATTCACTCCACAGGTGAACATCAACAGACATTTGTTCAGGGGTAAAATGGTCTGGGGAGCATCTGCAGAACACGTCAGATGAGCTCTACCTTGTGTTCTTGGAGCTTGGTGTAGATTTTTTGATAAGCATCAATTCACAGGCTCCAAAACTTAGATATTTTGTCTGTATTCAAGAGTACTGCTTTAGCATCAGGTTGTCTCTGTGCCCCATCTCATTAACAAAGGATCTTCTGAGGACCAAAGGACTTGAAGATCAGCTCCAACAGCTTTATGTTACTTTTGATCCCTTGAGTTTTTGGAGCTACACAACATCTGTCAGAAATGCTGGTGGTCCCAATTCCAGCCCTTTTGCTGCATGAACCAGAAACATGCTGAGGAAAAGCTTTGCAGCTTCCCAGGGAACAGAAAGCAGAGCAATAATGGATAGTTGAGGTGAAGGGCTGGAAGAGGAGGATACACAGCTTGTCCTGTGCCATGAAACCCAGGCCAAACATACCAGTGTAGAAAATGCCACTAGAAAGACTGCAGACTCATCAGCCTGCTCAGCTAATTGCTGGGAAAAGGGGACTGAAGAATCAAGGGTTCTGGCCAGCTGAACAATTCCAGTGGTCGCAGAGCTTTGCATGAACAATCTCAAGTGACTGCTTCCACACCCACCAGTTACAAATCAGCACTCAAAACCTGACCATAGAGAAAATACACTCAATTAGCATAATTCCCTAATATCAAACCAGACGTGATTAAGACAATTCATTTTAGTGTTGCTAAATGTTAATGCATCCTATGGTTCCTTCTTCTTCTCCTGTTTACTCTGCCCTCCTCTCTTTTGCCAGAGGTTCTCATGATAAAGCACTTTTCTCTCTAACAAGGTCTCTCTTTAGAATAGCATCTTTAAATTATTTAAATACTCATCTGGTAAACAACACAGTATTTTTAGCAATAAAGTAAAAATCATGTTGCTTTCTGAACTAACCCCAAGGGAAATGTTGGATTATACAAACTGGTTTATTTCTTAATCGATAGAAGGTGCTCAAGGAACCCTGAGCATCATGACATTATGATTAAACCCAAACTGTTAAAGATCTAATTCCATGAAAAAAAGAAATGCCTGCAAAAGCCCCCTGCAGTAACTGTTACATGTACACAAAGGTGATGAGAAACACAAAATCTCTGGCCAAAAATAAGACTGTACCTTAAGCATTTGCATAATGTTCCTTTACATTCCACGAGAAAAGAAAGAAAAAAAAGGCTACCCCTTTACAAAAGTAACCCAGATCCATTCCTGTTTTTACCAGGGTTACTGAGGCAAAAGCTGTCAGTGTTCAGCTGACCTGCACCTCACCTCAGCAGTGGGATGCACCTCTGAGAGGTTCCTGGGGTGCCAGTGTGGCCTCTATGAAATGAAGGGTGAGGGAGCATCCCCACCACAAATACCAGCCCAGCAAACAGGAGACTGTCACTGTAAGGAAAAGGGGAAGACACAAAACAAATGCCTGTGCAGACACCCTTCCAGCCTTTGCTTGTCAATTGTTACAGCAGTGATCTCTGAACAGGGGGATGTGGTTCTCGGGGTGACACAGTGGGTTGTGTCAGAGCTGAGCAGCACTGAGGTTCTTGCCCTGCTCTGCTCCCACAGCATCTCATGCTGTCCTCCTGCTTCCACACATCTCTCCACATGCAACCCCCTCACTCCCTGCCCTGCTGTCCCCCTGAAGCCTGCAGGAAACTTTTATCTTCTTTCCCCAACAGTATCTTCTGCTGCACACAGGATGTTACAGAAGTGGCAGACATTCAACATGGGAGGGCAGATACAACTGAGGAGACAAAAGAGCCCTTTACCAGTTTCACAACTACAACCACAAAAACCCCACGATTTCTGTATGAAAAGAAATCAGTTACTGCTCTCTGAGTCAGTAGCCTCTGTGCAGGCATAAGTTCACTGCTGATGTAGTTGATTTAAAACCTTTTGCTGTGATGGCAGTGTTGGTAAAAGCTTTAACCATAGTTTTTATGATGCTATTAAGTTTTAGTCATTTGTGGGTTTTGCAGTATATGAATACTATAGATGCCACCTTAATTAAAAGGTCTTGTCATCTCGTGCAATTAAAAAGAGAAAATATACTCTGCTATGAATAGCCAGGAACAAATTGAGCAAGTGGCATTATACACGCTAAGTACACAGCAATTCTGTGCCCCTTCCTGCATCACATCTATTCTCAGGCATTCAATACTTGCCAATAATCCTGCTACAATGTTTAATGTTTAATTGACTTATGGAGTGCTGGTGCCATGGCATCTCTGACCATTAATGACAGCAAAGTTAAACAAAGTTCTGCTTTGCAAATGCATATACAAACTTCACACGGAGTGCAGAAGGAGAAATGCTGGATCTCTCAGATTTCCATCTACAGACACCTATTAAGAGGTGTTCTTTTTTTCAGAAGAAAATATCTAATGGATAATAAGACAATCTCTTCCCAAAGAGTACATAATAAGATAAACAGACTTAAATAGACTTTAATACCCATGCAACTATTTAATTGGACAGCATATCCACATAAAGGAGATCATGCACATGGTATTCACAGTCTAAATATAAAGGTTTAGACTTCCCCAGCTACCTAAAACAAATCCCAGCAGATGGTTATCAGCATGTGTCCACTTCTGTCAGCTGCAAACACGTTCACCTTCATAGGTCTGGCTCGTTCTTTCAATTTTGACTCCATCTCAAGGTCTTTCAAGATAATGAAGCAGCAAATGACTGGTTGCCTTGAGGTTTGTGCCCAGAGCAGGACTGACTTCAGGATCCACTAGTGACAACTTTTGACCATGAGGAAAGGATATTCTACATCCTCTGCAGCTTATTCCCTTAACGCCCCAGGGCACTGTGTTGACAGGGCAGCCAGACAGCCAGGCCCACCTCCTGGGCCAGTCAGACCAGAGCATTCAGTTCACACCATCTCTTAAATCCAAAGTTGCCAGGCCACACCAGCTGAAAGCTCTGTGAAGAGAAGAAAGGCATGAGATGGTACATTGTCTTCTCCAAAGAGGCCTGGAGTTTTGACTACGAATTATCAGAGTCATTTAGACTTCTCAGGATTTTTTCTAGACTACAGAGTCAATAATATTTATGGTGATTTTTGACAGATATTCCTATAGGTCCAAGCATCACAGCCCTTGTGTTCAGAAGTCACAATTCACATGATCATTACCAGTTGTAAAATACACCAGTTCCACCAGTGCCAACTGAAGCAGAACCTCCTGCCTTTGGGTCTACTTTTTAAGCTGTGTGGCTCCACTAGAGGACTTATCCTTTAAAGGTGCTAGGTAAGTCAGGCTTGGAGGGACATTATCTCAGGAGTCTTTTCCATCTGAAAGTTCTTGACCAGACGTTTGAGTGAAAATGCAAAGTTGACATCAAAGTATGGAAAGCACTTTTTTCCCTTCTGTCTCATAAATAAGCAGGGCCTTCTGTTTTGGAGAGCTGACACTGCCCCCATCCAAACAAGTGACACAGTGGACTTAAGGTCAGTATAAGACAGCGGTAACCTGGGGAATGAAAGCTCACCAGCAGCAGGACAGACAATGATCCCACCTTCCCACAAGGGAAATGACTCCCCTACCCCCCACGCTCCCCCTTGGTGCTTTGACTCACCCAGGAGTTCCCACACAGCTGCTCTAGCTTCTGGGAAGATCTTCACAATCTGCACAGAGGATCCTGGCTTGCTGCCTTGTCCCTGAAGTGCCCAGTGCTCCCCTACAGAAGGAAACTCCAAAGCTGCTCCTTGAAAGGAGCTTTTCCTCTTACATCCAAGCCAGCAGCCCCCTTTGGGGCTCGGAGCACCGCGAGCGCCTGTGCTCTGGCTGCTCTGAGCCTGCAGCTGCTCCTTTGAAGTGCTCAGCCTTTGGGGAGCATCCTGGGGCACTGCTGAGCTGCACAGCCAGGCAACAACTGCTGCAGCTCAGACAAGCATATGCTCCAGAGGAGGAGACACACTCTGGATGAGGGATGAGCAAAGTTTTGATCACTGATAAAGCAAAGGGGAAAGGTTTTGGAAGGAACTCAAGAAATGCTGAGGATACAGGAGGTTTCAAAGCAAAAAAAGGGCAATAATCTTGGCTCTGATGGTGTAAACTATCTAAGATAGTTAATAATCCAGCTGACAAGTTATTGACAATTAGAATAAATATCCTTAGTCATGGTTCCAAGAGCCAGGGTCCCACATGAACAGGAGCTCAGTAGCCAGTGAGCAGGAGGTGCAATGGTAGAAACATCAGGTCCACTGTCCAGGGATGATGGAGCCACATCACCACCACACACTGTACCAGCAGCACCCAGCAGTGCTAATGACCTCCCTGCACAGGAGGCTGGTGGCATGACTGGCCCTCAGAGTGCAAAATAATAACCTAATATTACTTGACCGTTGAAAAGCCAGATAAATGTATGTTACTGTGCAACCTCTTAGGAATTCCTGAGAGTCTTCCCTTCCCTCAAAGTGGATACAGCTGTGATGGATGAGTGGCACCCAATCACTCCTCAAGGACCATTTGTAACACAACCACCAGGAGCTGCATCTTTGAACTGTGGGCCTGACTTGGCAGTTGGCACAGGCTGCTGTCACCAGGCCCCCTCCAGCTGAAGTCAGTGGCAGTAGGATAGAGTTAGCACAGAAAATGAAAAAAAAAACAGGAAGAAGAAAGAAAGCACCTGCCTGCTTCAGCAAACTGACTCAAGGAGAAACACAACAGTCACTGGTCAGAGATGTTCCCTCTCCTTCAGTCCTGATAGAGCAAACATGTCTCTCTGCAGGCTGTGAGCAGCTGCCAGCCACTCACAGCCACCTCAGTGCCCCTTGGCAACAGGTACACACAGATATGCTGCTCTTAAACTACCAGTCACCCGAGGCCAGGAGCTATGCAGAAAGTTTGAATATAGATTAACAGGCTCATAACTTTGCTTAAAAGTATGCTATACACTGGGGAGGCTGAGCCAGCTGCTACAACAGCCTCTTAGTGGGGCTCCTGTCCATTAAAGAAAGAATAATTCACAAGAAGTGGCTTCAGAGTGGATCAAAGCACAAAGGAGAGAGGGGAAATTATAATTTTGAAAAAGATGTGCACAAACAACACATTTGGGCAACTGTGGATTGGTAAGTGCTATTTCCCCTCCCACTCTCCAGTTGAGCTGCAGCATCTGTCTAGTCTGAGCAGCATAAATATCACTTGGGTACTGACTATGCCACCTCCTGTACAACTCTGGGTAAATATTACACATGAGATACAAAAAGAAACATACCTTGATTTAAAAAAAAACAACACAGTGTACACCTGGTGTTTACTGACCACCCACACTAATTTGTCTGCTCACTCCTGTTTTATAGCATGAAATCACAAAATCAACCAGGTTGGAAAAAGACCTCTGAGATCATCAAGTCCAACCTATGACTGAACACCATCGTGCCAACCAGACCATGGCACTAAGTGCCACATCCAGTCTTTTCTTAAACACTTCTATAATATTCTAAATAAACCTTAAGTTGCAATGTGGGAAGACAGACTGCTGCACCACTTAGTATTTTACTGTTGATGAAGTTTTCAAGTCCACTTTTCTCACATCATTTTACCTAAACATGTCAACTGCATCCAGCATTCAGATGCACGAGTCTTTTTTCCAAATTAATGTGTCATCCACAACCCTTTGTGATCCAGTCATGTAAGCCAAAATTAAAAAAAAAAAAGAAAAAAAAAAAAGAAAAAAAAAAAAAGAAAAGAAACTAGCAGAGAGAAGAAGTAAGCAGGAAACCACTTGGCTTGAACCCTAGAGGGTGATGCCCCACTCTGCACTGTGTGTTCTCATTACAGAGCTCAGTTCCTGACCCCTGTGTACGAGCAGGTTCAGCGCCTTCCTTTCTGGAGCACGCTGCCTGCTTTTGAACTTGAGCTGCTGAGAGAGTTTATGAACAGAGCTGTTGTTTTATTTACTCTCAATTAATCATGCTCAACTGTAAACAAAGTGTCTGTTTTAGTTCTGCTGACAATTATCCACTTGTCAACATCTCCCTCAAGTACCTTCAGCATCTGGCAACAGCACAAAACTGCTACATCAAAATGAACGTTTTGTCTCAATAAAAAGATAGACGTGTGGCAGGGTTTCATCTGTTTTCCAGCCCATCAACAGTCAAGCTACGTTGCTACTGATGCAACCAGACCACTTGCTATAGAATATTTACAAAGGAGGAGGGAAACCAAATTTTATTTATATTAGTAAGGCAGAGTCACAGAAGAAAGTAGTGGAGAGCCCCAAAGAGCCCCAACACCTCCCCACAAAGGCAGAACGAGCCCTCTTTGCAGCCTGCCTGGTGCCTCCTGTTCTGCTGGTGCACATCCAGCACCAGCTTCACCAGCCACCGTGCCAAAAGCTGCAAAGTAGGACTTGCTTCTTTATTTTGTGGTGTTCAGCAAATCCCAATGCAAATGGAAACCACTTACTGGTGCTTCCCCAAATACTTTTAGTATGATAATTTTTCCACTACCTGCTCCGTGGCCTGGGCATTCTTTGGTCCCTGGAGCTCCTGTACTGGTTTGAATTTTGCCATTTTAAGCTTGCAAGATATAATTATTCCCATTAGCTCAAAATCCTTCCTGCATTTTAACACAACCTCCCTGGTGCTTAAATTGAAAGCTCCAAGGTAAACTGCAGATAGCCTGGCACCTTTTTGGGTACAATAAGGAAAAACTGGACACTCCTTTTCTTCTGAGGGGACAAAGGCAGCTTGCCAGGTAACCTCCCTGACAGGTGAGGAGGCTCCAAGGTTCTGGGCCTATGGAGAACATCACCTCCCACCTCTGAGTCACCAAAACCATGTGCTGTGGCGCTGGTTACCTCAAATCTTTAATAATATTTGAAACTTCACCCAGCTACAGCAAAGTAAGGGGGAAATCTGGAAGCCACTCCAGCCCTGCACCTTTTCTCCACAGAACTGAGTTTTCTCCCCAGAATAAAACACTCAGGGGTGCGTGGGAGGGCCGGAGGCTCCACTGAACGGACCGACCAGAGGCAAAGCAGAGGGAGCCCCCCGGGCCGGGCCGTACCTGCTCCGGACGGCAGTGCAGCGCTCCCAGGAATCCCGGCTGCTCCCGGCGGGATTCCCCCCGGGAAGGCGGCTCCGCGCGGGCCGCCGCGCCCTGACAAGCGCTAATCAACCTCAGCTGTGTAATTGATTCTAATGAGCTCGGCTCTGGCTCTGGAGCCGCACTCACGACCGCCCGAAGTCGGCGGCGGCTCCGGCCGCGCTCCCTGCCCGCAGCCCCTGCCCGGCCGGACCGCAGCCGCCCCTTTAACCTTCTCCTCCCGCCACAATTAATTGAGATATCTTTTACACTTGATGTGTTGTAAAATTAATGCCTAATTTATGTAATTAGTCAATTAACTGTAATTCTAGCATATGGTGCCAAATGCCCAGAAGGTGTTCTTGTTTCCCAGGTACTTATTTTGATGTCATGAAATGCAGCTAATTAATTTTACATGCATATTAATTTCGGATCTATTTAGCGGCTCCCTTTGTGAAGGCAGATTTAATATTTGTCTTTCTAACCTTTTTGGGCAAATTCCGCGCTCGGTGTTGAAATGGAGGTGACTTTTAAAACACATTTCCATCGGTCTCCCTTTCCTCTGCGGAGCCTCTGCTGACACCGGGTCGATCTCTCCTGTGTGAAGATGCACAAGGGCTGATTATCTATAGCTTCCCACACATCTATAACTGTCGCAAGATACGGCTATTGAATTTAAATCCGATTAATATTTAATATTAAACATTTCTGAGGGAATTTTTGTTTGTTTTTTGCAAAGCACAATATCCCACGGACATTTTTTTTTAAATAGCTGCTCTTAATACAATGCTCCTTGGAAAAATTATGAGAATTGAATTATCGCCTAATTAGAAAATGAGCGTAATCCTGATCGCTGGCTTCTGATGTTCGCAGTTCTCCTGACTGCGCTGAGAAACTGCACTTCGCCTCTCCCGGCCCCGGGAAGCGCTCCCGCTCCTCCCAGCAAACCGTTCAGGTTCCACTTCTGTCTCTGTCGGAAAGCGATCGCGTTTGATTTTGTCCATAATACTGGGAAAGATGAGATTATGCCTCTTCTTTCTGCAGTTTGTGCAGAGATTAAGGGGTTAATCGCATCGCGGGCTTTCCCGCTCCCCAGATGCTGAGAGAAGATTTAAGTAGAAAAAGAGATGAAACCCGTAGTCTACGCCTCAAATTCCCAGCGATACCCTTTTCCCTTTGCCGCAGCAGCACTAATTGCCGCATTACGCTCATCTCTGGGGTGAGGGGAGGTACAAACGCGCCTGGCTGAGGGTGCGGGACTCCGCGCGTGGGGCGGGCGCGCTCCCGCTGCCCGGACCTCTCCAGCCCCGGGGAAAGGCTTTCCTGCGGAGCGGCAGGACGGGACTTGGCTCTTTGAGCCTCTACGCGAGTGCTGTGGCGTCATAAAACTTTTTATCCCCCTTTCTGGATAAATTAATGAGCAATTTAATTAATAAAATCAGAGAGTAGCGTAAGTGCTATGATAATGAAGTTAAATGAGCGCGCAGTAAAATATTCACTAATCCAGCACATTGGCAAATGCCCCCTTAATTCTGCTTAGCACTAAAAGGGTTTTGAGCACCATAATGAGATTCCTCTGTCTGCTAATTAATTGACACTCTCCTGAATATTCATATGTGCTAGCACCAATACGTTCCTAATTGCACCGTGGAATGGATCTCAGAGGAAAGTAAATCGCCATAGACTTAATTAAAATAATGTATGCCAGATCCAGCTCGCTGAAGACGAGACATTTGCCATCAAGCAGTGTAAGAAAGTGGCACCTGGTTTGTAGCGAAAAATGAGGAGAAAATCTTTATCCCTCCCAAGGTGAAGTCAGCAGGGGCTGCGAAGCGCCAGGCTTTTCAGCCTGGAGATCTGGAAGCGAGAGAGCTTCGCCTTCCACCGCCGCGGCCAGTGCGCGACCCGCGGAGCCCGATCGCGTTCGGGGCCGCGCTCGGAGGAACCGCAGCTCAAAGGGGGGAGCGGGCTCGGCACGGCGAGGTGGGAGAAATCTGGTCAGGGATGCCCTCTACAGAAGCGTTCAGGGAAAACCGTTTGTCTCCGGCGAGGGAGAGGAGGAGGGGGAGGCAGCGAAGGAGGGAGGGAGCAGCCACATTTGTAAACTTTTCCTTGAGGGGAATCCGGTGCCTTTGAAGCTCAGTCTCTGAATGGATTGTTCTTTGCACCTCCAGACTAATACTGTGAGCTAATATTGTACATTTAAATTGTTCTGCTGTTAAAAGCGTGGCAAGTTGCGCTGAGAAATGAGCGCCTGGCGCTGCCTGGCCGCGGCCTCCATCCCGCGCCGGGGGGCGGCGGGGGCCGCGCCCCGGGCTCGCTGGGCGGGCTGCGCCCAGGCCCCGCATCCCCCGCTGCCGCTGCAAAGCACACGTAAAGCGCTTTGCTAGGTCTTTTCCTTCCCTACTAGCTCAGGAAACGAAAAGGAAAACTGGTTTCTTGGAAAAGACAGCTTTTAAAAAAATCACCACAGGTTAGAAACTAAAAAGAGTTTATTTGAAGACATACAAATGCATATTTATTATACACATGTAGGCATTAACAATGTAAATTACACCGCCAGCACTTGCTGGTTGTTTATTCATTAGATCTTTAGAAAATCTACATTGCCTGCAGATAGCAGGATGATAATGTGAGATACACAAGCAGTTTACCCAGGCAGCTCCGCCCGGCTCCGCGCGGGGCTCCAACAGGTCCGCGGGGCTCCGCGCCGGCCACGGGTCCCTCTCGCTACCGGGGGCGCTTCTTACGAGTGTGATTCTACCTTGACGAGAAAACGGCCGTGCCCATTGAAACCGCCGTCACCCAAAATACAGCGCGAGGGTTTTACGGGTCGTGGCTCAAGAGGGAGCGAACTTAGGCGGAAACACTTCCTAGCAAAAGAAATACGAAGGGGCTCCCCTGAATGACAGCGCAGGCATCTCGCTCTCACAGCTCTAAAAGCTCTGCCGTTCGCAATACCTTTTATTCCCATGTAAAATCTTTCCTCGCCAAAAGGAGTAAAAATCCTCTATCAAATTCTATCGTCTTCGGCTGATTGAATGCTGTGTGACTACCGTATCTCTCGATAATAAAGACAGAGAAAAATATGTGGAAAGAAGTCGCTGCGGGGAAATCTTTTCTAAAGTTAGATCCAAAGAATCTCTTCCAGGAATGAAATATTAAAGAAGGTTAATATGTAGAGCTGAGGGTTGATGGGAAGACGGGAGCTGTGCGGCCGGGAGCTGAGGGTGGAGGATGTCAACAGATGCAAGGGAGCGATGGAAGCCGCTGGACTCGGGAAGCGCAGCCAGCGCTTCGCCTGCAGCCGCCGGGCTGCCCTGTCACCCCCCGCCCTGCCCTTCCCTGCGCTGCCGGGCGCGGTGCGGGGCATTCCCCGCAGCCTCGAGCCGGCCTTGCGGACCCCGAGGTGGGCGCTGGGCCGGGCCCCGCAGCAAGGGAGGGGGCGGGCAGCCCCCCTGCTTTCCCGGGGACAGAACCGGGAAGGCGCTGCCCCTTCCCCGCGACACGGGCCCGCACTCGCGGGTGTGCGGGGGCCGGGGGGCTCTGGGCGGTGCTGTCCCGTCCCGTCCCGTCCCGTCCCGCCGAGGAGCGGGGGCGGGGAGCGCCGCGCTCGGGAATGTCCTCCCTTCCCTGGGCAGCTCGGTGGGTGGCAGCGGGGCGGGGGGCGCGGGGAGGGGGCTGCGGCAGGAAGGCAAAGCGCCCACACATCGCACCGCACCCCCACCGCGCTGCGGCAACTCACGGGTCTGTTTGCAAACATGCCCCCCGCCAACAGCGAGAAAAACAGGAGCATTCAAAGTTCTGACCCTAATTAAAGCCCGGCTCGTTAAAGACTTCACACAATGCAGGAAAAAGTTTGTCCGAGCCTGAATTCCGCGAGCGGTTATTACCTTTGCTTTTAAAGAGGGGAAATAACCGTAACGTGCGCGCCATTATTCTTGTGGATATGCAATTTAAAATCATCGCCAATTGTCATAAAAACCATTTCACAATGTTTGGCTAAGTAATAACTTAGTCATTTAAAGGTGGTTTTCCGGGCGACACGGACATGCAATTCAAGAAAGATTTACATTGCTTACGGGTTTTGCACCGCCGTTCTGATCGCAGCGGGAACGGGACTCAGTCTAATTTTTTTCTTTCTGATTTTGCACGGAACACCAAGACGAGAGCAGACTGTGGGAGAAAGCGTGAATGGCATGAGCGTGTCTCGGAAAAAAAAAAGCTGATGATAAAAAATAAAGTTTATGAAACGGACGGATTTGGAAAGAAGAGTCCTCGAAAAAAAAAAGAGAGGGAGAAAGAAAAGAAAGAAGAAAAGAATGAAAAAGGAAAATCAAGTTTGCTCCACCCAGCTATTAACCAAAACACAATACCTTTTTCTGGGTGGTACTGCACAGAAGTTGATTCAGTTTTGACAATGTTGTTTAGCTATCATTTGCTATTTTGAATGAATGGGAGCAATCCCCCTTTTTACAACAGTTGTTTCCTATTATGGAGAGGTGCAGCAGTTGAGGGCAGACATGTGAAAGTGGCTGTTTGATTCCCTTTTTCATCCCCCTGACCCTGCCTTTGTCCCTCCTCACCCTGGGAATGTCACGCCTCACTACTTCACTTTGAGATGCTCTAGAAAGTGGCTTTGTTATTCCCTTTTAGACATACACGAAATTGTTCTCATTCCCCCTGCTGTAAAAGATACTTCAAATTGGGACTCGGTTCACAAGTGCAATGCAATTTGGCTTAGCTCAACCTTTGTTCTGCTTGTACAAATGACCAAACAGTGCACACATTATACAGTTGATCTACTGCTCCCTTTACACCAGAGTTAGCGGCTGGGAGAAAAGCAAGTTAATCCCTTCAATACTAAGGTGGCATTTTCAATATTTCCTACAATGCGAGAAGGAGAAGAGAGGGCAGCTTGAAATGCGACATTTGTTTAAAAGGGAAGATTAAAAAGAAAAAGTTTGCGAGGCCTTCCCTGTTACTTCTCCAAATAAATAAATAAACAAACCAACAAGTCCCAAACGTGTAGATAAATACTCCAGCGCCTCCGGGAAGGCAAGGGAAGTTTACCACAAAGACAGGCTCTCAGGGCAGTAACGTCGAGACTCGAGCTGGAATCCGCGCCAACAGCGCAGTACTTAACACAGCGCTGGGGACTCACCGCTGCTGCGGGGCCCGAGCCCGCGGCCCGGGCACACCTGTATGGCCCGGGCACACCTGTATGGCCCTGAGTACACCTGTACGGCCCGGGCACACCTGTATGGCCCTGAATACACCTGTACGGCCCGGGCACACCTGTATGGCCCAGGCACACCTGTATGGCCCTGAGTACACCCGTACGGCCCGGGCACACCTGTATGGCCCTGAGTACACCCGTACGGCCCGGGCACACCTGAGCAGCCCGGGCACACCTGAGTGGCCCCGGATATACCAGAGCGGCCCTGAGCACACCCGCACAGCCCGGACACACCTGTATGGCCCGGGCACACCCGCACGGCCCCGCGGAGGTGGGACGGGCGGGGGGCAGGTGCGGGCAGCGCTGTGTGTGCCCAGCCGGAGCTCACGCACTCGGTGTGTCGGCCCCGCGCAGCCCCGGCTCCTGAGCCCTCCAGGGAGGTCCCGGGGACGCGGAGGGAGGGGGGGCTGCGGGGCCGCGCTTACCCGCGCGTGGATTGACCGCCGGCGACGGAGGAAAAAGAGCTTTCCCAGGAAACCGGCTTCGGTCAGGAACCGGGTGCTCCGGGCCAGCCCCAGGAGCGATGAGCGGGAGCAGCAGCCTCCTCCCGGGCTTAAGGAATTCGGGTGGTCCCAGCGCGGGCTCTCTTCGCGCTGGGCAGGGGCGAAACGATGGCGCTGGGCCGGGACAGGGGCCCAGCCGGTGCCCCCCCGGCGGTGGCGCAGCGGGGACAAGTGCCGGGTGCTGGTGGCGCTTGAAATCGCCGACGGGGCGGGCGAGGACAGCGCGAACAGGCAGCCGGCTCTGAGGAGGGTGACAGCGGCGAGGAGCCAGCGGGCGGCACGGCAAGGCAGGGCAAGGCAGGGCAGGGCAAGGCAGGGCAGGGGTGGCCGAGCCCAGCGCCGGGAGCCCCGGGCCCCGAGGGGCGCAGCCGGGCCAGGGCCCCCTCGGGCACAAAGCGCACTGTGCATCTCGAGCTATCGGGAATACAGGTTTGGGGAGCAGTTCTCAGTCCAGCCTTGACAAGCAGGGGGAGTTTGTTTAGTGCTTGTTGGGAAAGGAACAAAATCCTTTTGAAAGGGCGCTAAGTAGTTTCACGCCAAAGTGGCAGATTTGGTGAAGAATGTGGGGTGGGACAAAGCCCTGCCGTTCCCAGAGCGGCCGCAGCGCTTCGGGAAACCGCACCGGGAATTCAACCACACAGAAAAGCAGGAGACCCCAAATCTCTCCGCTTCCTTCTCCCTCCTGGCCCCCGAGAAGCAAAAAGAAGCAGAACCATTACTGAAAAAAAGAGAGCAAGGCTTAGCCGAAACGCAGCCACAACCAGCAGCCTGGAGTTGACTTTCCAAAACGGGGGAAGCTTGCTCAGAGCCTGGCATTGTGTTTTGCAGCCTAGGAAACCCTAAGAAGCTGGTACTTCCCCCCTCCCTTCTCTTTTCTCCCAACTGGTTTGTAAATATTAACAAGGTTGTGAGCTATTCTCTCACACGGAGTGGGTTTTTTCTACCCTTGGAAAACTTCTTGGCTTCCCCCCACAGCCCCTCTCCCACTCCTCCCCTCTGCAAAGCTGCACACCTGCTTGCAGCCACAAGGATTCAAAATCAATATTGTATTTGTCACTTTTCTGTCTCCTTTTCCTCTCTCAACAGACCTGCTTGCCACTGAGGCGAATTGTGGATTTATGGAGGAAAATTAGCATAAATTATTAGCAAATCTGTAAACGTGTGTGGTCTTGCTTGTGGGAAAGGGGGCTATTGCAAACCTTCCATGCAGAAAGGTGGTCCATGATGGGCTCCATGCAAGGGCTGAATGGCCCTTGCACGAAATAGATTTCCATTGGGTTTGCACATTGATATAATTGACTTATGTGTATTTTATACAGTTTTCCCAACACTTCCTCTGAGCTCCTTATTTGAATTAGACTTCAGAAAAACGTCTATTTGTTTTGGTGTCCTACACAATGGATTTGGATTCACTTGCACCCTCTCCTCCTCCCTAGTGTTGGCTTTCAAAGTAAAAGGCAAATGCTGCAAGTTGCATTTAAATCCTGTACTTCCCAGGTCTATCATCTGTTGTGTGCTTAACACGATGTGAAACTTTGGGTATCAATTACTGGGATGACTTCGCCTGCCCTACCCCTCCGCTCACACATTCCTTTACAATGGGAAAAAAAAAAAAAAAAAAGGAAGGAAAAAAAAAATCGTGCGCCTTCCAGCCATACCTCGTTCGCACTCGGAGCAGCAAATGACAACGGAAGTCCACTTTTCTTTAACTTTGCAGCTTGCGGTTCCCTCTTGCACCAGCGGTTGTTTTATTTTGTTTTCTTTCTTCGGAAAGAAAAGGTACTGGGAAAAAGAGGAAGAAAAGAATTTGTCACTTTGTGAATCTTATTCACTCCCGTGCTGTTTTTGAGCCGTCTTTTTGATGGGCATCCCAGGAGTGAACTTGGGCTGAGAAACAAAACTCGAACTGCGGGGTGTTAGGAGTTGGAGACGGGGGGCTGGGATGTGGGAGGGAAGTGTCCCTTACACCCACGTATTTGGGGGCTCTCAATACAGAAATAGAAGCCTTCTGCGTGGTGTCCTGGTGACGCTGGGAGGAATCTGTCCTCATTTCATTTCTTACCCCCTAACAAACAGTCATCATCTCATCACCTCTTACACCCCCAAAAATATTTCTGGAGACTGCCTTCCTGCCCTGCCCGGCTGGACGGAGCATCTCTGAGCCGGTTAAACTGAGCAGGGCAGCTCTCGGGCTCTGAACCGCACAAACGCTCCCGGGCCCTTCCCTGCCAGGGGCACAGGGTGACATGCGGCAGGTCTCCCTCCAAAAGGGCTCGTTAGCTCGGCAGCGCGGGGCCGTTCGGCTGCTCGGAGTCCTAGGAACACAATTATTTGCTCATTATTCTCTAAACGACATCCTGCCCCGAGAGAGAGGGATTAGATGGGACCGAGGGCAGGCGGGTTGGAAGGAGGGGAGCGCAGTGTAACACACACGAGGTCGGCGCGGTGTGAAATGCGGTTTCCAGACTGCTGCCAGGTTTGAGGGAGCCCCGCTTGCTGGGGACGGTCCCTCCGAGGAGGCTCCCAGGCGCCCGCAGAGCCCGTGTCGCAGCGATCGCGCTGCGGAGCCGCCGCCGCGCTCCCTCCCCCAGCCCGGCTATTTTTGCTGAATTAAGAAGGTGACATTATTCTTCTTTTCAAGTACTTCTGTTAATATTGAAAAACGTGCGCTTGCATTTCAAGAGCGCGCGCTCAGCCTCAGCAGCCATTTCAATATTAATGAAATTGTTTAATCTCCTAAATTCATCGTGTTTAAGTTACGTTTTGGTGAGTTATTGACCGACTCCGAAAATATTGTTAATGGAGTTGATGTGTATTCGCCACAAAGGCTCTTCCTCCCAGGGCTTGCAGCTCCCGAGACAATCTTTAATTCTGGCTCTAGGGTGACAGGATGCACCGCAGCCTCGGGAATACACATCATACAAACTTCCCCCCTGTGCTAGGGCAAGCCTGGGACCTTCCGGGCCTCATCCTCCCCCCAGGACACGCGGCGGGCAGCGAGCTGCTCGTCTGGGCTGCGCTTCCAGGATCGGGCCTCGGTTCCCGGGGAGGAGGGAGGCGGTGGAGCAGAGAGAGCCGCAACTCGGGTGCTCCACACCCTGCCTGCTCCTCCACACCCTGCCTGCTCCTCCACACCCTGCCTGCTCCTCCACACCCTGCCTGCTCCTCCACACACGGGTGCGCACCGAGCAGCACACGGGCAAGCGAACAGCCTGAGACACAGCGCGTAAATCCCACAGAAGGCGTCAAACTGAGGATATTTAGCATCATGACCGGTGACAGGGACTGGACAGCCCGGCCCAGCTCCGCGGGACCCCCCAGTCCCGAGGCCGGCCGGGCAGAGGGGCAAGCGGACCCTCCGCGGCCCCGCGAGCAGAACGGCGGCGTGCAGGGAACTCGTTCCCGAGCACACCGGGCTGTGCCACGGCCGGGAGCCCGCTCGCTGGGATTATTTAGGGCGATTCCCACGGCTTTACACCAACAGGTCCGCAGAACCAGTCCTGCATGGGCTGGGGGGGGGGAGGGTGGAGCGTGGGGGGGAGAGTAACTTCCCGGGGCGGCGGCTACCGAGGAGCCCCGATCTTATCGCTCCTCGAAAGAACCTTCGCTCGGGGAGAGCGGATTTGGCAAAGAGAAAGTCTCTCGTTACAGAGAAAAAGGCTTGCCTTAAGTTAGCCAACAATACAAATCAGATAACAATGCAGAACAAACAGAATACCACAGCCAAGCAATTTCCATGTCAAACATCCCACTGCTCAGTACCTCCATTTGTAAGTGTGAATTGCAGACTAAGCTTCCTGCAAAGTCCACAGAGAGGTTAGTGCATACCTTCCCCCCCACCCCCAGCCACCGGGTACCATCGCACTGCAATTCCGCTGGCGGAGCCTTTTCACCCCTCGCCTTGTCTTCAAATGGAAATGATTCCCATTGGCCCAAGGTGTCCATGTAAATAGGTGTAAATGAAACCAGATTATGCCTTTCTCTCCAGCCCCCTCCTCCCTGCTCCCCTCCCCCTGCTCCCAAGGCGATTGTCATATGATAGCAAAGAAGTGGCACATTAATGAAGCGCCTCTACAGGGGTCTTTTCTGCTCATGTCACCACATAAAACTATCAGATGGTTAGAGGAAGGACATGGAGGCAACTACTTAGCTCATCGCGGCTGCAGAGAAGCAAACAAGCCTCTGCTCCAGTCCAGCTGCCGGTGGTGTAAAAGAAGCTGATTCAGCCCGCGGAGGCGAAGGGAGGGGTGTACAAGAGGATTCCCAAAACCGAGCCAGCTCGCTGCCTCCTCAGGACTAAACCGGAGCAGAGTGGCCGCGAAAGGAGCGACAGACACGCCGGAGGAGCGGGGTGGGAAAGAGCCCGGACTCTCAGCTGCGTCCCGGATGCGGACTGTCAACTTCCAGCAACTCTAAGGTGGGCATATGCAGGGGGTAGCACGAAGTGGGAGACGAGGGGAGGGGAGGGGATGGGGTCCCCTTCTCCTCCTCGCCGAGACCAGAAGACAGAGCTACCACTAGAGTAACTTTACGGCCGCGGGCTGCAGCGGGAAGGCCAGGCTCAGGGAGGCCGGAGCTGGGAGAGGCACACCGTTTTTCCCCCGCCGGCGGCACAGAGCTCCGGGCTGTTTTCTCCTGCCCCCATCCTTCCATCCCCCGCCCCCATCCCGAGGGCTGAGGTCCATCGTGCCCTTTCCCTGCGTCCTTCTGTGTCCAGCCCGGCCCCAGACCCACCGCCTGCCCCGACTGGGTGTCCGTGCAAATCCTCTCGGACTCAACCCTCTCCCCCCATCCCCGCCCCCTCCCTTGTCGATGCCCCTCTGCAGATCTCCCCGGTCGCCTTGCGAAGATGCCTCGCCCGGGCAGAAACACTTACAGTGATCAGAAGCCTCCCTACTCCTACATCTCGCTGACCGCCATGGCGATCCAGAGCTCCCCGGAGAAGATGCTGCCCCTGAGCGAGATCTACAAGTTCATCATGGACCGCTTCCCCTACTACCGGGAGAACACGCAGCGCTGGCAGAACTCCCTCCGCCACAACCTGTCCTTCAACGACTGCTTCATCAAGATCCCGCGGCGCCCCGACCAGCCGGGCAAGGGCAGCTTCTGGGCGCTGCACCCCAGCTGCGGGGACATGTTCGAGAACGGCAGCTTCCTGCGGCGCCGCAAACGCTTCAAGGTGGTCAAGTCGGACCACCTGGCCCCCAGCAAGCCGGCGGACGCGGCGCAGTACCTGCAGCAGCAGGCGAAGCTGCGGCTCAGCGCCCTCGCGGCCACCGGCACCCACCTGCCCCAGATGTCCACGTACAACCTCGGCGTGTCCCAGCCCTCCAGCTTCAAGCACCCCTTCGCCATCGAGAACATCATCGCCAGAGAGTACAAGATGCCCGGGGGCCTCGCCTTCTCCACGATGCAGCCCATGCCGGCCGCCTACCCCCTCCCCAACCAGTTGACTACGGTGGGCAGCTCCATTGGCACGGGCTGGCCCCACATGTACAGCTCCGGCATGATCGACACCGCCACCCCCATCTCCATGGCCAGCAGCGAGTACGGCGCCTACGGCGTGCCCATCAAGCCGCTGTGCCACGGGGGGCAGACTTTGCCGGCCATCCCCGTCCCCATCAAGCCGACCCCCGCCGCGGTGCCGGCCCTGCCCGCCCTGCCCGCGCCCATCCCCACCATCCTGTCGAACTCGCCGCCCTCCCTCAGCCCCACGTCCTCGCAGACGGCCACCAGCCAGAGCAGCCCGGCCACCCCCAGCGAGACTCTGACCAGCCCCGCGCCCGCCCTGCACTCGGTGGCCGTGCACTGACCCGGGCCGCCCGCGCGGACTCTGCCTTCCCTGTCTCCCAAAGTTTCCTCGGAGCTCTCCTCCCTCCCCGCCTCTCCCTCCTTCCGCTCCTTTCCTCTCTCCTCTCCACTCTTTTCCTCGAAAGCAGAGACAACTCCCCGCGGGAAGCTGAGGTTTGCCGTGAGCCCTCCCTCGGGGTTCGGCTTCCCCCCTGCTCCTGAACTTTGCTTTCCGTTCTCCCGAGGCGAAAGGACCCGGCCCCCGGCCCCCTCCCGCCCGGTAGGAACTGCCACTTGCATCGCTAGTTTTCCAAAAGTACTTCAGGCATCTTCGCTGTGCCGGCGGCCAGGCGAGCCTGGCCCGGCGACGCCTCTTTCCTTCCTTTGTACGGGGAAGAGCAGGGTGTATCCAGGACCGGTCTGTAATTCCACAGGCAGGGATGGCCGCTGCCTCACTGCACGGGAGCAGCGGCGTTTCCAGCCTCCAAGCAGCCAACGCTCGGATCTTGGAAACGCCGGGAAGTGCTCGTGTCCTTTGTGCGGGTCTCGTTGTTACGAGGGGCAGGATTTCCCGGGGCCAGGCTGCGGGAATCCCCGGGCAGGAGCCCCAGGCAGGGGGTGCGGGGCCGGCGCGGGAACAGGATCCACGAGAGGGAACCGCCGCGGTCCACTCAGCCCACACCTATAATGTTTACAAAGCGCCTGTTCTAATGTAAATACTGAACTTGCATCTGTACTGTACATCAGATGGGGTCCCTTTTGCAGTACCTGTTGTAACGTGGATGTTTACTGTAGTTTTCAGGTGAAAGAGAAGTTGACTCGCCTATTAACTTCTGATTAACCCGAAGGTTTCGGGGGCTGAGGTTTCCTTTGTTGTTTGTTGGGGTTTTTTGTTGTTGTTATTTTAAAAAATTTGTAGCTATTTATTTCATAGCTTAAAAACAAACAACAACAATAATTATAATAAAAAGAAACCTGTCACCAAGCACATGACCCGACATAGCTTAAAGAAAAGCTGCTGAAGTCACTGATAAAATGTGGAAAAGTAATACAATAGCAGGTACAAACTGTGGAGGTCATCCTGATTTCTGCTGGGGCTTTGCAAACAAGAGAGAGGGGGCTAGGGAAACTGTAAATGTTTGTGCATATGAATGATTATAAAATGTGTAAAATGCACTTTTGTTTGATATACTCCTTTCTAGTTTTAGGTAGTTTGCTGGAAACCGAACTGTTGTTCTGTTGTGAACTGCTTAAGTTAAGAAAAAAAAAAGAACACCCTCTCCAAATGGCATTAGTGTCTATTGAAACTGTAAAGACATTTCTTTTTAACTTTTTTTTCCCTGTACAGAATAAGCATGGCATTTTAAATATTGGTGTTCTTGTTCCCAGCATGTGTGTTTTAAGACAAAGGTTAAAAAGTGTCTACGTTAAATTATGAACCTAGTCGTCCAAATAATATTTTCTCATTAAAATATGTAAATGTAGATTTAGTTTCTTATTTGTCTTTTTAAAGAGTTTACAGGAGAAAAGAAAAAACATTAGTTGATGACAAAGGAATGACGCTATTCCAATATTTAGATAATCTAAACAGCCTTTTCATGCAAGGTTACTATAAATGTAGTTGTTTACATACCAGCACGTCTCAGATAAAGTTGTCGTTATTGCCGGTTTAGCGAAGGGATAACGCACTGAGTGTGTTCTGTGGGTTTATACATCTGTGCATCTACGCATACACATCTGCGTTTGTGCCCTCTGCACTCACACCGAATACAAACACGAATTACATTTACACCTGCTTGGATGTAACTTATCACCTACGCACTCCCAGTTACATTTTATCTAAAAAGTATAAAAATCAGTAAGCTCCTGCGGTAGAGAGCAAACATAAAAACCCTTAAAGAATTAGTTCCTTTTCAAGACTGAGAATACTGAATTTTTGCCAGTAGTGTTTTTTCTTACAAGTGGCATCTCAAAATCTTTTTCGAGTAAAAGTGAGCTATTATAGCCCTTTAGCTGTCGTTTAAGCCTCCTCAAGCACAAGTTAGTCCAGCCACTGCTGTAATTTCTCCATCTCTATTGATCAACACTTTCCAAAAACGGTAGGTTGCAAACTGTAACACTTAAAATTGTGCTCGTTTTTCTGTAATTAAATATACAGTGCCTTTTAAAAAGTAAGGGCAACGTAGTTACAATGAAAACTGGATTCCGGGCACACTTTCCAGTGGGGTTCTCCAAATCTGTTAGGGATTTTACAAGGATTCTGCGACTGCTGCAAATGACAGAAGCAATCCAGTGAAATTACTGGCGAAGTGTTTCGGAGACGAGGAGCCTGCGAGCACAGTTATGAGATAACCACACACTGAAGTGCTTCCTAGCAAGAAAACGATATTGTATTCTAATGAACAGACAGGATTCGCGAATTCTACGGCAATGATGTTACAGAGGTTTTGTCTCTGACTGATCTCTCTGAATTTCTGGACCACAAACACAGTAAGTGACATCCTCATTTACTTATTACAAACCACAAGGTCCTTGCAAAAGTTTTAAGATTAATGTAGGGGGCAATTAATCCAGTTGTGACCATTTTTTCAAAAAGGGAACGGATCCCACACACAGAAAAAAGGTGAAAAATACATGAATCATTGGGCTGATTAAAATGCATGAAGCTGCTAAAGCTTGTCAGATGGGGGACAACTGAACTCATTCATCAAGTCCAACCCACGATTATATCAACACGATCAGCTAAAGAAAGCATTCAAAACTTATCACCAGATCAATGGACACATAACTCGACAAACTTTTCCTAAACAAGCGATGACCTACATTTTTAGACGACGAGGACGCTTTTTCTCCTTCCTTTTTTTTTCTTTTAAGATCTAACAGTCAGAATAAATCCTCAAAGATGAAATCCGAGTTCAGCTAAGAAGATGAAGCTGCACTTTCAGAGTTTCTTTTTTTTAAACTATACAGTAGCGGCGGAGATAACGATCTGAAAAGATTATGGCCCAAAGCAAAATATTTTCAAAAGGTGCAATAGCTTTCTCGCTGCATAATGCCATAGTATGAGTCGCCACCGTACTTTTAAAGTGCCATTTTCCTCCTTATCTCTGCGGTTGCCCGAGACTTTGGCAACCCGAGGACCCCCCTCTGCCCGCGCCCTCGGCCGCGCTCCTCCGCGCATCTCCGCCCGCGCCCCGATGTTGCGATGCTGCTCTCGAACAAATACTGCAGCTCAGCGCGTCGCTTGAATTTACTGCTTTGACTTGTTAAATCTCCCTAATGGCTCAAGTCCAATGTCAATAAACACAGATCTGAAATGGAACAGCGAGAGACAACGGCGCGGAGGGAAGGGCCGAGGGGGGGCGAGGGAACCAGCCCCGGCCGAGCTCTGCGCCGCGGTCACACATTTCGTGGGGGGCCGGGGGGGATCTTTATCTTTTTTATTTTATTTGCCAGCGAGACATTGTAAGCTGAGCGTACTTGATGCAAAGCGAGCGTTCATTCCAGGCAAAAGCTCTTTTCTTCCGGAGGATGGGTTTGAGCCCGGGTGTGCAAGGTAAGCCCGAGAACCCAGCCGGGCTTGGCGGCTCGGGCTTTTGCTCCATGTCAGCGCATGGTGTGTGAATCCTTTCTCGGCGGCGTATTTCTTTCCTTTTTTTTTTTTTTTTTTTTGTTTTGTTTTGTTTTCTCTCCCCTCGACATGTGACAAGACACCACCCCACAGGACTGAGTCCTCTATTGAAGACAGCCAGCTCTTTCTCTCTCAGAATATTTATTTTCTCTCGGACCGCGCCTTGCGGGGAAGGGTGGTCTGTGCCAGGTAGGGAGAAAAGAACTCCCCGGCGACCCCTGAGAGGGAGTTTTATGAGCCAGCCTTTTTTCAGAAGTGGTCCTTGGGAAAGGGACAAAAAACTTAGCAGCTTTATCAACTTCAGTGCCGAATTATCTCGGAATCTTAATATAAATATCACTTTGTGAGTTCGTTATTTTTTTGTTTTGTTTTTATTAACAAAAAGAAAACGAGGCTGTGAAGCCTTGGAGGTGCTGTATTTGTTTCTTTTAAACTAACAACAAATTATCTAATTAATATGTTTCAATTACAGCATGAAAAAGAGAGGCTTTGGACCGCCTGCAGTGGGTTTACAATAGCCCCAGAGCCCACTATAAGAATTTACAATAACTTCACATCTGTTTCTTTATTTCCCACTTTTCGAGTCTAAAACTCCTCTTGAAATCACTTCAAACCGTGGCCCAAGTTATGAAATATGGTCTCTCTGCCAGGAAAAAAAAAAAGGTAGAAAGAAAAAAAGGACAAAACTTTGCAGATCGAGGCTTCATTTGCAAGCTAGAAAGTGAAAGCCCCATTGAAGAGCATTAAACAAATATATTAGAATTCTGTCACTTTATGCAATTGAGTAGATCAAATAAAGGGTCCCAGGCCACTTCATTCACTCTCATTCACTTGAATAGAAAATGCAAAGAATAGCAAACCTAGACTGGGCCACCGATGTAGATTTAGCCCTTTTTTTCTGAGAGACAAAAAGGCTGAATTTTCACAAACACATTGCTGACTCGGGGACTAGGAAACCAGCACTGAAACCCCTTTGGAATTTAAATTCATTTTATCTTCCTCTCTCTTTCTGGGTCCCTTCGCGCTACAGGGCGAGTTGCACTGGCACCCTTGCCTGGAAAAAAAAAAATGCAATACAACCCATCAACAACAACAACAACTAAAAAAAAAAAAAAAAAAAAAGGTTCCGGATATACCCAGCCGAGCCGCAGTACAGTTTGGAAGGTGAGGTTTTATTTGTAAAGGGAAAAGAGGACCCAGCCGCTCTCTGCCCGCGGACCGCAGCCCTCCCCGAGCCCCGGGCGGGTCCCGCCCGCCCGTCCGCGCTCGGGGCCCTGCGCACACGCGGAGGGGCCGCGGGGGGAGCGCGGAGACCCCCCGGGCCAGCCCAGGCTGGGCTCACCCAGCTACAGCCGCAACACACAGCACAGGGCAGAGCACAGGGCATGGCACAGGAGAGAGTATGGCACAGGGCAGGGTATGGCACAGGGTATGGCACAGGGCAGGGTATGGCACAGGGTATGGCACAGGGCAGGGCACAGAGCAGGGTATGGCACAGGGCAGGGTATGGCACAGAGTGTGGCACAGGGCAGGGCACAGGGCATGGCAACACAGCCGTGTTCATCCGTGCCAGTGCCTGCCCGGGGAGAGAGCAGTGCACAGCAGCGACACAGCCCCTGTTCTCGAGGAGGTTGCCCGAGGAGTGCCCACTGCTGTGTGAGAACTGGGTGACCCTGTGCCCCCCTTGGCAGGTGTTTCAGGTGAAGGTGCCTGACCTGCCATCCCTCCTCAGCCGGGCCCTCAGCACGAGGCAGCCGGAGCAGGGCAGGGCACGGGGGCACCAGGGAGGGCCTGGCCCTCTGCTCCCTCAGTGTCCCCAGCACAGGCACTGCCAGGACACACCACCGTGTTTGAGAGGTCAGCTCAGACCACAACTGCAGCCACTGCTAAATAAAGGCTCTTGGGTTTGTGCTGTTTCGTAGGGCCTTGGTATTAATTAAGTAGTAAGTCGAGTATTTTGCATTAATTAGAGCAGCTCCTTAGAGAGACATTACATACAGCCAAGACTAATCCTACACCACAGGAAAGCACTCAACATTTTCACTGCCCCAACCAGCACAGCCAGCACAGCCAGCCAGCCAGCCAAACAGACAGACAGACAGACAGACAGCACAGCCCCCTGCATGTGCTGGGTGGCTCTGAAAACACCAACCTGCAGCCACTTCTCCCAGTGAGGACATCAAGGCACTTTGGGGCTGCAGCTTCCATCCTCCCTGCTTGCTCTAGTGGCTACTGGCTGGACAACAAATAGTCAAGGAGGGACTGAGCCCAAAGCCTGGACCTGCTTCTGTCCCTTGGTGTGCCCACCAGCCCCGGCCTCAGCAGCACAAGGTGCCTTCTCAGACTTCAGAAACCTTTAGTACAATGTCCTGCCAGAGGATTTGGGAACTCTTGCTCCAAAGGACGCTCTCCTGAGCAGGCCCACAGGTTAGTTCCACGTTTTAACACTGAGCTACTAATTATGGGACATTTTTATTCCTGCTGTCAGCAGTGCCACTGCACTAACAAACACTAAACAAATATAAACTCCAATGAAATAAGCAAAAAGTTACCAAAGCCTGTCTTTTGGAATACCTAAACATGAAAGTACACCAAGTCATCCAGCTCTGGCCAAAACCAGCTGCTTTATTGGTTAGATCAGACAGGAAACTCTGCTGCAGGATACGAGGGTGGGCAAAGAACCCATTTCAGAGCAGGGCAGACAATTCTCCATTGGCAGCCACAGATGGCAGCCATTTCTTCAAACAATGGCAAGGCCACCTCTTCTCCACCACAGATGTGCCATTTTGTACCAACTGGAGTAATATCAACATCTGATTCTCTCCCACCTCTTCCTGTATTTCTCTCCTGCATAGTCTTTGTGGCTCTGACTGTCGAATTTCACTTTTAACTCCTCGGATTAATGATGTGTGTTCCTGGGAGCAGAGTACTCAGGAGCTGAAAGGTGCAGTCAGCAGCCCAGAGACCTCCCTTGGAGACCTCCCTCCCTGAAGGCTAATGGGGGATGGACAATTCCCCTGGGCCTTTCACACTGGAGTTCTGGACCCAGGAGAACAAGGCGTGCATCATCTCTCCCTCTGCTCTTGTCTCTCCTCAGCCTTTCAAGGGCTGGGCTATTCAGGCCAGAGATAAAACCCCTCACACACAGAAGGGTGGGAATAGCCCTGCACAGACCTGCTGAAGGAGACCACAAGCAGTTTGTGTTTCTTCTCAATTTGTGCTGAATGCACTTGAGCCCTTGTTGAATATAATTTCATACTTAACCCTCACAATTTTCAGGTTAAGGAAGTTCTCTGGAGGATAGGGAAGAGGATCAAGAGAGGGTTGATCCCTGTTACGTGTAATTTGGCTCCAAATTGCTGTTTTGTCTATGAGAATTCTAACAGGAATTCTAACAGAGAGGAAAGCAGACATTTACAATTTCTACACCTGCAGGAAGTTGTTAATAGCCATACTAATTTTTTATTGAGCTACAGCTCCCTCATCTTTGCTAGACCTGGCAGGGTCAGGTGCATCCAGGGGCTCTGAGGAGCAGATTCTCCTGAATGGACATGGGAACAAGCTGGGCCACATTTGAGCTGCCTTCCCCACAAGCCAAAGAACATACTTGTGATGTAAGTTATATTCAGCCACTCATGATTTGCCAGACTGGCACCAGTATCTTCTCCTGGAAAATGGCACGTACTGTGTATGCCAGAGGAAGACACACAACTCCCACAACTCCTACAACAGCCAGTTCCAAAGGAGGGAAGGCTTGTCCTTCTTGCTTGCCCTGTGTCTGCTGGGGTTCCTCACCTCCCAGTCCCCAGTGCTCTCCCTACAGCTCACCCAAGTCCTGCCTGCAAATGCCTTACACAGACACGGTGGGGTTCAGGTTAAAACTGTACTTGCATTAAAATCCACCAAAAATTCCCAGTGAAGTAAATAGTTTCACCATCCAGGTTTTTCAGAACGCTCAGATGATTTTCTCATCAGGTAAGCAATTTGTCTTTCTCTCAGTTTGGGGTCAATCAGGCAGTGGATATGGAAGGCCATAAACAGCACGTACACAAGAGCCTTAATGCTGCCTGGTCATGGCCAACTCCGAAAACCTTGGAAAATGTTCACATTCTTTTTCATTTTTTTCCTCAACTGTTATTCTAGTGCTTTCAGGCCATAAACCAGAAACCTCTTTTTTTTGTGCCTCAGACACAAAAGAACTGGCCAAAAAGGGACCAAACCCAGACCAAACCATGGGGTTCCATGTTCCTCTCTGCCTACAACAAGGTTTTGTTCTGTCGTTTTGTTGATGTTATTTTAGTTGGTTGCTTAGTTTGGTTTCGGTTTTTCTGTTTGTTTGTGTGGTGGTTTTGTGGTTTGGTTTGGGTATTTTTTGATTCCTGGATGAAGAAAGGACAGCTCAGAATCCATGCTTAGGATGGTGCTAGGATACTTTTCAAGCTGTGGACTAATCTATCTGAAAATTAACAAAAATCACATTCCTAAATACTTTCAATTAAAAAACTAGAACATTTTGAGAAAATCTCTCTTTTCTGTACTTTGACTCCACTTTCTCAATGGTGAGGAATTTTTCAATTTCTTTAGCATCAAAACCACATTATCCAGTTTTC
This sequence comes from Pseudopipra pipra, assembly GCF_036250125.1. NCBI lineage: Eukaryota > Metazoa > Chordata > Aves > Passeriformes > Pipridae > Pseudopipra > Pseudopipra pipra. The sequence continues at coordinate 1,262,684 of NC_087560.1, forward strand.
TCCCCATCAGTAAGACCTCAACCACACTCCCTCCCTCCTTTACAAACAACAAATCATTCACTAGAGATTCTCCAGCATTCAGTTCTCCAGGATTGTTGAACAGAGCATCAGGCACTGTAAGGCTTTTGATCAAGTCTTACTAATACTGGATTTCCTTCTGAAAGCATCACTAAAAGCACAGGTAGACAAATTTCTGCAATGGAATTTTACTAATGACATCAAACTGGACAGTATCAGGTGATGTCTGCATCCCAGCAATGCCTGTTAGATTTGGTGTAACAAAATGGAGGGGAAGGAATTTTCTGTAGCATTTCCATACAGGCAAAATCCCAAGAAAACACTGGTATTAAAGCCACTGGTGTCTTCCCAGGGAACTTACACCCAAGTCACACGAATTAAAGCCCGTTTTGTCAGGGTGATCTCTCCCAGCAGGAGGAGGCTGTTGGCCCAGCTGCCCTGGAGAACACCCCCCCAGACATTCCCTCTCAGCTGCTCCCCTGGGGATGGTGTAGGCATTCCCCCAAGGATGCCAGCAGCCCCCCAAATCCAGAGATGACTGAGCTAAATCAGGGCCATAGGACTGGTGGTGTCCACACAGGACAGATAGCAAGGCCAGGGAGGAGCAGCAGGAGCACAAGAGGCTGGAATTCCTGCTCTGCCCCAGCACTGGCTAGCACAGCCCAGGGAATGGAGACATCACCAGCTGCAGCCAGGCAGGGGCTGACTGCTCTGGAAATCACCTTACTCTCTTCCTCACCCAAAAGAAGGGACAATTATCAATAAAATCCATTGTTTATGCATATAACAAGTTCTGGTACTGCCTATATATAGTTACATATTATGAATCCCTGTGCTGTAAGATGGTTGGAAACCTGTGTTTTGAAACCACTGGCTCACCTTCTAGAGCTTTGCTTTTGAGGAATTTGTGTCAGGGGTTTATTACCTTTTCTATTTTATTTTTTCCCAATCAGGAGATACACAAAGTTGTGTCTTTCTATCAGCCTGGCATTACTCTGACATTTTTCCATGAGCTCAAGATCAGGCTCTTTTGAAGTCATTGCCCAGGAATTACCAGGGGCACCCATTGCATGTTTGGATGAAGGTTCTCCATTGGAAAATAACCAAATTCTGCCTGTAGCACTCAAATTCTATCAAACTGGTCCACTTCCTCTATCTGCAACTGATGTGTCCGAGTTGTACTTTAGAGAACAGCATTTTCCTCCTAACTAGTCACAGGCACTAATCATAAAACAAAATACATTTCTAAATTTAAGTAAAGCCTTGTCAGACCACAGAGTCTCTGACTGAGGCATCAGATCACACAGTCACCCAGAACATTAGCAAAGAAGCAAACACATGAGACATCTAGCACTCTGAATCCCTTGTTATCCTCCCTTTGCAGTAGGGACCAGATATATTGAAGTGCTGCTTTTTCGTTTGTTCAAAATATTGAAAGCCCCTTGACATTTTTCTATTTTCCTGAGCAATTCTCCTTTGTCAGTTCCTACAACTAAATAAAGAAACCCCAAACCCAGAACTGTTTCTCCATGATCAAGCTCTGGGTGATTTTTTTCCTTTCCAAGTAAAGATATACTGCTTAAAAGGACAGTTTTGGGGTCAAATGCCACTGCAAAGCAACTCAATGGGATGAATTTGGGTCAGTAACAAAGCGTTCCTCAGTTCTCAATGCGAGTCAGGGGGGTGATGGTTCTGTCAATGTGGATGTGGCACAGTTGGGTAGGAGGTCAACAGCCCAGAGTCAAGTACTATTTTCAGCATTGTCTTCTCCTTCAGCTTTTGAGGATACAAAGCAGAAGCTGTCAGTATTCATCCACTTGAGCTCTGGAAATACCTCTTGGGAAGGTTGGGAGCTGATCTTGTAGAAAAACAGCAAGCATCATTATATAAGCCTGGATCCTTGGGGTATCCTGACAGAAGGTGGAATTTCTTGTATCTCTCAGAACAGCAATGGGAAAAGCTTTTTTCCCTGGAGCAGGGGATGCAAACCCTGCCTGTCCACTTCCTCACAGTGTCAGCTGAGAGGAAAGCCTGTCCCTTGCACTGAAGACCTTGAGGCAGTGGGTTTGGTCATTTGTTTTGTGTTAGCACAGGTAATTCTTGTATCAGAAAAGACTGTGCTGTAGCAGCAGCATGAGACTTCAGAGAGGCTGATTTGTCTCTGGGAAGCTCCAAACCATGGCCTCTCACTGGGCCTTAGAAAATGTTCCACTCATCCAAGCATGCTACACCATCCACTGTAACCTTTCTCTCTTTGCAGTAGTAAACACTAAATTTGAAAAGAGAAAACTTGTTACAAATATTTTCTCATTCTGCCCAAACCCTCTCTTTATTCCAATGGAATTATGATTGACTCAGACTGTCTGTATGGAGGGAAAAGTCCCTAAAATACTGCTTGAACTATAATAAATGGGCTGAACAAACACTAATCTCTTTAGCAAGCCAGCAAAATATGCTTTGTGTGCTCCTTCTTTCAGTCCAGCAGAACTGGTCTCGTTTTAGTCTTGCAGAGCAAGACCCTCAAGAAGAAGTTCATGTCCAAAGTTCCTGTGCTGCCAAGTTATGTGTGCAAGTACCTACTATGTGCACAGGAAGCATCAGGAACATTAGGCTCAAGCAAATGGGCATGAAAATGTGACCAATTTTGTTCTCTTTTCAAAATAGAGTTCCATTTCTTGGTCTCTGTGGACAGCTCCAACCTCTGGGCAATAAGGTGTCATCTACTTATTTGTTCCTTGCAAGACACCCATCAGTACAAAGCAGTATATACTGTGTAAATCAAATCATTTGCACAATTCCTGGATGTTTCTATTTAATCTTTTACTTGCTCAAACTGTGCAATTAATACACAATCACTGGAAAAAACAACAGTCTGAAAAAGACCTCTTGAAATATTGCTATTATTGTTTTCTTTAACAGTGGCAGCATCCAGACCCTGACACAAGGAGAACTTTGATCTCTTCTTACAGGCCCTTTCCATGACCTTGATGGGAACAGCAGTAGGATTTCATCCTGTGAATTCTGTAAGGAGCTGTTAGTACCAGCACTCAGGGATCTTCCTCTGGACACAGAGGCTTTTCAAGAACATCTCCATTCTTCATGTTCTCCTTTCAGTGCACAGCACAACTGCCATTGATCTCAGTGGGGATGGCTAACACAGAATGTACTGGAAAGCAACTGTAGTGTAAGCCGTGGAATAAATGTACCTGATTCCCTACAGATAATGTCCTCTGTTCCCTGAACTGTACCTGCCTGAGCAGCCCTCCCTTCCTATCCCCCGTGGGACAGAGCAGCTGGGACTTGTCAGAGGATGTACCACTGACTGACTGACTTGTTTAAGGGACTAACTGAGCCTGTCTTTTCTATCCAGGCAACATTTTAAGAAGCCATCTAAGAAAACAAGGAACTCAGTTAGTAGAAAGAGGACTTCCACTCCTCTCAAGTCTGACTGAACCTGGCCAAAACATTCAACATTGCTTGGGTTGACTGGGAGGAGAGGTCAGGCATAAAATATGGTCTCAGAAGCCTCAATTCCTCAGCAAACCAGGATAAAACATTACAAATCTAGTTAGTGACACCAAATCCCAAGTAGTCACTAGGATTGCCTAGAAAATATTCTCTGCCTCCAAAACTATCTAAAACCCTCAAGTGAGCACCCATCAGTGTCACTGCTGAACTGAAGCAATTCTGTTCATTCTCTAGCTCTGAATGGTGCAATTTTCAAATGTATTTTCTCCTTGTCCTACTCTTTGTCCTAACTGCTTTGAACTCCTTGTTTAATAACAGCAGATTAATAATGCATCTTACAAAGAGGAATTAGGATGGATTTCATTATTGCTAACAACTTGGCTATGTTCTCACCATATGAATATACCATAAGTAAGACATTTTTTATGCCAGATCTTGGGCTTATGACACACTGAATTATTTTGCTGAAAATCCCTGTCAACTTTTCATTAATTACTGATAAATCAAGCATGCTAAAATGATGCAGCAAATAATCTCCTCCCATTTGGAACATGTGTGCTCTCTTTGGGACTGGCCTATTTATAACAGCTATGATGTTCCACAGGCTTGGAAAGAACATGGGATTTCTTTCCTTCATGTTCTGAATGCACTCAGATTGTTTTTTTAAGGTATGATTTTTTTTTTCTTACTGTTTTCCTACATTTCCCATCACAGGCGTGCATCTTTTATTTTTCCTTTGATCTGAGTGTAGACCAAGCCTTTCAAGATTCATCTAGTAACAAAATAACAGCTTCTATAGGAATTGCTTTTATTGTTTCGAAGGTGACTCAGTTAATATAAAGCTAAACTCCTGGATATAAAGTCTCTGTCTGCCCCCCTTCGTCCCCTCTTGGATTTTCTCCACATGTTCAGTATTAGAGCAAGCCCTGCAAATTCCATGGCTTGGCAGATGTGGACTCCAGCCTTGTCCTTGCCTGGCCACAGCTCTCTTGGAGGTGAATTACTACTGGAGAGTCTGAGCCCCAAAGCTGCCTTCATCCCATCCAACTCTGAGCACCAAAAATGTTTCTAGAAATATTCATGTGACTGGTGCCCAAGGCAGTGGCTCTTTGGGGGGTCTGGGCTTTGTGGTGACTTTTGTTCACTTATCTGCTGCCTCCCCCAGTGACACAATGAGCAATGGTTTAAGCAGGAGAGCTGCCAAGGGAACAGGCTTTGTCATGAGGTGACAAAGAGAACCTGGATCTGGAGAGGAAAGAGGGCAGAGCTCCTACACTTGGTCATCAGAACCTGCCCACTGCCCACACAGCACAGCTGTCACTACAGCAGCAAAAGGGGGCACTGGGTTAGAAGAACTTTGTCAGCACCACGCTGTGTTTGTGCTTGGTCACTTCTAAATGTGCCTTAAAACAGGACTGAAACATGTCACCATGTTATACTGCTGCCATGGTGCCAGGACTATCAAAGAACAAAGATTCTAAGGCAAAAGCAGAGTTCAATTCTGGGTTTGTAGACATTTCTTTCTATAATTATAGTAGATACAAATAAATAAATAATTCCCCTAGATACAAACCTGCAGGAATACATGGAGCAGCTTGGAACTCTTGGAGGGATAATTCTGCCTCTTTCATGGTGGCACATCCACTGTCCTGTGCTAACCCTCCACAGGAAAAGAGTGCCCTCTCCTCCACATGTGAAAGGATATTTTAACTTGGCTTCCAATTAGTATAGATATATCAGGGTCAGATATCTAATCTCTGGAAGACTCTGCTTTCTGCATTAACAGCTATTCAACTGATAACATTATTATGGACTATTTGTTTATAGGACATAAAAATTGGAGTTTGTAGCCTCAACCTAAGTTTGCACATTTGTGATTAGATACAGAGCTATTCCACTCAGAAGGAGGAATTTCCTGCTTTTAAGGTACAACAAACATTAATTTATAGTTGCTGAGATCCCAATTATTGTTCAATACCTGTGGAGAATTCATAAAGCAAACAGATGTCAAATGGCAGGTTGTGCTGTGTGTTGTGCCCACAGAAAACGTGGTCTGTTAAATGTCCAGTTAAAGCCCTCCCTCTTTTAATCCCTGTTCTTTTGCCAGGAACTTCCAGGATCAGTTCTAACTGATAGCTGAACTGGTGGCCATCATATGTGCATTTCTGTCACGCCACACTAACTGCTAATTTTGCCTGGGTGTACAGATACAGCCATGTAAGACACGTTGAACAACATCTTAATGCAAATAGAAAAGAAGGCTGCAGAACTTGATAGATTGTTCCCAGAAAAACAAAGGGAAAATTCCTCCTACCAGTTCAATGTGAGAAAATAAATAAAAGTGAATCAAAACAAAAATGTTTGGAATTGATTCTAAAGTATCTGAAGACATAAAAGTCATTAATATTTATGACATCAAATATTAGTTATATTTGATGTCTAACAAAGACTTGTCTGTTTCATTGGAAATAGCTTTCTTATTTTGTCATGAATACATAGGCAGCCTTATTAATAAAACAAAATACCATAAAGGAAAACAAGCAGAGACTGAAGGTTCTGCTAGTTTTTAAGGGTTTGTGTTCTGCTATGTTATGTACTTATTTTTGATGGTTTTCCTCTTAAATTAAGAGCTTGGGGAAAGAGAAGAAAATAACTTGAGTGTAAAGTTTAAACTGCTTATAAATAAGACAGATATGTTTGAAGCTGATTGCCCTGTCTGGGGAAAAAAAGAGCTACTACACAACACACTTGAGGATCATAAATCAGTGCACACACGGAGTCCCCAAAGTCCCCAGCGGAGCGTCATCCCAGCTGTGGGTACAGCCCTGCCCGTTGTACCTCGTGTGCTCATGGGCCTGGCCAGGGCTGGGGAGCCCCAACAGGACTGGGGAAACCTGAGTCTGCTCCTGCCTGCCACATCCCTGGCTTTTGTGGGTAAGAGACAGGACAGTCAGAGCTTCCTACAGCTTAGGAAAAGTAGGTTAATGCTCCAACTGATTCACAGACTCCCAAAGTGCCTGTAAGGTCTTGTATGAAAAAAAAAACCACACAAAAAAATGAAAGAGCAGATGGGATCTCACAGGACATCCCGGAATCACAGATATGTTTAGGTTGGAAAAGACCTCTAAGATCATTGAGTCCAAGCTTTAACAGAGCACTGCCAAGCCCACCATGAAACCATGGCCTTAAGTGCCACATCTACACATCTTTCCAACACCTCCAGGGGTGGGGACTCCACCATTTCCCTGGGCAGCCTGTTCCAGTGCTTGACAACACTTTCCACACAGGAATTTTCCCTAATATCCAACCTAAACTTCCCTTGGTACAACTTGAGTCCATTTTCTCTCATCCTGTCACTTGTTCCTTGGGAAGAGAGCCTGACCCCCACCTCACTACACCCTCCTGTCAGGGAGTTGCAGAGCCAGAAGGTCCCCCCTGAGCCTCCTGTTCTCCAGGCTGAGCCCCTCCAGCTCCCTCAGCTGCTCCAGACCCTTCCCAGCTCCGTTCCCTTCTCTGGACCTGCTCCAGCCCCTCAATGTCCCTCCTGAGCTGAGGGGCCCAGAACTGCCCCAGCTCTGGGGGTGCAGCCCCAGCAGTGCCAGCACAGGGAGGGCACTGCCCTTGTCCTGCTGCCACAGCAGTGCTGGCACAGCCCAGGTACCTTTGGCCTCTTCCCCCCTGGGCACACCCAGCTCGTGTCCAGCCACTGTCACCAACACCCCCAGGGCCTTTCCCAGCTTTCCAACCCCTCTGCCCCAGCCTGGAGCTGCAGGGGGTTGTGGTGACCCAAGGGCAGGACCTGGCACTTGGCCTTGTTGCACCTCACACCACTGGGCTCAGCTCATGGATCCAGCCTGCCCATACAATCATTTTCACACACCCAGACAGTGTGAAATAAGCCCAGACTGCCTTGAAAGTGATTATACACTTTCTTCTTTAAACTTGCAAGTGGTTTTGCAATGCCCTAAGATGCTCCAGCATTTAAGTATCTTTACAGCTGGTATTTCTGAGACCTGACCTATATATCCTTTGCTGCAAACATTATGTGTTGGACCCCTTTGTGCCTGCTCCCCATAAAGAAACCAATGCCATGTGCCAAACTCACGGTGATATTGTGCAATTGTGTGCACAAATAGTCATGAAGAGTTTGAATCCTGTGGTAGAAGGGATCACAGGAGCATCTAAAACTTTGAAAATAAGGAACCTCTGGGAAATGAGAACCTCAGCTGTAGGAAGCCTCAGGCTCAGAAAGCAGCAAAGAGCTGATGAGATTTGGATGGAACTCTCTTACCCCAGAGGGCCTGTACAGAGACCAGCACCTGGAAGAGGTGCAATAAAAGGGGAGAAACTTGCTCTGAGGACCTGACTGTACCCTAGAAATCTGAGCTAAAGAAAGTGCAAGTAAAGAGAGCACAAAAACTCTGCACAGGACAGCTCAATACCTCATTCCTGTGCTTTCCCAGTGTGACCTCAGAAGAGAAGACAAGAAAACTCCCTGGCAATACTCACTTTGTTCCAGCCCTGACTACCAGTGCTCACCAGAGCCCACCCAGGGCCAGGCTCCAAGCACAGCAACAGTGCCCTCACCAGCCAGAACTGGTCTTACTGTGCCTTGGCTGCCATTTAGATTTATCTTTCTGAGCATTTTATGTCTTTTCTCTGAGGGAGCAGAGGGCTTTTTGGGTCGGTACCCTATGTAAATTAGAATACATGAATAAATTGGAAAGCTTATTTAATTATCCATGGACAAAGGAAGCACGACAGTTGTTTTGAATAGAAAAATCATTTTGCGAATGAATCAAATTCCAGTAAGAAAAGATGTTGCACCTGCAGTACACTTAGCCTGATGACTTCACCAAGTTTGATACCCATTAACCATATTATAATCTTTAAAATATAATTAATTGGTCAGTTACCTAATCCCAACAGCACAGTAGGAGTAAGATGCATCTTGTTTCTGAGGTCAAATGCAGTAAGCTGGAATTTTGCCAGGGCAGGGAGTGTCATGGTGTAGATGAAAATAGTCTGTGCTTTAAGTCTTGAATTTGACTCTATGTTTCATAAATATGGGCTGGACCTGCATGACTGAGGAAAAAGAACTCAGAGAATTCCTGTTTATTGGCTACAGCATGAGGGATCATGAGCAAGGGAACTGGGACACAGACCAGGTGTCACTCCCAGTGTGAGACATTTCACCAGCAAAGGAGCAACTGCTGGGATGGAACAAGGTCCTGGGATGGAACGAGGTCCTGGGATGGAACGAGGTCCTGGGATGGAACAAGGTCCTGGGATGGAACGAGGTCCTGGGATGGAACGAGGTCCTGCTGTGAGTGCAAGGCCCCCTCGCACACGTTTCCATGATCCTTTTGCAAGGCAAGAGAGAAGATGCTCCCTGGAAATGACCCTGATTCAAGCCTAACTGGCCCGAGAAAGAGCTTGCAGTTTGCACCCAATGGTTCTGCTGTGCATGGTTGTGAGGCCACATATTGGCTCTGTGTGTGGCATGTGAGGATGTGTGCAAGGGAATGTCTGCGTGTGTGTGTAGGGATGTCCCTAGAATTTGTTCTGGCTTTAGAATGTCCTGGAAATTTAACTGAACTCTCACGTGGAATCAATTTAAAATAAAAGGCTTGGCATGGCTTTACTTGTATATCTTTCCTATGCATTTGTCCAATCAAAATGATAATGTAGACAAACTGTGGACTGCAAAGCGTATTATCCAGCAATATCTCATTATTATGCAAAAAATCAGATATTCACAGCAACTGTCTCATCTATTTATTGTTTGGTTACTCATCTGGAAATTTTAATACTTTCTTCAGGGGCAGGGGCTGGCAATAAAAAAATAGATCTATATATCAAACCTTTAACTTCCAGCCATCATTGTGTGCCATAATACAGATGGAGTAGCTATCAGCTCTCTTTACTGTGTTGGTTTATTTACTTCAACTAAGAATAAAGATTTAAAGAGAACACAATAACAAAGTCCACTGCAAGCTAAACTTTCATGTTCCAAAGTGAAAGAAACCTTGACACATAATAATAATAAAAGAGTAATCACCATGGCCAGTCTTCACGAGCGAAGATTTGGGAAAGGTCTTTACCCTTCGAGCCTGCGCAGTGGATTTTTCAGGTGAGACACAGTGTGCGCTGAACTGAGCCCACCCTTAGATCCTGAGGTTCATCTGCCGGGGCCGAGCGAGATCGGACGGTGGCAGCGAGGTCCTCAGGACGTAGGTTTGTTTAGAGTGACCTTCTCTGAGATGGCCTTACAGGGCTGACGAGCTCCATCTGCCCGGAGGGGTTCCCTGACCGGGAATCGAACCCGGGCCGCGGCGGTGAGAGCGCTGCATCCTGATCACTAGACCACCAGGGGTACTCAAAAGAGTAATCAATATGCATCTAAATGACTAATTAATTTATTAAAATCTTAACAACTTCCAAACTTCTCTGTTTTTTTCCACGTACATCAGTGGGTCTACCAAAGCACATCAACCCAGCTGCACCTCTGCATGTGAAGGTCACATCTGGGCTACAACAGTGTTATCCAGAGATTTTGCTCCTTAGTTTGGTGAAACACTGAACGAAGTTCATGTCTCACTTCAAGCACCTGACTGGTCCTATTGAAATCTCCAGCAGGGTTACACGTTATCTCTAAAAGGGTCACAGCCCCAAACTCAGAGTTCAATACACAAGAATACACAACTCTTGGGAAGCATTTCAGTCTTGTCACCAAATTCAGCATCTGCAATTGCAGCAATGAGAGTGGCTTTTGCAGACTGAGCTTGTGAAAGCATTTGAACTGCCATTGTGCCATCACAGCTTCAGACACCACACTCTGACAGTATCGGGGAGGATCCCATATTTGAAAATTAATAAAGCTTGATTTTGAGGCTACAGCAGTTTTTCTCCAGTCATATGCACTTACATCCTGCCACGTCTAAACTCTCCTCTGTGGGCTCCTATTACAATATTAATTTGTTTCTACAGCGATCAAAACTTTTCAAAGCGCACGATGGAACTCAGATGCTCTGAGTTCTTTCTCTATACATGTTCTAAATACTTTGCTCACACTCAAATGTGTGATCTCTCCAGCAAGCATCCATGAAGCAAGCCATGTTTCTTACAAGAAAGGGGCATGTACCTGGCTGGCATAGGATCATACACAATTTTCATATTTTGGTTCACAATTTCATTATATGAATTACAGTTTTACTACTAAATTTGTATTTTGAGAAAAATCAGGGAAAGAGTACTTAATACAACAAATGTATGATTCAGGAAGATCAACCAGATTCAGAGAGTTAGATGGGAAACTGCTGCTACACACTAGTTTTTTAGCCACCTTGCCAAGAAGAATCTCTTTCGCCTGCAGGTTTTTTTTTAATTGCATGAAAGAAATAAAACTTCCCAAGTCATTCCCCCAGCTCCTGGCACACTGCTAAGGTGACTGTCATTTCACATCCACACACCAGCCTTACTGTGACAGCAGACCTGGAACTGCCATGTGCCTACAGAAGAATGGAAATCATAGGAGGACACATGGAAGAGTTTCAAGACATGAATCTGTAAGAATACTAACCTATTCCAGTGTAATTCAGACTTTTCCTGTTTCATATTTGGAGTAAAAGAAAATCTAGTTTCTATTTACTGCTTTGTTTTGCAAATTAATTAACGTAGAATTAATAACATTCACTATTAATGAATAAAATAATAGTGAACACCAAGTACTTCCTCCCTGCACCTTCAAGTGTTATGGAATGAAATGATCCCTGTGCCTTTGCACATCCCCATGGAAATCAAACTCTGTGTTGCCACAGGCATTTGAACACATCCAATAACACACAGGATCTTAACTTTACTGTTTAAAATGAGACATTCTTCAGAATTGTTTTCTGTTTGGAAAACTGCTCCCTGACTTGGCATGCTGGTCCAACCTGAACAAATACTCAATGGCACAGAGTGTCACAGTCTCTGCTCACATCACCCATTGCACTCACACTTCTGTCTGCCAAGCACTGCATTTTTTCTGTATATTGACATAAAATACCAGAGGGTTTTTTCATTTCCATAAACTGTTTTTGGTTGGGGTGAGAAAACAATAATCACTGAAATGTGACAATTAAAAGCCAGTCCTTCCAAGCAAATTCACAGCTTTCTTATTTGTTCTTGATGCTCTCAATAGAAGTGATCAGTCAAGAGAGGAGGCACTTGCCTTGGGAGGGTTACTTAGTTTGGCAGCCAAGAGCCCTGGAAAACTTGTTCTGTGTCTTAAAAAATAATCTAATGGCCTTGCTTGAAAGGGGTTGTGAAGCACCAAGTGATTGATGGGGTTATTATCACCTACTGCTTCTGTTTACCCCAAATTAATCTCGAGTAGAGTTACTTGTAAATTGTTTAGGTGTTGATATTCACTACCCTTAGAGAAACTGGGAGTGAAGTGGAGTCTGGGAAGAAGGGAGGGGTGGGGGGAAGGTGTTTTAACATTTACTTTTATTTCTCACTAGTGGCAAAGCAAAACCTGTTCATTTGATATAATAACTGGTCTCATTTTTATATGTATCTTCTTACTGTACAATTGCAAGTCAAAGAATAGGCCAATTAATTTCTGGTTAGCAGAGGGTTAGAAATTCGGGAGTTCGAAGCAGAAGAATTCACGTGCATCACTTTGATCCAGATGATATTCTCAAGTGCATATTCAGTGTGCAGGATGACCCAAACCACAGCACTGTTTTAGAAGAGGGCACAACAGGCAGCTGTGAGGAGTATTTCTATGCTTTCAACTCACATGAGTACCAGTAACAGTGTAATTTCGCTATGCTGCACTAGCAAAGGCAGAGGAAAATTCCTCCAGGACTGTTTCCCCATGCAAACTGCTGCAGATACGCAGTAATTGAAGAAATGAATCTGTTATTAACTCTAAATAACTTAATATGTAACTATGCTGTTTTGTTTATTTCTGCTTACAGATCCTGATCTTTGGATTTGCTTAGTGTCCATTTTGTCACCTGGCAGTAGAACTTTTTGCTGGTTCTCCACAGCAATTTGAGGGAAGGCAAACAGTTGTGTTGCTGTTTTCTTCGTTCTGCTAATTCAGCTCTTTTGTGGGGGTTGGAAAAGCTGCAGGAGCCAGGAGCAGGTTGTCTGGTGATGAGATGTGCAGGGTGAGGCACACAGCTGCTGAATGAGCCCTTGGAGCAATGCTGCCTTCAAACACCTTGCAGACACAGGCTGCACAAGGGTTCTTGGTTGCTGGTGCTGAGAACCTTCTGTCAGCATGGCTCTGTGCCCAGCCAGAGGGAGCTGAGCCCATTTCCTTCACCCCTGGACATCAGCCAGGGGCATCCCTGGGATCTGTGCTGGGCCCTTTGCTTTCAGTCCCTTTCCCTACATCACTAGTGTCCCATTGGGTCCATGAGCTGTTCCATTCTTTATCACACTGTTAACACTTCCATGCTCAGATAAGAATCTCTGACCCATGGAGAAAGACAGATAGAGGGTTTGTAGGCACTGATGGCTGCCAAAAAGACAGGCTGTGGGAAGTCAGGCACTTGGGAAACCTCCTGAAACCAGATGGCTTGTCAAAACATATGCTAGATAAGAGCACAGCCTGCAGGCACTGTGAGGAAGACAAGCCTATGGCAAAGGATGGCATCAAGGAATGACTGAAATCACACAGGGATCATCGCAAGGAAGAGCAAAGCCTAAAATGGAGATTCACCCAAGGAAGTGCAGATGAGATTAAATCTGTTCCAAAGTGCATATTAAATTTCATTCCCCAAACTGGAGACAGAAAGATATACGACATTTGCGTGCCAGCAAATTTTCAACTTTCTAAAATCTGGCTCTTTCTACCTGAAATAAAACTGATTACATACTATGAGCACAAGCATTTTAACTGATTTTCACAGTAACTGAAGACTTTACTTTCTGTTACAAAGTGTTCAACCCAGGTGTTGACACAGAAGACCTCAGAAAAACCAAGAGGAGTTGAGTACCAAATATTTAAACACATCTTGAAAGTTAGATTGATGTCACATATACAATGCATTGGCCATTTCTCTTCATATCATACCTTAGGTTAAATAGGATGTAAACATGTAAAATGGTTTGGATGCACTAAATGCATAAGGGCATGACTATTCCTCTCTTCAGAAGGTTATAGAATGGTTTGGGTTGGAAGGGTCTTTCCCAGATCTCTTCCTGTGTATCACCAGGAGAGGTTTCTGTGGTAGGAGATGACCACACCAACAGCTGTGTGGGGCAGATATTCCTTTCAGAGAGATGAACACATGAAGGAAACAGCACCAAAGTGATGGTGGGACCAAAGGACAAGCATCAGATGAATGTAACTATCTACAAACAGTAAATTTAAAGTAGAAAATTCCCATTTACTTGTATGGATGAACACCTTGGCTGGAGCACAAGTAGCACACAACCAAACAGTGAGCAGAGGTCACAGTACCACAGTGGATCTGTGGGCAAGAGCAGGACACAAATGTGCAGCGTGACCAGCCAGGAACACACCTCACAGTTACATGGACCCTGAGGGAAGGTGATCCAAGGAAGGGGACAGGTGTCAGGACAGGCAACCTTTGCTATTTTCCCTCATAAGCACACTACCATCAGCCACCAAGCTTCTTTGTAACCCAGCAGAGGCTTGAACATCAGCTGAAGCACATCCAATGACCATTTTCCTTCCCTGGACTCTGGGAAGCCACAGAAGCCTCAAGACTGCCAAGAACAGGTGAATTACAAGAACAAAATAACAAATTCCAGCAAAAGGCAAAAGAGTAAGGGCACAAACATGCTTTGCTTTTAAGGATCAGAATGACATGAATCATTCAGTCTTTGCTACTATTCTTGCTGTTAAGCTACTGGTGCTGCCACTGTGCAAAAACTTCCAGGTGATAGTGTAACTGTTATGCTGAATGGTTGTGACCTGATCATTTTTAAGAAGCCAAAGCCACTTCAAAAGAACATGCCAGGGACCCAGATAACTCTGCTATTTACCACTGATGTAAAACACCAAGTAAATGAGAAGTCCTGGGAAATGATTTACTCGTGTTTGTTTTGGAAATTACCAATACTACACCATTCTTTAACTCCATTCCTTCAAGACTGCCTTTCCTTTTCCTGGGTGTTGGCCTTTGCCTTCCTGACAGAACCATAACTTTCCACTGAAGAACCTCATTCCTTAGCACTGCAAGAGAACATTTTTCAAATTTCCAGTGCTAGCGAGGGTAGGTTGCTCTCTGTATATACTACTTAAGTGAATTAAACCAACTCAAATGTGTGATCTCTCCAGACAAAGATGAAGGTTACATAGTTTAAGGATGAAATATAGACCATCCTCCACAAAACCACTGTGTTGCAGTTTAATTAAAAGAATTCATTAAAGTCATGCCCCATCCAAGGTAATTAGTATGCATAATTTACGCTTTGCCTAATACACAAGGGCAGTAGTCTGAATAATAAACTCAAGTTAACCTTAAGTGGAAGAGATTGAATGGTCAGATGTTTATTTAACTCAGGTTTGCTCAAGAGCTAAGGTTAAAGAGGTGAAATTTTGTTATAGTTAATTAATTTCTTAAAATTATAAGATGCTGCCTAGCCAGTAGGATGAATTTTTTTTTTTATTTTTCTGAAGGAAGGATACAAGTAAATGTCTCCTGTTCTCATCAGTTACCAGAACACTGATTGTGTGATCACATATGTGCAGTTTGCAGCAGGGATTTGACTTGAAGGAAGGTTCCCCTGAAAATTTTCACCAAGGAGCAAATGTAGCAAAAGGTTCAAACCAAAACCCTCCCAGTTTTCACAATCCAAAGTCAGTGGCTTCCAAGGCACCCTGACCTATTGCCTTTCCACTCCCCACCCATCCCAGACCCTGACTCCTTCCTGCTATCCCCTCAGTGGCACAGCCTCGCTGCAAACACAGTGACCAAACCAACCAAACCAACCCCACCCCTCCTCTCCAGCTGCACTGTTGGCAGCAGGACTCAGCTCAGTGTGCCCACGTGTGCCATCATTGCTGGGGGTGTCCACAGAAGGATCAGCTGTGCCTTGAGCTGCTATTTCTGCTGGAGCCTTTTCTAACCTTGCTCCAATCCAGCTGTATCTATGACACAGGGCAAAGTCAATCTGCTCCTTTATCTACAGTGTGGTGCCTGGAGCTGAACTGCTCTGGTGGCTCCTGGGTGACACCCTGCCAAGCCCCAGGGGACCTGCAGTTCAAGTGCTGGACACCAGTGTCCTCATGTCAGAGTTCTGCTCCACATGAGGGTGTCAAAGCCAGACTTATGGCTTGTGGACCCTCTGGAAAGACACAGGGATGTCAGGCAGATTGGTGATAACAGGATCTCAGTGCTGGGGGTAGAGATATGGGGCCGGCAAGACAGTCAGGTGTCTTAGAGAGCATTTGTCAGTCTGGCACAGGAACTGTAAAGTTTAGTGCTGGAAAAGAAAGTCCCAAAGTCTTCTGGTAAGAGCAGGAAAACAGGTTTGACCAAAGATCTTTTTAGCTGCAGATCCTCTCTCAGCCAGGTCGGGGAGGCTGGCTGAGGCCCAGCTGCAGATCCCAGGGAGCTCTTGGGATGTGCAGGAAGGTGGGATGGCAGCACCACAGCAACCACGGGCACGTCTGCACAGCCCTGCAGCACAAGTTCACTTTAAGGCACGGGGGGTGCATGTGGGGTGGTGGGAGTGGAAAGATCCTGTGGAGTGAGAGGAGGCAGAAGCACAGTAAAGCTCTAGGGCTCTGCAAGATTTGAAATCAAAAGCTCTGTGTGAGAAACTCTCCGTGTGCTACTTTTTCTTCCCTCAATGTTTTCTTCCAACAGCAGGGCAGGTGGGTTGGCTGTGATTTTTATCACTGGAAAACATCAGAAATGTTCATTCTTGTCAAGGGCCAGCTGAACCAATGGGCCTGCAGAGTTCCCTTAATCAGAAACGCCTTAGCTGCTATACAGGTAGATTATTTTCCCCAGCTGTCTTTGTCTTGTCAACACGTTTGACTTGTTTGCTTTCACATTTCTCCTTAGTCTCTACATCACTGAGAGGTCTTCATATTTCCAGCCTTTGAAAAAAAATCTGTGCTTGATTTGGTCATTTCTTCTGTTGTCTAAGCGGG
Organism: Pseudopipra pipra; assembly: GCF_036250125.1. Classification (NCBI taxonomy): domain Eukaryota; kingdom Metazoa; phylum Chordata; class Aves; order Passeriformes; family Pipridae; genus Pseudopipra; species Pseudopipra pipra. The sequence goes on from NC_087560.1 coordinate 1,279,302, forward strand.
AAAAATCCTTGAAGTGTGTGGGGTTTGGATCAGGCCTAATGCTGAATGGCTGTTTTCTTTCCTCTGAACTTACATTTGGGTTTTGTTACCTGTCACAGCAATAGCAAAAAAACTGAAGGTGTTTGTCTGAGGTAACACAGGAAATCTGCAGCTGGAAGTGAATCCAGGTCTTTGTGCACTGTTCTATCCACATGCCAACTTCTTTCCTAACCAGACAAGTGTGAGAATTTGTAGGTCCCAAGTATAAAAGATAATGTAAGAATCTCCATATGCCTTTTTTTTTTTTTGAGCTGCATTTTTTTGAGCAATTCTCAAGCATTATCTGCAGTAGGATTTTTGCTCCCAAATGCTGCATGATACTAAATTGAATGTTTATTTTGGGGTCTGTATCACCAAGTAATCCTTATTTGCTTCCTCTTTTATTTACTTGTACTAATAGCCAATAAGAAAACTTCCTGTGCAGGGTTAACTATTATTTAGGGAACCTACTCCAGTGCTATAAATGACCTGCAAGTGTTGGCTGAAACAGCTCCCACTCCCATGCTCACAGGAGGCAGATGAATTAATAAGAGTTGTCCTGTAGAACTAATTGCTATAGTATAGGAGGCCAGGTCTCAATCTTACTGAAACTGCTGGCAAAAGGCAGCCTATAGTTTGCTCTTAAGCAAATTGAGTCTATGTTGATTGAAATGAACCCTTAAAGCCAACAAAAATCTACTTTTCTTTGGATCAGAATACTCCATTCACATGGGAATCCTCCAGCTTTTGCAAGTATCTCTCAGCTAAGGCTTGGTCCCATAATCACTAAAAAACCAGGTTGCAGAAACGAGTGGATATAAAGCTTTTGTCAGGACTTCTGGATTACGTAGTAATAGAGAACTGTCAGCCAGAGAAGTACAGCAAATTAATGTATTGTTTGTGCTACACATTTCTGACCTTTTATTCTCTTTTCTGTAAACATTCAGATAACTCAGACTAACTAAATTTTAATGAAGACAAAATGAGGGAAGAAGACAATTTTCAGAGTCACATATGCACATACCTTCAGAAATTCAACTGCATGAATTTTTGCCATACACAAAGGAAACCAAAACACCAGAAGCATCCAACTTCTAAGACCAACCACAATCACCCAATGAAACTCATATTTCTAAGACTACGTAGTGAGCAACAGATAAAAATGCATTTTAGAATAATTTTCCTACATTTATTTTTCCAAAATTTAAAAGTTCTCCAGTGTACTTCTGAAGTACGTTTGTGAAAATTGGCCTTGACAAAAAAAAATGGCCAGTGAGCAAGCAAATTTCATAAAGAAGAATGTAGTCTGCTGCTGTTAAACTGGAGTCCTGCTCAATACATCAAATTATGCAGAGAGATCAGTGCCTTACACAGAGACATTCATTTCACTAGAGCTGAGGTTCAAGCTGCAGATGTTCCAGTTTCATAAAATATGACTAAAACTAAAGGCAAATTTAAGTAAACTCTCTCTTATTTCCATATAATAAAAGAAGAACATCTGAATCATGTATTACTCAGCAATACCCAAATTCAGTGTATGATCCAAAGCCACCTGTTCAGACATTCAGGTTCTGGGGAAGCAACTAAATAGTTTCAGTCAAGAAAATCATTCAACTGAAGAAAAAAAGCAGAATAGGTTTTCTACAATCCATCAGCATGGATGTCATAATTATACTGTTGAACCTTAGTATGAACTGCAAGACATAAAATCATGACAGATTTTATTAATTTTATTAGGATTTTTAATTGTTTCTAGCTTTGCAGCCAGATTTACTCCTGAAAAATCACAATAATTGCACTAACTTAGCTGTTTTCCTGGAGCTGTTGGAATGTTTTTTTTCTGAGGTGCTTTTGCCCTTAAAAGAGCTTCTCTTCAGAAGCTCCTCCTCCCCAGCACAGCCCTGCCACCTCCTTCAATGCCATCCCTTTTAATAACATGGCACTGCTAATAATGCCCAGAGCAGCATCAGCATCAGTTCACTGGGCACCTCAGCCCCTCCAAAGGTGCTCAGTGTATGAAGCCATGTACTTCTCTTTCTTGGACTGTATTTTTAAGTTTAATCCAAAAAAGATGCACAAATAATGCAGCTATGAATGTAGTTCCCATCCAACAGATTCCTTCAAGGCAGAGATCTAACAGCAGGCTCAGCTTCATTAAACTTATAAAATTACACTTCACTCTCTGATTTTTTTAGCATTCCAGTTCCCCTCTTTGGGTCCCCCCATGAGGTGAGTGAGCAGGGCAGAGTGGCAGTGCTGGGGTGCTCTGGCAGTGTCTGCAGCAATGCTGCTCCTGTGTGCACGACACTCCCATCAATCTCGATCCATTCCAATTACAAACAAAGGTAATAGCACAGCCCAGCACACATTTAGCATTGCATGGCACATATCTGGGCAGACCTGAGAAGCTGCAGAATAAATATTGATATATTAAAACAGAATCTATTACTCACCTTCTGAATAAACCACTGATTTTAATTTACCTACAGTTTCGCAATAGCATCTTTCCAAAGAGGAAATTAGATTTTTACATATCATAGCAAATCACAAAGCCAAAATGTCAACTTCATATATCAAGCAATTACTTGTACTGTTTATTTTTGGGGAAAATTTTAACATATATTTACTTAGAAAGCCACATGAGTCCCTCCAAAATAAATAGGGGCTATAATTCTTGCCAAAAAAACCCACAGTTGCAGAGATCTCCTCATCAATTTCCTGCAGCATTAATGAGGAAAGGCGCTGAGACAGTCATTCATACTGTCTTTATGATAAGACTAACCTACAGGGCAAATCAAGATTAAGGACAAAGGGAAGACAAATGGATAGAACACAGAATGGTTGGGTTTCTTCTGATGCATCGCTTGAAATCTTTGTTTGCCATCTTAAATGTAAGGACTACACTCAAAGCACACATAAAAACTGAAGACAGTCTCCAGACAGGAAACAATATAAAAGGAGGGGTGGAGTTATTTTTACCTCCGGATTTATTTGGTGTAGAGTTGGGAGGAGGGGAAAGAGGCCACATCACCCATAATTATTAGCACTTCTGAAATGGTTGTGAGTTGTCTTTATGAGAAGAATTGAATTCCAGCTAAGAAAGACAAGGTCAGAAGTCACAGTAACCTGGCTCTCCAAGGACATCCTTTGCCACTATCAAAGGCATGTGAACTTACTCAGATCTCAGGAAAATCCTCCCAGAAATGTTTGCACTCTACTCTCAACTACACCAGAATCGGATTTGTGCCTGAATATCTGGGGGGGTTTGTGCTCCTTGGAAAGGACCCAACCACTGTAATGCACATGGAGGTCCTGGGGAGTCTTACACACTTAGGAATAAAGGATTAGAAAGGATGTAGTAAGTTGACCCCCAGGTATTTGAGGACACAAATCCTTGCACGAACCATGAGATGCTCAAGGTGGGTGTGCTTAATAAAATCTGTAACCCTGCTGGTCTGAAGGACAGCACCAAACATAACCCTCTGTCACACACTCACTTCTCTACCACACCCTTCATCCTGGCATCCAGACATTGCTTTTCAAACCTTGGGCCATTTTAATTTCCACAGCACTGCCTCTGTACATCTTGGCAAGGCTGAGAGTGTCTGTATTTCTGAGAGAGCTGTGTCAGCATTAGGAGATGAGCAGCTTGCTGCACTTGGGCTACAGACCCTGGAGATGCTCTGCCAGTGCTCCCCTTGGCACCAAAGGTTTTGGGGACAGTGCAGAGGCACTGGGGCTGGCTGTCCATGACTCAGCTGAGGTCCCAAAGCAGAACAGCACTGTTGATGTTGGCTGAGCTAACGAGGCTGCCAAGGGCATTTATCATTCCCACCACTGCAAACCTGCCCTCAGCAGCTCCCAGCTCAGCAAACACACCACACTCCTGCTGTCTAACAGGACAGGCAAACACTTACAGGGAGTTTTCTGGAGCAGCAGCAATGATTTCTCATTTCAGTCATGGCACAACCCTTCTCAGACAATGGAACAGTCACACCCAGCATTCCATGAAGGGAGGTGATTATATTCTTACCCAAATTCTAAAGAAATCGAGGCAAGTAGATGACATTTGAATAGCTCACGGTGACAAAAGCTTTCGTGAGTGAGATGGGCAAACAGCATCACCATGTCTTTTTATTCTCAGGTATTTATTTGTATTATTCTCTCTACCTTCTTTTTTATGGCTTTCTGCTACTTTTTCCTTCTCTCACAGAAACCACGTTAGTTACTCTCACATTAGCCACTGCCTCTTCAGCAGAAATAACAAGACAGAATTTATCACTAAGCCCCTCTAAATGTGCTACTAAGCCCTTCAAGTCATAATTGATTTAGGAGGCTGGCCCAGCTGATAATGTTCTCTAATCCAGACACTGTATGTTTGACCTGACGGAATAAAGAAACCTTTGGAGAGATTTGAAATGCTTCAATCACCTCTCAGGTTTCAGTAGCTCTAACCCTGTTCTTGGTGTCTGTGCTGCCTCTCTCTGGGCTGTGCTTTCTCACCCAGAGCTGTCCACAAACCCCAGCAGGCTCCTGCACAGCATCTCCTCCTGCTGAGCTCTCTGCTTGTGCCTGCCCAGCATAGCACCACACAGCACATTATTTTAACCCTTCTTTCCCCCTCTTGACCTTACCTAAGCAGGTAGAAAAGCTGCAAGTTACAGTTTGGTTTTCTCAAAGAATTTTAAAGTTCAATCTAAAACTTGCTCATTCTTTTGGTTGCAGTTTTGGTGAGACAGCAGCCAGCATCAGGAACTGACTGCCAGCTCATCTGGCTTCTTGTCTGTGAGATGCTCACACAGCTCCACTGCCAGGTTCTCATTATAGAAAAATATCCAAACCAAAAAATTCTCCCTTCCAGTCCTCTCCTTCTGGCCTAACCAGATGGCTGAAAACAAACAAACAAATAAATAAAACTGTGAGAAAGAAAAACAGAACCAAATCAAAATAAATCCTGGTTAGTTTTTGCTTAGATGATAAAATTTCCTGCAAGGCCGAGGTCAAGTGGTCAAGTCCAGGACAGACAACATTTGACACCTGCCAGTCTTGAACAGGCAGGAGCAGAGCAGCTTGTCAGGGATGAATCTCAGCTCCAGGAGTCCTGCCTGCTGCATGGAGAGGATGTGGGGAACAGGAGTGGGTCTCTTTCACACTTTGTTTCTTTATTTGGGAAAAGGAAGTACTGAGGGCAAGCCAGAGGGCATTTTCAGAGTATAGGGAAGACCACAGGGAGTCCAAAAATCTCATTAATGCCTCTAGAGAGAAATATAAATACTGATACATTGCCTTGCCAAGTACCAACAATATTAACCTGTGGGTTTCTTTCTTCCATTAAATGCATTGGAACACAGGGATGTGGGGAAATTGTAGGTTGCCATAAAGTATCCAGCATGTCCAGAGTCTGAAAGCTGACAGTCAAAGAGTATCATAATTTATCAAGCCAGACCCATTGCACCATTTGCCCCCATTTTTTTTTCCTTTTCCTATCAAAAGATTATTTCCCTGATAATAATATTTTGCTAATAGTAAGTCTTGCCAGGTTCTTGATGGTCGTTGTAGCAGGATGCTCTGCCTAGAGAGGGGGTGAAAGAACACCACTGCCTTGAGTGGGGATGCCCCTGATGGTTATTCCTCAAGGCTGAGTGAAGGAGACTGGCCTGGGGTTGTTGCTCTGGCTGAGTAACATCAGTGTCTACTTAGCAATAGCTTTTGTCTGCTTTAATATAATTGTTTCAATATTGCTTCAAAAAGAGTGCACTGTGCTAGTAGCTATAGCTCCTATAGTGTGTAGAAAAGAATTCTGATTAAAATATTATAGTCTAATACCATTGTCATAATTTAAATAAATAATTTATCTATATAAATGTATTTGGTTTGCCATCCTTAGTCCTGTGGGACAAAGTTGTATAAAAGTTCAATTACAGCTATGGAAACCTTCAGAAATAAAGGGCTGACTAAGTCTGGGGCTAAGACTGGATCCAGCTGCACACAAATTCCTCCCTGAGAAGGAGTTTAGAAAGCATTGGGGTCTTTTCTGCCCTATCTTGGGAGTGCTTCTCTAATAAACCATTCTGCCCACGACACTCATTCACAGCAGGCTCTGCTCAATGCTATCAGCACTAGAAAAGCTGGATAACAGCCCGTATTAGTTGCTGACTTCTTATATTCCAAATGATGTAAAACATGGAATTGAGCCCAGCTCAGGTATCCCCAGCTGTGCAGAAATCACAGCACTGGCAGCACTCAAACACACACTCTCAGTGCCCTGCATGCCCAGCACATTGTATTAAAAACACCTTTCTTAGTGCACATACCAGCTTATCTCCTTTTAAACAAATACTTTAAACAAATACTTTTCCACCAATGAGCACAACTAAGACTATGCAACTATTAAAAAACCTCTGACTGAGCCACGAGATCCATAGGAATGTGACTTGGGGAAGTTGCTCCATATAAAAGTCTGTGTTTGGTACCTTGTACAGGATTTCCACTGATGGATGGCAAAAAACCTCAGCTGAGGGTGGACTGAACAGCTTTGGGCATGCAAACAACTTTCATCAAAACTAAGGAAAATACTTCCATGAACTGCTGCAAAATTGGTGAGAGAAAAGCCAGGGCTGCTGGCACAGGCATGGCTGGGCAGGAGCTGTGCTGAGAGTGGCTCTGCACACCAGGCTTCCCGCTGGGAATCTTGACACATCCCTCAAACAGCACCGCTGACACCAGCAGGGCTTGCTCAGCCCTTCATCCTCCCAAGGGACATAAATCTGCTTCTGCACAATTTACTGGGTGTCATTCTCTTGGACTGAAAAATAACCAAGTTCCTTTTTACTCTGAATGAACTTTAAAGACCTGGCAAATCTCACACAAGGACTTGTCCAAGTGTCTCAGCTAAAATCTCTTCCCTGTCCAGTGCTGCAGTCCTGCACATGCCATCAGAGCCTGTGTCCCAGCGCAGGGCAGGCAATGTGTCAGTGGGCTGGACGTGCACAGCCTGGAACCTTTCCAGAGGACAAGAGCTCTGCCTGTGTTACTGTCCTCACCCAGCTCAGTGCGTGGCACTCCTGTCACATCCTGAGCTAAACACCCTCCTCCGACCCAGGGATGCCAAAGCTGAAGCCAAAGCTGTGCATTCCAGCCACAGTCAGTTCAGGACTACAATGAGCTGAAACAGAGGAGTGTCACATGGCTCATGAGTACCCTTTATTCTCATCAGTACTGGATAAGAATTAAAATCTCTCAGAGCTTCCAAACACACATGAAACCGGGAAAGCAGCAAGCAGGTGTTCCTGGGTTTGATGGTTTGCTCTGTTCAGCAATCAGGTGCCACCAAACCCCACAGCAACTGCTCTGGCTCCTTCTCAGCCGTTCCACCCTGCAGCTCTGGGAACGTTTCTGGGATGTGCCTCTAGATCTGTGAATAACCATTCAAAGCCATTCTTTTGGTTTGCCGTGACTTTTGGGTGCCTTTCAAGAAAAACAAAAGACTTTCCTTCAAAGCAAAATAAATCTGCCCTTTTACCACAAATAACTACACTTTGCGTGGAACCGGAACAAAACTACAAATCAGAGGCAGAAGAATCCATGGGATTGATACTTGCAATATTTTAACTGTATTTGTAGTGAAAATCTAGATTGAAACCTTACATAAGGCCCTGGCCGGTGTCTGGCAGGTGGGGGTCAGAAGCTGGCTGGAGTTTTCCCTCTGGTCAGAGTGCTCCAAGGTTAGGTGCACGCAGAAGCTGAACTTCATTTTAGCTCCAGAGGTGGCTGCTTGGAGTGAGAACTTTGGTGAAACATCTTTACAACAATCATTAATGGGCATCAGTCTCCAGGAGCAAGAATTGGAACATCTTCTGCATTTAAGCCACTCGGACAGAGCAGTTACAACAGAGAGTTACAGAGTTTTGACAATATAACCATTTGTTCCATACAGGAATTATGAGAAAAATCTGTTAAACACACTGAATTAAAAAAAAAATAAAAATTTAAAATGCCTACTTTTCCTGTAAATGTGCCTGTCCAGCCCACCAGTGCAGTGACAGGAGCCATGAACTCCTGTGGGGGAAGGCAGGGCTGTGCAGCTTTAACCAGCCCTGCACTTTGCAGGAAGGTGGGAACTTCCCTTTGGGGGGCTGTGAAAAGGCCTTGTCTCCCTGATTTACACAGGTATGGTGTGAATGGCTCAGAGGCTGAGGCCTGCTCAGCCAAACACCCATGTGTGCATGAAATTAGAATGTCAACATTTGATTCATGCTGCCAGGCTGTGACTGTGAAACAAATTATGTCAGTGGGTGGCAATTGCAATATTAGTCTAAGCAGATAACATTTAGCTAAAAGGAGGGGCTCAGCTCACATTTTTCTCCCTACCATTTTAATATGTCAACATCATTAGACTTAGAAGGCCAGGAATTTTGTCAGAATGGGAAAAAATATGGAGACAAACAAACTATGGGTTGAGAGAGGGTTTATGATAAAGCACAAGCAGCACGAGCCAAATAAAGGTTCAGCAATTTCCTGGCTGCTCCTCACCACATACCTGCACTGTGCACAGCTCAGGGTGTTTAAATTTTGTCCCACACCCCCTGCACCCCACCCCCACTTAATGATTTTAAAACCAGTGTCTGAACACAGTGGAATGAAAGTGCCAAACAGCATCACCTACAGCATGTTAAAACCACCTCTTTAGGGAAGAAGTGCCATTTACTAATTAATTTTTTATTAAAAAGCCTTGGAAGTGTTTGGCTTGAGCTACCAAACTTTTAAACACATGAAAATAAGGCTCTGAGCCTGGCTCCTTTTCAATTACAAAGAAATACAAATTAGTTTTTTAGAAGAAGGAAAGAAAAACAAGTTTTTCCAAGTTGCTCCCAGCATTTTCAAGTGCCTTCCCATGAAATCAACAGTTTGAGATGTGAAGTCAACATTTTGAAGTAAATTTGATTTTGGAAAAAAAAGGACATATTTGAAACCAATACAGGATACTTAAAGGTAACTGGGTTTATTACAGATTTAATGAAGAAATACTCAAAACTCACTATGCTGTAAAAATGGAAGATATCCTATGTAAAAATAATGGTTATTTTCTTTTGGTTCTCCTTTAATTATCCAACAGTCCCTCCATCAGAATGCAATATTACCACAGAATCTATCACAATCCTAGTTCCATTTTTCCCCCTTGTTTTAACAACAAAATGGGAGAACATCAATTTAAAGTTTTATTCCACAGCAAACACCCATGTTGTTAAAATTAACACTGTGAAAAATCTACCTTGTAACAGCAAAATGTTTATAGAAGGGCCCACTCATTCAGCTGCAGAACCAAGGAACAGCTCCAGCTTCCTGGTTAGTGTTCAGAAATACGGATTCCTTAGGCCATTCAGCCAAAAATTAATCTATCAGCTTTATCTTCCAGCTTTATCTTCCAGCCCTTGGAAGGGAAGTGGGTTGTAGCCACCTCCTTGCCCACCAGCCCTGGTCCCTGCCCCAGAGCAGTGCCAGCCCTGTCCCTGTGTCCACAGCAGTGGTGTCACTGCAGGGAACACAGATTCCAGTGCTGGGTCAGCCTCACTGCCCTCCTCCCCTGAGAAATTCCACTGGGGTTCATGGGCCAAATTAATCACTGGCAGCACTCCTTTGGCTCCCCCAGAGATCAGCAGGGCTCAGTAGGACTGTTCTCTGCTCTACACCAGGACTGGGTGCAGGGACCTCCATGGGGGCAGGGCGGGGAACAGAATGACAAACCCAGATCATTTATTCGTCAGACTTTGCAAAGATTGATTTAAATTGACTGCAGAAAACACACACTGTAGTAACACACCTACATGTGTGCGGCCCAGCTCTCATTTTACCAGCTCAAATCTCTCTAACTCTGTTGCTAGTGCAGTTACTGTGTGGTACAACAGGGATTTCCAGACCCTCTTAAAGCTCTTTTCATGCTTCCCTAGTACACAGTCCTTAAAACTATATGTTTATGTGAAGGGACTATAAAGACTCAGTCTATAATATTTAGCTACTTGAAAAAAAAAAAAAAAACCAGACAGAAAATGCAGATATAACTGACTCCCTTAATTCAATTACTTGTGGCAGATGCTACAATGTGACCTTTACAAATAACAGAAAAATGGAAAAAGTTCCCGGTAGCAGTTTGCAATTTTCCTATCACTTCAGGGTATGTGTTTTTGGAATCTTTTCAAAGGGGAGGATTTTTTATCCAAATCTTTCAGAATTGTCCAAATTAGTAAAAAACATTCAAAAGTGCTTACTCTTTCTCCCTATGATATAAACTACCATTCTATTGAGTTTCCAAAGTCCTCATAAAATAAAACAAATCTGCTTGCATTAGAAGTTACATCTTTGTCAACAAACAAACAAAACAATGGAAATATCTCTCTTCAGTTCAGCACACTCCCCTCTCCACCTCACCCCCCAGTAATTAATAAGGATGTAATAAACCAAATAAAACTAAAAAAAAAAAAACAACAAAAAAACCCACACAAAACCTGCAGAATTGGAAACTATTTTTGTCTCTTTAGACTACTTTATGGCAAGGAAAAATGTCTGGGGAGAACACTGTAGCTCATTTTAAAAGCTCAGCTATTCACCCTGTAGAGAAAAATAAGTGTAAACAATCCAACTTCTCCAAAGGTAATTTGGTAACAGTGCTTACAAAGAGGAAAGCAGAAAAGACAGCACTAAGACTGCACGAAAGATTCTTTCTTTATGGTGTAGTGACAGCCTTGTAACTTCTCCATTATGATGGGAACCACAGCATAAAGATTGCATTATCATCTGTGGTTAACTGTCAAACGCATTTTAATGCTTTATTTGGGAGAGCTAAGTTAAAGACAAAACAATCCTTCTCAATCTATCCATCCCTGAGAATGGAAATACAGCTCATACTTGTGTGTCAGAGTGTGGGGAGTTAACTGTATTCTTTCAGCTCCATGTAGATTCCTCAAGATCAGAGAGCTGAGTAAACAATATTTTGATGTAAACAGATTATCAACATGAGAGGAATGACCGTCTGGTCACCTGTGGGGGTTTATTCACTTAACACTTCCACCCCATAAAGACAATTGTGTGCAATCAATGCATATAGGGCCTTTCACTGGGTTGCTAAGTGATACGTAGTGTCAACAGAAAAATGCCTGATGTACAGAAGGGCTGCTCCCCAGCCAAGGGAAACAACACACATCGATGATATTTTAAACTTAATTCAGGCCGTTATGAAGATTGTGACAGGCACAGGGGCTGACCAGAAAGCACTTCAAAATTTGACTTTATAAAGTTGGATCTCCCACGTGTGTAAAGAGTTTAATTTGGTAACAAGTGGATCGCAGTGCAGAGCTGTAGCTGGTTCAAATAGGAAAAGCCAACCCAGCAGGGAAGCACTGAATATTCATTCACTGGAAGGCACAGCAGTCATTTTACAATCCAGGCTTCAATATATGAGCAGATCGTTTGTCTAAGATTGTATATGCATTCTCTCATTTTCCTCATCTCTGGAAACTATTTTAGTAAAAGCCCAGAAGCTGTTTTCAACAGTTTCTTCAGAATTTCTAAAGAAAGGAAAGAAAGTTGAATGGCATCACATTGCCCCATACAACCATGAAAACCTGTTTTGTGGGACATTCTTGAAACCAACCCAGAAAGAAACCCTTAAGAGGTTTTGTATTTATTTACCCATTCTCTCCCCACCACCCACTTGATAGGTTTTATATTCAAATGCAAAACATATCTGCCTTTGTTCTAAGGATTCGGTCTGATTTTGGTTTGATTTACAGAACAAATCCTGAGAAATCCAATCTTTTGCCAAATTTTATTTTTCTAATAGCTGCTCACAGCACACAGAAAACTTCCCAGCTTCTCTAAATCACTTGCAATGATAGTTCAGCTTTCTGTGACATTCAAAGGCTCCTCCGAGGCCACAAAGCTCTGACCAGAGCCGTTTCTGCTGGATCACTGATGCTGTTTTCTACACAGTACACTTCCCAAACTCGTAAAATGTTTTCCTTACAAGGTGTCAGCGAGCTCTGTGTTCCCCAGGCTGCTCCTGACAACACGTGGGCAAAACCAGGATCTGTGGTGGCAAAAGTGGTAACTCAGTCCTGTGTGTCACAGGCCTCAGTTTGTAAATCCCTGAGCATTCAAAAACATAATTTTTATTAATGTAGAGAGGGGCTTGTTTTCTTTGAAGGGATTTGTATTTAATATATTTTGGGAGAATTTTACATAGGCATGACAACACTTTATTGAGGGAACCTTCTTCTGCAGTGCTGCCTGATTCAGGTTAATGAAGATTGTTACTGGAGTTTCTGCAGGGAACCAGGACCTACTCAGGGGATCCGACTTCCCAAATTTGTAGACTTCAGCCCAGCACACACAAAGCAATACCAACTTTAAATATGCACAGAGTTCCTCTGAACACAACGGGGTAAATTGAGTTCACACAGCAATACCTGATGTGCTGTTGGTAACAATTGTGAGGTTCCTACTTGGGTAATCCCTGAGGAGCAGGCACATGGCAGGACAGGAAAGACAGGAATCAGAGATGGTCTCTGTCTTGGAGACTTGCAAGGCAGTTGGGTAAGCCTGGTGACAAAAGGATGGAACAGGGAGGATCAGGACCTGACTCAGCATTCCTTAAGGAAAATACAGAGAAATCCTTCCACTGGAGGCAGACAAGTACTGACAAGAGAGGAGTCGACCTGCTCAAGAAAAGAGGGATAATTTGGGATCATTTCACTAAATCGTCTCTTAAACCAGTCAGGTTGCTGGATTTCCAAATTGAAAATATAACAAATCAATAAAGAGAAGTTTGGAACTCTAACTTTGGAAATGTATGTGACAATTCTGAGGACAGTAAAAATTAAGTTCCTTAAACAATCATCTTGTAACTGAATTTGAATTAATAAGTTGGATCTGAATCTTAATAAAAACAACTCAGAACATTATCTTTTTTAATATTAACATGCAATTATCAAGCTCAAAATAATCCAATAGTTTATCAGCAATAATAAAATTCAACTTCTAGGTCAGGAACTGAATTTTATTTTCATCCTCAAAGAACTATCAGATTGCCTGGAAAATAAGTATAAAAAGATTTGTCTACCACGTAGGGAACTCCCACTCTAATCAGAAAAGTTCTATATAAAAGCGAAAATTAGAATATCCACCTCATATACTGGAAAAAAATCCCCAGTCAATCCCTCCTCTCCTCCCATATGCTGTGCTATGTGTTGTAACAATTTTTAAGAATTAAGGAGGAACAGGCACAACCCACAATTGTAGCAGAGCTTTCCTGTCATTCCCAGCAGTCACTGTGGCGTGGCAAACACAGCACTGCTCCAAAGGGTGAAGGAAAGGGGGCTGAGCACAGATTCTCCTTACAAGCCACTCACAGTCTGTGGCAGCATCTCCCAGTCTGGCAGCACAGGAAATTCTTCTAAGGGCAAAATCTTGTACCCCTGGAGCTGTGCAAGTGTAAAACACCAGCCTGGACTTGGCTGGTTGCAGGAGCCTTGGGCTGTGTGACGCAAAGACAACACAGGATCCCGTCTCTTTGGGACAATTCTGCTCCAATAACAAGTCATAAAGCAGAGCTGTGGCTCTGATTGCATCAGGGCCAGAACAATCTGGGAATAAGCTTGCTGTATCTTTAGCTGAGGCAGTGTTGGGATGAAATAGTTGTTCTTGGCTAACAATAGTACTTTGTACAACACTGAGGGAAAAGCATCTTTCCAAGTTTGATTGTCAGGGTCGGATGACACATTTCGAGCCTTGCTTGAGAAGTCCCTGTCTAAGAGGTGCTCCACTAGACACCTCTCCTAGTCTTGGAGCTCAGTATTTCCAGATACACCCCTGGGGGGGGGTGCCAAGAAGGCCAGTGGCACTTGGCTTGTTCCAGCAGTGGTGGGGCAGAGGCAGGGCAGTGACCATCCCCCTGTGCTGGGCACTGCTGAGGCAAATCCTGGGGTCAGGTTTGGGTCCCTCACAACAGGAGGGACATTGAGGTGCTGAAACATGTCCAGAGAAGGGCAACAGGGCCGGGGAAGGGTCTGGGGCACAGGTCTGATGAGGGAGCTGGGGGGGCTCAGCCTGGAGAAAAGGAGGCTCAAGGGGAACCTTATTGTGCTCTACAACTACTGACAGGAGGTTGAAGCCAGGTGGGGTTGGTTTCTTCTGCCGAGGAACAAGTGACAGAAGGAGAGGAAATGGACTCAAGTTGCACCAGAGGAGGTTTAGGTTAGATATTAGGAAAAATTTCTTCATGGAAAGCACTGGAACAGGCTGCCCTGGGAAGTGGGGGAGCCTCCCTGCCTGAAGGCGTTGAAAAGGATGTGTAGATGTGGCACTTAAAGAGACGGTTTAGTGGAGGGCTTGGCAGTGCTCTGTTAAAGCTTGGGCTCCATGATCTTAGAAGTCTTTTCCAACATAAATGATTTTGTGATTCTAAGGACTTGATTCTGCCTTTATCAGTAGATGTTTGGCTTTTGGTTAAAACAAACCTAAAATGAGTCTAAAGTTAAAAATTTATTTGGCCTTTTATTTCTGGAGCCAGCATTACCTACCTAAGGGTAGGTAACTGCATAATCAAGTAGGAGTCCCTACAGCTGTTGTTAAAGTGTCAGACTGCACTGCTTTACCCCAGGTAATCTCAGCAACACCAGTTCTGAAGTGCCATCCTGCCCCCAGTCAGAACATGAGAAAGGAATGAGAAATATTCCTGTACAGGAGTCTCTAGAGACTTGTTCCAAACAGCTTGTTCTTTCTGACCCAGAACACATGTGATACAGCCCCAGGATCCCCAGGACTCACAGAGCAAATGTTGTGAGTCTCACGGTGCTTGTTCCCCAGGAAAGGTCTGTCAAGAAAGGGCAGCTGCTGCTCTGATTGTGGCAGCAACTGCTCCTGCACTGTCATGTACACAAGGTCCCTCCAGTATCTGAACCACTGCTCTTTTCAGTTTGGTTTTCAAGCAAATCATGACAAGGCTGCAGACCCAGTTCAGAGAGTGGAGGATGGTTCTTAGCACCACTGCAGTCAGGGAGTTCTGGTTTAGAAGGTAAAATTAAACCCTGTAACTCCTCCAGCCATTCCCCTCCATCCTCTTCACACACAGGGCAAAGGGGTTGCTGCAGCTGTGAGCAGCATCCCCCCAGCCCACACAGAGGGATGGGAACCTCAGCACCCCACTGCTTGGAGGAGATTTCCTAGGAAGAGAAGGAGAGCTTTGATGTGTTTCCATCTAACAGGAATTCAGCAATGAAGTGCTCATTTCCCCCTAAAGCACTGCTGCAATGAAGCTCAGAGCAGCTGAAACACCGGGCCAGGCTCAGCACCACGGCTGGACAGTGCTGCTGGAAAGGGAGGGTCCTTCGGCTCGAGGGACACGAGTGGGGAGCCTGAAAAGCTGGAGGAGAACCCTTGGCCACTGTAAGTGTTGTGAGGACTGACTGCAGCTGGGTAACACTGGGGAGGAAGCAGCAAGGGCTCAGTGGAGGCATCTCCAGGGAACACTTGACTGGCACTAGATTACAGCAACCAGGCTTGGGGAAATCCATCCTCAAAACACCCTCAACCTCCCTGTCATTGGAAACAAAGGAAGTGTTTGCTACTAATTTCTGAGTCTACAGACAGATGAAAGGACTGTGCAAGTGTGTTTTCACAACACTGAAAAGCTTTTCCATATAAAGTAGCCAATTTACTGTTATGGTTACACTTAAGTCAATTAAAATGTTTTATTTGCAAGGATTTGAATCTCTTACCTTCATTAACATTTAGCAGTAAATGGGAGAAAAAAGGTAAATAAAATATTATCTGGCTTTTTAAAGGTCATTCCAGTTTGATCATTATAAAAAGCTAGGTAGGAACAGAGAATATGTCCCTTTGTGTGGATTTAATACAGCTAGCCAGCGCAGAGCAGGATCGGTAGAAGACAGCAAACAAAAAGTCAGTGGCTGGAGAGCTTCTGATGCTGGTGTTTAATACATGCTTAATTACAGCCACCCTTTGTTCATCTGACTCGAGATAATTTTCTTTTTTCCTTAAACCTCCCATCATAAATCACCCTCATCACAGAGCATTTCACTGATGCACTTATTCTTAGCACCTGCTTTTAAACAACCCTAGGCAAGCAATCCAAGCTGAAGGAATGACATGCCTAATACTTTGCATGCCTTTACCAAAGGAACAGCCAGCCAGGTTCTGGAATCTGGGTCCTACCTAGGCTGGAGGGTGCTTGGGAGGGCAACCCCTCCACTGTAATTATGCAGTTATTGCAGTGTCTTACTTCAAGAGCTTTCATATTTCTGTTTATTGAAAAGAATAACATGGTATTCAAAATTCATTATCACAAACCTCTTCTAAACAAAGATTTTTATTATTTGTAAATAGATATAAAACTAATGATGCAGGACGACCCTGTGTTCTTAATATATTAAAAAATAGTCTAGAAAAGTTAGAAATATTTGTGCTCCTCTGGGCAAACATTTATTCAAACACACAGTTTACATTAAGCTACTTCTTTCCCTTACCATTTTCCTACATCCCTCACTGCTGACACTACAAGGAAAATAGAAATTCCCCACAAACCACAGAATTGCCATAGCAGAATTGGCACCTAGTAGAACATACAGAGTTATTTTCCATCCTGTCATTGTCCTTGGTAATCAAATTATCATCAATGCAAACCTACAAATAAAAGCCCTCAACAAATCTGTCCTTGTCTAACACAAGGGTTAGAATGCAACATGGGGACATTCAGATGCTGCAGATCTCCATGCTCAAAGTACAGGGAAAACTAATCCCCCCACCTCCAAGGCCAGAGAAAAATAGACCCTTAAGAATCTCAAAATTGCAGCAGCTGAGAGGCTTTCCTGAGGAGTTGACACCATCAGTCAAGAATCCTACAAGCAACTGAACATCTCAAACCCCACCACCCCGATGGAGGAGCACCACGAAATCCCAGAGAGCCCAGGCAAGTGCAGACTGAGCTCACACAGGGGTGTGCACTGCAGTTTTAATGAATATTTAGCTAGTGATAAATTGCTCTGTCTAAATTAAATTTTCATAACCACAAAATTTTCAAGAGGATTTCTTTCATTTTCAAGAGAACAAAAACTCCCAGCAGATGTTCAGTCCCTTGGGTTTCTTCCAGTGGATACTTCAAATAGTTTTGTTGGGCAGAGACTCAGCAATTAAAAAATGAAAGGTGATTTTAATATTCTTTCTGTGTTTATTTCTTCTCCTTGTTTATCTTTTCTTGACACAAGTGTTAAAAACCACTTTGTGTTTTACAAGGAGAAGAGGACAGTGGGGCAGGTGGTGTGTGCCACCTCAGACTCTCCAAATCCCCCTCCCCTGCTCTCTTCCATCACAGTGTGCATGAGGGTCATTAACACTTTGACCTCTATATTTGCAGCACATTAGATTCTCTATCTATGGAGAGTTATCTGTGTTGCTAACAATGTAATTCCATACCTTCTGTGTAAAATCCATCATGGCAAAAGCCAGAAACATCTGGCAATTGTTTTCACTGAACTCTGTTTTGTTGTTTGGCCTTTTTTTTTAAATTATTAGTAAGAATATTATTTTGGTAGCCTAACAACATTTTGTGAAGTTATGTTAAGCTTGGAAAAGGGTATGTCTAGAGAAAAAATATTTTTAAATAAAATTCAGGTTTAAATTAAATATTTTCTTAACAAAAATGTCCACTTTTAATTTTTTTTTTCTTAAGGATGGTGCCTTTTGTTTTCTTTCCTTTATACGGAAGCTTTTCATTTCAAATTTTTCACATTTTTATTCTAGCATAATTAAAAATAATCATGGAACTTCCAAAATAAAATATTGGGTTTACTCCAAACATTTTTTTGCTGAACTTTCTTGCAGAACTGTAAGTGAACTAACTAAAAACAATAATTAGTTATGTGTCCAGCAAACATTAACAACTAAGCTTTTTAGAACATCCTTGTGAGCTTTGGGGTAGTTAAATACATCCAGGATTAACAGACATAGGATTAAGAATATAACCTGAATCTCAGCAATCAAATCTGAGGCCTTCTGAGGCCTTAAAACTTTCCTCTATGTAAGCTGGTGGACAGCACATATTGCATTATTAAAATAAATAGATCTTCACAGTGTCATATTTTTATATACAGCAAAATATACAACATAATATAATTAAATAGTACCATATTATTCAAAGTAAGGCCAGGAGGGATCAAAGCTGCACAGTGGCAGAGCAGCCTGGAGGGTGCAGGACAAAGCCCACGCTCCCAGTGCCCAGTGGGAGCTCCAGGGAGTGGGGAGGGAGCAGCTCCCGAGGTGGGAATGGGGCCCCTCCCAAAGAGCTGGTTGTCCTGCACGGGAGCTGCACCACACACCAGGACAGATGCACAGGGTTGGGCTCAACATAATCAGATTGCTTTAATAAAGCAGGAGCTGACCTGAGTGTCTCAGTCAAGGTGAGGGTCGCTTGCTAGAAGCAAGGAACAGGTTCAGGAGTAACACAGAACTACTGCTGGGGTGAAAAATAACCCATGTTATTGGTTATCATGGCTGAGGTAAAGACTCATCTAATTCTACAGTGATTCCACCACCACACACACTGAGATGAAATGTGACTTTGAGAACAAATGAGGCAGGAAGGCTCTCGGCTACTTCCACACAAAGCCATTCCAAACCTGGACTTCACAGGCAGCTGCTGGAAAATGTTTATCCAAGAGTATTGTAAGAACAGCTTTGGGCAAGGTTGACCGTTACCTTGAGCCCACTTTCTTGGCAGGGTAGGGAGCACAAATGAAGTATTTTCTTCCTTTCTGCTGCTACTTCCCGAATGTAAAACATATAGGAAATGTGGAGGTGAGATTTTAATTGCTGAGTTAGGAATAGCTGGTAATTAAGGTACGTTCTCTTCGGGATGTAGTTTCTGTATGACCCGGTAACCAGGCAACAGAAAAAGTAACTATACAAAAGTGTGATAATAAAGCCCTTCTTTTGTTCATACAGAAATTATATTTTCAAGTTAATCATTATTTCTTTTTCTATGCATAAATTTATTTCTGTCTCACATTGGAAGGGCCTGGACCAAAGAAGGAAATGCAGTTAACATTGAATAAATGGAACAGTTGGGAAGAGCATTGCTACATTTTAACGTGGCTGTTCAGAACTGACCAACCAAACCTTGCATGTGTTTTGCCAGTGATGGAATAACCCACAGAGGAGAAACACCAGGAGCTACACTGCTCCTTCTCTGACCAAGATAACCAAGACCAAGTGCCAAAAGGTTTTGAATTTGAGTCACACACACCAACAGAGACTTGAGGGCACCAAGTGTGTCCAACAGTATTTTCCAGTGTCACCCCTGAGACTCGTGGTCTGGTCTGTGGTGCCTGTGTGGGTCCTTCCCCTGCACGAGCGCTCAGCACACACATCACCTTATCCTTCAGTGCACAGACATGTCTGGAAACAACTCCTCTAAAGCCAAATCCAGAATTCTGAGCACCACTGAAAGACTGTTGAAGGAACACCATTCTGGCACAGAAACATCTGCAAACACATTTCATACCGAGTGTGGGAAGGTTTACACAGCCCTTAGGAAGCGTTTTCTGCTCTTTAATTTGAGGAGCTCTTTCTCAAGAGCTTTGCTATTAAAGGAACCAATTCCCAGCTTTCATGTGCTATGTCTTTAACAAGATGGGCCTAATCAAGTCTTCAAACATTAGAAAGATCAAAGGCTGTATCTGTAATAAAACAAACGATATGTGTCTGGCATGTATTGACAAGGCTGCACAGCTTTGGCTGCTCAGCCTCATTATTGCTGACATTCATCACACAGAAGTCTGCGTGGCACACTACAAGTTCCCCAACTTTCTAGCAAAAAGATTGTCAAACAGCAATAACACTTGGGTTGACCTCAGTTTTACCTTCTTAATACCTGCAGTGGTTTGCAAGCTCCGACAACGCAGCAGCACTAAGGCAAAAATTAAGGCTGTCATTAGCACACAGTAAATTTGGAGGACAATAATTTTATGGTAAAATCTTAAACTATTCATTGACACCAACACAACACACAAGGGCTGTACAGCTCCCTTGTTGAACCCTTTAAAATGCCTCCTGAACATCAGTTTAGCCTGACTCCCTCCCCTTGAGCTCTGTCACAGTTACTGGGGCATTTTCTAGATAGGCCTGTCTAGGGCTGGAACTTAATTGAGCAGAATATGAGCTCAGAGATCTGATTCTGCTCTGACTAATCAGCAACACTGTGCCCCAATTACAGGAGCTGCACAAGCTCTTGCATTGCCTGGCATCTACTGTCTCCATAATTTCATTCTTTCCCTTTCCTCTTGCAATTGCTCGGTCTGTCTTTGTGCAACAGTTCTTTGGACTTGCAGCACACAGAGTACAAGCACCAATCATTAATTTTGCTTAACTTTTAAATAATGGTTAGAATAGATGAGAATAAAAAAAAATCAAATTGACAATTATGGGAATCCATGTTTATCTACACTAAAAGATTTCCCTTTAAAAGTAGTGGGGAAATAAGTCACAAAATAAAAATAATATATATACAAAAATTTTAAAAATCACACTTTCCTATCACAATCATTTGCAAAATTTGAGTCTCAATTTGGCATTTTGTTTTTAAAGTCACCCTAGAAGGTTATTTCCAGAAGTCTTTCACTGAAATTTGCCACCACTTTTCCCCCAACATAATACAAAGACCTGCTACATTTACCTGACTAATGACACTGACAGGACAACCTGCTTTGTGAATGGTGCCCTGCCTTTGGAAAGGAGAAACACAAAGAAAAATAAAACCTCTCCCACCCACAACACTCTCATGTTACAGTCCCTGCAGAGCTGAAGGGACTCTGGTGGCCCTTGGTGACAGCAGCTGGGTCCCAGTTACCTGTTATCCAGCAATGGTTCCCACACCTGTAGCTCCTGAACAGACTCTAAAGACACAAGTTTTGTTGACTCAGAACTGTGAACCATGCTATTTGTGCTCTGTATTTTGTGTACCACAGATGACAATATCAGTGGCAGGCAAATAAGAAAATACAATTAAGAAAACACATTCAAGATAAAAACTAATGGGAAATGATTCTGCAGATCCAACAGGATCTGTTGAGCTTTGCTGGAGGAAACAAACACTTCAATGAGAGGTTTACTGGTATCTTTGCATTCCAGTTGTGTCACCCTGCTCTAATTGTTCCAGTGTCAACAGTCTCCGTGCTGCTTCTCAATAGTGTGCCTTTTCTTAGATAAAATAACAAGGTTACCACTTCATCCCACACACTGTACAACTGCATTTCCATTTGTTAGGTCCTGCCTTAAAGCCAATTCAACCTTTTCCTATGATCTCTTTTCACAAGTGTCAAAGTTCCAGCAATCTAACTTTTTGCAGTTTCTTTTAACAGCATATTCTGCCTTTTATGGCAAACTAGCTGTCCACAGGTTATAGGAGCCTTTGCTCCTCAAATGTACTGTATCTGCCCTGCTAATTATCTGTCAAAATCTGTATGGAGTGGACAGAAACCAAACTGTCAAAGGGAATTGATGTAATCTATTATTTCCAAATTTCTTACTGTGTGTCGTACATCAAGACATACCTTATTCTGGGACATCAAAAAATGCTGGCACACAGGAGCAATCCAACCCAATGCCTCAGGAAGGCTTTGAAAGCTTTTGTGCTGGAGAGCCACCCATTTATCCAGTGAGTGAATATAATTCAACAGGAATTTTTGGAACACATACACGCGGTGTTTTCACACCTGCTATGTCTGTATCAGTGACTGTTTGTCTGTTTGCTTTTCCTTTCACACACAGCTCCTTTCCAGGCTCAGTGAGCAGAGTTGTGCAGACGGGGCTCAGCCCTTTCCTACTCCCCAGCAGCTCCCAGAGCTGGCAGCAGGGGAGTGCAGCAACCTCAGTCACCATTCCCAGCGAGCTCACAGTCTGTGGGAAGACAGTGGAGACTTGGGAAGGGAAAATGCAACAGTAAAATTCAGCATGTATTTTATCTTTCCACACTAAGTGTAATTTCCAACCCATTTTTTTTTGCCACTATTTCAGTAAAGATGGCAAGAGAAGCCTGTCAGCACTGCAGGCTCAGGGAAGAGAGGGAGCAGAGCAGACCTGGCTCACAGGGCAGCAGGGAATCCTTACCCAGGTGCTTTAGCACTGCCCAAACACAGGACTGCAGTGTGTCCACTCTTCAGCTCTGCAGTGTGAGAGCACTGTGCACTTCAGAAAGCAAGGAAAGCTCCAAACCACACCTGAAGTGCAAGACAGTCCTAAATTTTGGGTTGGCCTAAGACAGGAACATAACTTCATCTATTTCTTTAGGTATCTAATCATAAATATTTACAAGTAGTTATATGTATATGAACATAAGCTAAACAATTATAACATAAAATAAAAATACTGTGATTGGGAGATGCTCAGTTTAATTTTCTCTTGAAGGAATCACTTTGTGCTGTGCTACAGACAAGTGCACCTAAATATGCTCAACAAACAACTCAGTGTAGAGCCACAAGTGCCCTGGGAAGTTCAGATCATGAGAGACAGTCAGGATGAAATTCAAGTGCTCAGAAGGGCAGGGGTCTCTGTGTCTGCTTTGGAATTCTGGAATTCTTTAGTGAAGCAGACAGGAGTCAGATTTTTTTTTTTTAAGGTGGTAAAATCATAATTACATATCTAAAGGGGACTTTCAAAATGACTGTACACCAGGCAACTTTTGAAAGTGATAAATCATAGTGGATGAGGTCTTCCTGAGAAAGCTGGCTCACACATCAGAGGGGGAATAAGGCAGCCCTGGTACAAATCCCGCAGGCTTCATGATGATGCTACTGGTTTTCTGTCTCCTTCCACCAAAAGATCACTATTTCCCAAGGAAAGCAATTGGGTTTAGGGTTTTTTTTGCTGTTAGAGAAATGTGACTATGACATCCAAATATACACTATAAACTATTTTAAGCATCCCTCCTTAACACAAAAACCCCACCTGCTTTACACTCTGCCTGCAAACTCCCTTTTTGCTTGAGTTCAGGAAAGCAGAAGAGTGTCAAGGACAGCCATCAGTTCTGGGCACAGACCTCCTGCCTGACCTGGAGCTTTGCTGAGGGGCAGCTCAGGTCTCTTCCCTCCCTAATCTTCAGGATTACCCATTCATGCCTAGCTGAGAGGTGTATTTACTACTTCTCCTGCATCATTTTGCTGTTTACTCTCACATCCTGAGAAGGCCTGAAATGGGCATTTGACATTTCAAAATGCTTTGATTTTTAGGAAGAAACAGCAGCAAACAAGACAAATGTTACTTCAACCAAATAAAGATCCTCATTTTCTTTGGTTGGAGAATATTAACAATGGCCTGGACTCAAGGCTCATTTTAAAAGTAATGATGAGAATTTACTATAACTATATAATTTGCTCTTCTTGCCAGAAGAGTTTACACAAACAATTTCAAAGCTTGCCTGGAGAACTGGCCAGCATATCATTCTGGTCAATTATTTGCCATGCTAGAAACGCATCAGGATAATGACACAGTGAGGGATTGTAAGGCAATATTGTTCCCCCAGAAGCCTTTGTCTAACAAGGTAATTTATGACCTGTTCTGGAATCCAGTCTTTACAAAACCATAAATTCACACTTGTTCTCAACTTCAAAGGGACCATTATCAGTAAAGGTGGCAGAAGGCATCAGACTGCTGCAAGCTAGATAAACAGATAAGTGAGACTTTCATGGCTTTCTCCTCTAGGTCTGCTCACAGGACAAAGGCACCTAAAGGTGCAGCTGCTCCTTGGCATTTGGCACTGTTATTTGCAAAGTTCACCACTGAATGTGCTACTTCCCTTTCACAAGGTGAGGAAGGCCTTGCTCACTCAAGTGCAAAAACTCACAGCACTAGCAAAGCTTTGAAAGCTCTTTCAACAGCCCATCCCTGCCTACCCAGGAGTGGGGCTTTCCTAAGGACACAAGGACATGGAAAGCAAAACCAGAAAAGAAACCACAAAACCCCAAAGACTTGGTGCTTTGCATCCAGAAAAAAAACAGAATAAAAGCCCTGCAGAGCAGTGAGGTTAAACTGATGTGCATGTCCCCAACTGGAAACCCTCTTGGGGCTCCTGCAGTGTCCCCCCCTTGCACTGGATAAGCAGGATGAGTATTTGCATTGGCGATCCCGAGTTCAGCTGAGCCCTTTCCCTGAAGGTGGAGGATCTGGGGGCAGTGCTGCATGCAAGGAAAGGCCAGATTTATACTCACTGCCTTCCAGACAAAAGCCTCCCAATTTTGAGACAGTCATTCTTGTCACACCGGAAATTCACAGCCCCATACATTTGAAAACAATACTCGAATAATCCCATTTTACTGGAGCAACAAAGGGGTGGCAGGGAAAGCAGGCGGCTGTCCCAGGTGATTAACTGTTCTGGATACCACCAATCTGCCTGATTAGCCACTCAGCCAGCAGGGGCTGGGTCAGGAGCTGTTGACAGAGAGCAGTGCCTCAGAAACACTCCCTTGCTGACAGTTAAAACTCCCACCTACCCTTCCGTCTCTTCTGGAGAGATTAATTAGGTAATGTTTGCACAGCGTTATGAAGATCTAAAGAGCTGAGTGTGGCCATGCATCTAACCAGAATTACTTCTAATTAATGTGCTGGAAGTGAACCTGGCATTGCTCTGGAAAGGTGTGAGGGGACAGAGGGAATGGCTCTTTCCTGGCCCGCAGTGGAGCAGGGACAGAGCTCTCCAGCAGAGGAGCTGGGACAGGGCACACAGCTCGGCCAGTGCAGCAGCAGAGGAGGTGAAGCACAGCACAAAGGGAGGCATTCAGCTGAATACTGCCAGCCCAGGGAATACAAACTGCTCTACCCAGGCACAGAACTGCAGGTACTCTCCTGCTGAGGGCCATTAATCTACTAATTGTGGGGTTTATTCCAGATTCATGCAGAACTGTCTTCTGATTGAAATTCAGTCCTTTCTGGGGTGAGGCTGGAGGAGTTGTGCCCATTGAAGTTCTCTGCACTGAAAAAGTTTAGGCCACTAGTTTTTTTATCCCTGGCAGACAGAAATGCCTGGCAAAAAGATTATCTGTGATAAGGCTATTGATGGATCCTGACTGAAGTGCTGGGTGACAGGTTCAGCACAAGCAGCATTTGCTAAGCTCCATGGTCTGGAAA
Source organism: Pseudopipra pipra (assembly GCF_036250125.1). Taxonomy (NCBI): domain Eukaryota; kingdom Metazoa; phylum Chordata; class Aves; order Passeriformes; family Pipridae; genus Pseudopipra; species Pseudopipra pipra. Next base: position 1,304,505 of record NC_087560.1, read on the forward strand.
CCAGCCCCTAACCCCAGTATTGTCCATACTATGACTTGTTCTTCTTAGTTATTAAGACATCAGTGGCAAACTGAGCTGGTGTCCTTTAGACATTCCACTGCCAGTGTTGTGGTCCAGCCCCAGCCCGGCCCCAGCAGCCACTCCCTCACTCCCCCACCAGCAGAACCAGGAGGGTAAAACAGAACACCCACGGGCTGAGATAAAGGCAGTTTAACAGGGAAAGCAAAGCAAACCAAGGAGTCAGTTCACTGCTTCCCAGGGGCAGGCAGGTGTGGAGCCTCTCCAGGAGAGCAGGGCCCCAGCGTGTGAGGGTGACTTGGGCAGACAAACACCACCTCTGCAAATGTCCCCCTTCCTCCTTCTGCCCCCACTTTATACTCTGAGCACGGTGTCTCATGGTCTGGAATGTCCCTCTGCTCAGCTGGGGTCACCTGTCCTGGCTGTGTCCCCTCCCCAGCTGGGCAGTAGGAAAGCAGGAGAGGCCTTGGCTCTGTGCAAGTCCTGCTCAGCCACAACAAAAGCATCTCCATCACCATCATCATGTTCAGCACAAATCCAAAACAGCCCCATTTCAGCCACTGGGAAGAAAATTAACTCTACTCCAGCACAAACCAGCACACCTGAGTAGTCAAAGGAGCTTGTGCTGTCTTCATTCACGGACAAACTTTCTTCCTGGCACCAGATGCACAGTAGAGACAATGTCCAAGTAACTTTGAGGCCAGTGAAAGTTATACTTGATATGCAGACTTAAATCTCTTGCCTATTCCCTTAGTTTCTGTAGCTGCTTCTGACACACTCAAGAAAAAGTGTTACCACTTTCGCTTGAAACTCTGGTAGAGGTTGCTTGTGTTCACCTGGTGGTACTCTACCAGGAAAGATGCTGGACCCCAGGGAGAGGCACCTTGCCAGCTCCTGGGGAACTCCTGCTTGCCACAGTGACATTGCTGCCCAAGACAAAACCCTGTCTTTAAGGGTTCAGTTTTCTGCAAAAGTATGATAGCACTAATGTTTGACACTGCCAGTGAACAAAGAGAGAATTTGAAAAATGTGCACATGCAGGACCTGATGTTGTAGTCACAGCTCATCACCACCCTGTGTGTCTGTGACTACTCTCTCTTTGAACTCAGTCACAGATTTCCCACTTCATAGTTTATTAAGTAAAGAAAAAGCAGTTGCACTTTAAGATAGCCAAAAACCTCTGCCATTAGTGAAAACACAAAGTTGGTGAGCAGCTGAGAATGATGTTGAGTACCAGTATTCCAGCAAAAAATAGTAATTTCCTCCATCACAAATAATGGCTGACTTTGTTTGCCCTCCATGACTTCTATCTGTCCTTAAACATACAATCTTCAGGAGGAAATCATTGCTGTTCTCAGCAGTATCCAAGAAGTTTTAAAATTTGCACAATAGCCAGTCTGGGCATAGTGACTTGACTCCTGAATTTCCAGCAAGATCCCTGATTCATTAATCTAGGAACTGATTGCTAATTAACTGGTAAAAAAACCCACAATCCAAAAACAAGAGGAAAAAAAGGAAAAAAAAAAAGCACCAGCCCAACAAGGACCACGAACACAGTCACACCCTCAGGACAAGGGATGTTTTCTGTCCCAGGTCACCATACATCTTATTCTGCTCTTCCTTGAAAGGCCAACCCCCCCCTGAGCCAAGAGTGGTGCAGTAGGACACCCTGATACCCAAAGCAGAGAATCAGCAGAGACAGCTGAAGCAGCAGAGCTCCCTCTGCCCTGGCAGCCCCCCTGGAACCTGCTCCTTCTCCTCTCTCTACCCCTGCATCCTAAGCAGCAGAATAAACTTTCTCACTCAGCCTCAGCAATAGCAAACTACCTTGTTATGTACTCCCAGTTCCCACTCCAGCAAAGCAGAACACAGACTACAGGGCCACACAAATTAGGTTGTTAGATAGTCATCAAATCCCAGCAAAGTTCAATGACAACCGAATTTGTGTGTCACACACAAGCCGTGCAGTCTTTGCTTTTCTGACAGTCATTAGTTACCCTGACGTTTCCTTTTGCAGTTCAGTACCCAGCTGGGGTTTTCTTTAAATTGATGCAGGTTCTCACCTTTAGCTACACAAAACAGAGTGTTCTAATACTATGCAGCAGTTTGCACTTCTTTGCATCAAAAAGATTACCATTAAAAATGATTCCATGACAGACACCACGAGGGGAGTGAAAGGGGAAAGACTGTCAGACTCTTTCAAGTGCTGGACTTCTGAGCACGTAAAGCAGGGAAAGGAAAAAAAAAAAACCCAACTGATAAACTCCCGAACTGCAAGTTCTAAATGCAAAAAAACAGCATTCAAATGGCATTAGCAAGGAAAAACTCAACCCTGAGCAGCACTGTTCTCCTGAAAGGAGTAGGGAGTCACAGAATTGAAGCCTGTTTTTCATGGTTAAAGAGAAAGAAGTGAGTCCTTCTCATGGGAAGGACTTCCCCCTGATCACCACCACCAGATGGGACACCACCATCCCCAGAACTGCCACTGACAGACCCATCCATCCCTGCTCCTACATCTTGTTGAGGGAGCACTCAGTGCCCAGAGTGCCACTGCCAGCACAGAGGTTGCACTCAGTGCCTGAGTGCCACAGATCACAAGCTAAAATGGTTCTGCCTCTTCAAAGGGGAAGGAAGGAGATTTGGGGGGCGGGGTGTGTGTGTTGGGTGTTTGAGCAAGAGGGAGAGATGCTTAAAGTGATTTACGACCCCCCTTGGAGAACAAGCCAGACCTGGGCAAAATTGTTTTGCACCTGGACCATTATGAAGCAAGAAGGATGATCTCTCAAGGAGCAAAAGACATTCAAATGTACAAGTCAAAGACCAGGATGATCCAATCTTCCCCAGGATCAGCCTGGCTTAAAGAAAAAAATTCTGGGAAAAATATACATCTCTCTCTTCCACCAAGTAAAAGCGAAAGGAGATTAGGAAACAAGAGGTCTTGCGTATTCAAAGTGCTAATTCAGAACTTCTCTCTCTAAGGCACTCATGAAACATTTTAATTGTCTGACTTTGCATTCAAAAACCTTGTTTGCAACTCTTAATTGCAGACAGCTTTGAACAAATAATTGAAATGCATGACTTGTGGGGCCTGCTTAAACAATTATAATGTGCTTTGCCAATAGGTACTTTGTCCCATTCTCCTCCCCCCACTTTTTCCTAATGAAAATGAGCTAGCGTGATATTTGGAGCAAAGTTAAAACCTTGCTAATTTGCAGCCCTGAGCTCTGGGACTGTGACAGTGGTCGTACCTGTGCAGCTGCTGATATCAGCAAAAACCACACTAATAGTTCAACAGAATGCAAAAAAGACCTTTTCATTTTCTGCTGAGAACAACCCACTGGGAGATTCTTTTCTAAATACAAATCCTTCATATGTCTGTTAGTTTTGCATTTCCTAAGATTTATGTAGCTATTTTCCTGAAAATTCCCTTTGTATGATTTAAGCAGAGCCTCTCATAAATATAAACAATCTTTGCAAGTAGGGTTTGAAAAATAAGTTGGATAAAACCCTATCCTTCTCAGAAGACACTGATTATTTTGGCATGGTGTAGTCAAAACCGTTCTAGGCAACTTACTGTGTTCCTCAAGCTGTAATAAACTGCAAACCCGAGAGCATTTTATCCTTATCCAGAAAACAGACAACTGCTCCAGCCCGTCCCTGAAGGCAAAAGTGCCCTTGCAAGGAAACTGAAATGGGGGTTCAGGTCAGCTTATTCAAAGTCCTGACTTCAAATGGTCTCCTCTTACACTGCTCTGCTTTTACTCTATTGGAAAGCACCTTACCTGTTCATATCCAGGGGCAGCACCTGAGTCTTATTTTGATGGCTGGCATTTAATCCCGTTTTCCAAACACAAGCTGACCTCAGGCACGTGGTGCTGGGTGCAGACAGGACAGAGGCTCTAGAGCAGTTCCTGGAGCATTACCTGCACTGCAGGCTGTTGGATTGTTGGGGCACTCCTCAGCAGTGCCAAGGGCCACACTTGGTGTCACTGCACTTGCCAAAACCAGCACCGCCAGTGTTTCCAGGAGGGAGGAGAGCAGCTAATGAGGCACTCACTCCCTGTTAACCCAATTTCCCCACTCCATTGAGGCTCTCAGCGGGCACAGGCAGCTCGGACACCCGATAATCACAGTCACTCAGCCGCCTCCACCTCCAGCACGGGTCCTGGCCTTGAGCAAACACGTCTGCAAGCTCGGGGATTTAAGTTAAAAACACCAAATCTAATTTAATGGAAAAATACAACTATAAATCAAATTTAATCAAGATCTAAATCTAATCAAATTAGGCTACTAAGAGCTATTCTAGGTGAACTGCAAAAGCTGGAAAAGCTGCAAGAATTTTAAACAATACAGAAAAATGTATCATCCGACCGTCAGTCACTAAAAGGTAAAGACCTTCTGTTGCTATTTCTCCCAGCTAACATGCTAAGAAAACAGGAAAACAGTTTTCTGTAGGCCCAGTTTTATATTTCTTGCTTTAAAATCCAGTGTACATGATTACATCTATCTTGTTTTCTCAATGGTATTTAAAAGCATGCAAAGGATTCAGAACCCTGCAGAATTAGACCAATGCTATTTTCACAAGTAAACACTGAGACTCTAGAAATGTAAGTAAGGTGGTTTGGATTTTATCCCCAGAGCCACAATTCCCATTTAAATAAAAACCTTCTGAATATTTTGTCATAAGGAATTGACCCTATCTATAGCAAGCATAGGTATAACTTCTTTCACACAAGCAAAAACAAAATGGCACATATGCATTAGCAAAATTTAAGCCTAAGTTTATAAATCACCATGCAAGTTTATGGGGCCACATAACAGTTTTGTGATAATTATAATAAATGCAAGCTCTGGCAGGAGTTTAATAACTCATTCTGAAAATGCTTCCCATGTTCACTACCCATTTCATTGGCTACTCCCATCAATAACCCCACTAACATAAAAACAAGGTCAACGAAGCAACCCAAAGACTGAAAAAGAATGTTGAGAAGATCAAATTCTCACCAGCGCAACAGGGCCTGACAGTTCAGTCTCAGGGTGCAGAGGAAAACAATTCCAGAAAATGGCACAACTGGAGTGCAACGTGGGCCTGTCAAGGGGCTTTCCATGTGTGGTTTGATCAGCCAGCCTGGGGCACACCATGACACAGCACCATCCCCTCCTCAGGGAGGGCTGCAATGGCACCATTCCCATACCAAACCCATCCTGCTCCAGCGTGGATGCACATCTGAGTTCTCTCTCCACGCACAGCCAGCTCTCAGAGCTTTGAACCTGCAATGCTGCAAGGCCCGAGGGACACCCAGAGAATTTTGGCATCAGTGGAGAGGAAAAGGCCTGGGACTCTTAAATTCAGAGTTTATTGGGATGCAGGTGGCAACTGGAAGCTGTCACTCAGAAAAGGAAGCTGAGATTTAACCTGTGTTTTAGGAGAGACTCTGGGTGGTGTAAGTCTGTTGAGATAAATTCAGTGAGTGTTGACAGAGGCCTTATCTCCAGGTACTCAGCAATGGAGTCTTGCTGTACTTACTGTCTGTATTTTAATACATTCCATTCAGTGGTTTTGCATGGACAAACTAAAATGGGGATTTCTCTGTCCCAAGACAACAGGACAGCCACAGATACCAAGGTATCTGCTGGAAAGTGTATTTCCATGGCAGGTCAAAAGCTCACCAACAGGGCAAGTAAAGGCCTCCATTACAGAGCTGTGATAGAAAACCACTGTGTGAAAGTATTTTGGGAGAAGAATTGTGGCAATAACTGGAACTCTCAGATTCTCTTCCAAGGTCAGCCCCTGATCCCGTGAAGCAAGCCCACTCGAGGGAATTCCTGCTGGCACCTAGAGCCATGCATTTAGAAAGCACAGGCTGTACAACTGCATGAACAGACAGGATTTTTTTTCACTTAATAAAGGCATTGTTTAAACATTAAGCTGGCTAAATATATCAAGGAGAAAGCTCAAAGAGATTTACCATGTGAATTGCTTGGTACAGACCCAAATTTTGGCAATTGTTAAGAGACAATTTCCTGTGAAATGACCATAATTCCCCACAGGTAATTTAATCTCACAGTTATGTCCATCTATGTGTCTTTGAGCATTTGGGCTTCCCGTTTCCTTTTCACGTCCTCCAAGCATCTCATTGCCCAAGAGCATAAGAATTGAAAGAGAAGACTGGACCACGCTTGGGCAGCTTCTCTTATGGAGATAAAAACCCCTGGGAGGTGAGAAAGAAGAAAGAAAGGGACAGAATTGTGTCCTGCAGCTGCTCAGGGATGCACAGCCCTGGCTGAAGTCAGAACATGGGAGCACCAGAGTCAAGAAGCAGTTCTGGGGGCAGCAGAGCCAACAAAGCTCGGCCAAAAATTAATCTGTCTCAAGATTTGAGCATCCCTCTGGATTCTCTGCTGTCTCATCTAATTGGAGCTTATTCCAAGTTCTTCCTTGGAGTTTGGGGCTTACTGACTAGCCCTTAGTGACAGTGTTATCAGGGATTGTTTCCTGTTTGTTGCCCATTCCTCCTGCTTTCAAAAACCTCACAGGACTTCAGTCTCTCTAAGAATGCTTCAGATGTGGTGGTCATTGGCCCACAGATTGAGAATGTACAAGGGAAGATTAATACCTGACAGAAGAGGAGACAATGACAGATGTTCACAGACAAAACCAAACCAACAAAATCCTTATTTCCTCAAGGAAATCAGACTAAAAGAAGAAAGGATAACAAATCAGAGGCTATACTGAAAAAGCTCTCTCTCCTCTCCAGTCAGTGTGAACCCTCTGCCCACATTCTGCACTTTTATTTGTGTAACTCAGTATTTCCATCTCAGTGTAAATCTGTTGTTTGTCACAAATGCAACAACCCACCCATTAATATCAGTAAAACTTTTCTATCAGGTGACAGGATGGGCCACCACTGCATTCAAACCATTTTTCAGTAGGATTAGCTTGATTTAGGTTCAACAGATGCAGAATTAAACTAGTTGTTCCAAGAGAATCTGCATTGCTAAAGAACAATCAGTTCATTAGTTTCGGGAAACCCATCTCTAACTACAATAAGACTCAAGAGCCTTCCCTTTGATTTGCAAGGTGCACATCTACAGTACTTTTCTGTGCAAATATTTCACTTATATTTTGTTCTTTATCTAATATTCCAGCTACCTAGTAGCCAAAATAGTTCCTCTGAGAAATGTCTGAAATCTTGAAAAGCTTGTAACTATAAATGAAAAAAAAAAAGAAGTATTTTTATGGCAATGATGAAACATGGATCTAAAATAAACACAAAATATTGAAAGATTTTAAGGTCACCTAGTATCTTAGAAGAAGAAACAATAAAAAACTTGCTCTACTTAAGAATTTAAACTCAGTTCTCTTCCAAGTGAAATTTTGCTTCTTCACCTCAGTAATTGTAGACAGTGAAAAAAAAAGAAAGGCATCTTTACATTAAAGCAAGAAGATGCTTCAACCCAAAATTTTCAGGAAGCAAGGAGGGGTGATTTCAGCCTGAGAATGGTATTGCTGAACAGTGAATTTCAATAGAACCAATGCCATTACTGATTTATTTTATTTATCTCCAAACCACAAGAAAAAGTCCTGTATTTATTTGGATTTGGGCATGTAGTGGGATACAACACATTTATGCCAAAGCTGTTTTCTAAAAGAATTTCATGTGTGCAGCTGAGAAAAACAACACAAATGCAAAATGACATTAACGGGGCACAAAAGAGAAGCAGGATGGCAAGAGCAGGCAGAATTCAAGCCCTGGGCAGCTGACTGGCCTGACTGCCAGCTCTCTGTCCCATTCACACGGTATGGTTGTTTCAAAAGGCTGTGAATTGACAGTGCTCTTCTAAATGTCTCAAAAAAAACCCCAAAACCCAAAAAGAAAAGGGTTTGGAATGAAAATGGCAACATTTATTACAGCTCAGGTGCCTGAAGCAAGAGAATTATTGCTGAGGTGTTTAAGTGGCATGTGATTTTCTGGTTTATTTTCCTAGAGAAGGATGATTTTTGAAGTAACTGCTGCAATTGATGTGCAAATTTTGACACATTTTGTATGACAAGTGACTAGCCCAGTGGTACATCTGCAGATCAATAATAGCACATCTCAGTTACCTGACTGGTAGGTGTTTGGAAGGAGAAGGAAAAGGTTTGCAATCATGCCCAGCAGCAAAAGGATTCCCAGAGGCTTTTGCTCTCTCCATTCCTGCACACCTGAACTGTTTTTATGGAACAAACTGAGACAGTACTGAGAATTCCCTGGTGTGAAAGGCTTGGGTGCATAAAAGCAGAAGTCAGAAATATATGGCTCTACTGGTTTTAAAACATTCACAGATGACCTAATAGTTGACATATTCCAGTGGGACATGAATTACAATTTAATTTAACATGCAATCCTAAGTATATCAGGAAAGTTCCCCCAGAATTCCCTGGAGATGTAAAGGCACTTGCCTCAAACTGATTTTTCAAAGAACTGGCTACTTCCAAACAAAAAAGAAGATTCCTGGAGGCCCCTTGGGCTTATCAGGAAACAAAGTACTGCAGAAATACATCCCAAGCAAGGGCAGTGAGGCACCCCAATCCTGTGACAGGAACCAGCAGCTGGAGAGGGACTTTGGACAAAGGCATGGAGTGACAGGACAAGGGAAATTGGCTTCAAACTGAGAGAGGGCAGGGACAGATTAGACATTGGGAAGGAATTCTCCCCTGTGAGGGTGGGGAGGCCCTGGCACAGGTTGCCCAGAGAAGCTGTGGCTGCCCCTGGATCCCTGGAAGTGTCCAAGGCCAGGTTGGAGGGGGCTTGGAGCAACCTGGGCTGGTGGAAGGTGTCCCTGCCCATGGCACTGGATGATCTTTAAGGTCCCTTCCAAACCAAGGCATTCTATGATTCCATGGTTTTTGGGGAACTGACAAATGACTGGCTAAGCCACAAGAGGCCCCATAACCTGGTGCTGTAGCCAAGGCCATGGCACAGGAGGAATAGGAGGAGTCCACCTGCTTCTGCCTTCAGCAACACAGTTTATTAACTCCTTAGAGATGATGAACACAAAGCTGAATCACATCTTTTTAATTCACCACTATACCTCTGAAACAGCACAGGCAGGGACAGAGTTGGGCTGAAGGACAACAGGGTGAACTTAAATGTTAGAAGTCAAAATTTATTTGTCCCTAACTATAGTTCGATCCTACCTAGAAGCAGCATAGTAAATTCTCTTACTTTCCACTCAATAAAGTGCTTTGTAGAAGGGTTTTATAACATCACCTTCTAAGCCTGTTCATCTTTTTTCTCCTCTCTCTTCAGTCTTTCTAGCACAACCTTTCTATATAAATTTATTAGGAAACAATTTATAGTATTGCCATATAATTCTTCCTGCAGCATTGTAAATATGCACAAAGGTTTACAAAACTGATAAGGCAAGTTCCTGCCCCAAGGGCTTGTGTTAGTTATTTTAGTCTTTATACTTATTACATTAATATACCTCAATGCAAAATTTTAAAAGGAAATATTAAGAAGGATAAAAGTGAAACAAATTACCGAGAATCACCTACTTACAGATCCTAAATAAGAACAAAAGAACAGTTTGTTCTGACAATACTGTCCAAAACTCCTTAGTGTTAAAGTAATATCTAAAGCACTGTTACCTTCAGGTTGGTGACAATTTACTGATATCAAAGTTCACAGCACCTGAAGCAAAATGTGCTGTGCCACACAAGTAAACCAAAGAGTTTCAAGCTATTCACACAGAGAACTGGCCTTTAGTCATCTCAGCACTGAAAAGAAAGAAAAAGGCTTTCCCAAATTTACTGTTATGAATAAGTCTCTCTTACCCCCCTGCAATTCTTTAGCTCCTTGTGTGCAGGCAGGACTCCGGGCCAGCACATGACAAACAGCAGGCTGGCACATCCCTCACCAGCTCCTTGCTTTCCATTCACTATTTCACTGAAAAACAAAGTCAGGACAGCTGCTGTGCCAGCCTGGAGAGCCAAGAGCAGGAGGCAGTCAGGTCTGCCAGCACCTGGCACAGCCCTGGCTGCGAGAGGAGAGGTCTGGACACGCTGGCTCTGAGGGTGCAAAAACCAGGCAGGGAACAGGGCGAGGAAGATCCCACAGAGACAGTTCCATGGCACAGCTGGAGCAAGGGCAGTCAAAACACTGCACTGGTATGGGCATGAGTGGGTTCATCCTGGGGGAGAAGAGAGAGAGTGAAACTGGGGTCAAAGGAGCTGAGGAGGGGTGAGGTGGGACAGGACAGAGCAGAGAGGTCAGACAGGAGGCAGCGAGTCACAGGATGTGGGCAAAGGAAACTGCCAGAGCTCCCAGCACATCCCAGCCCTGTGATGGGATCAGAGGTTCCTCAAACACCTCCCCTGCTCTGCTTTGGCAGCAGTGCCTGGCACCCACTGCCCCAGAGAGCCACAATCCCTGCTGCCATCCCTGCAGGGTGAGCGTGGCTGGCACAGCCCTGGGAGTGGGGACAAACCTGGCCAGCAGCTCACAGCCTGACCAGGGGGGAGGGAGGCTTTAAGTGTTTCTGTTGTCTCAGAGTGCCACTAAAGTAGGAAAATCAGAGATGACGTCACTTACCAAAGTCATGACATGCAAAAACTGCTGCTGGTGAAACCTTTCAGTCTTACAAAACCAAACCTGCAGGGTTTTTTAGCACTGGGATAAAGACTATCCATAAATAACCTATTTAACTCCTCATATGCATTTGAAGTTTTTTTAAATTACATGATCTGTATTTCTCTTTCTTATAAACATCTGTGTTGTGCTTTGAGACTATTCTTGTCCAACAGTCTAACTACAGAAGTTGCAACTCCATTTCTTGCTGAAGTGGGAAAACATTAAAAAAGTATATTGGAAAAAATTAAGCAAGCAAATGTGAATTTGCTTTGGAAAACTGGAACCCATCCCAGATCACCACTGGGTTCCTTATCACAGTAAGACTGAATGAAATTTTGAAGAGATCCTGTTTCATAGCACACCCTTCATTGCTGGATTCATTATTTGGTATCTCAGAATCTCATGTGATGAAATTTTCATTTGTGCCCAAAATCAATGGAGGTTGTGTCTGAATACAAACATGGTATTTAGTGCTAAGAGGATAAAAAGTCTTGCATCTTGAATTGTGCATGCAAACTTCGAGATTACTTTTTAACACTGTACCTCAACTAGTAATATCTGTAATGGGAATAATCCTGTTCATTCACTCCATAAAGGTGAAAACAATTTCATTAATGTTTGAAAAACTGAAGAGCCTCCAGGTAAATTAGTCATCTGCTCTTCAAAGCAAAGTTTGGAAAGCATATACTGAATTAATCTGTCATGTTTGAATAGGGAAAATAAGATACTAAAACGCAAACATCACAGTCTTGGCCTGGAAATGGTCAGGATCTTGTAGAAAAATAAATAGTGCTGTAATACTCACACACGTAAAGCTGCACTACCTGTATAAAGGTAAGTCAAGTCAGCACTCAGGGTGGACTTGGAAAAGTTGGTCATGGGCTTTTAATGTGGCTCCCTGCATATAAAGAGACCCATACAGATCAAAACCCTCCATCTTGCTGACCACAGTTCGACCAATTTTCCTTCTGTATTCTCAGAAGTAATGCCTTGTGTGAGAGAGGAAAAGATCCTCTGGTGTGACAAACCTCTTTCTTCCATGTCTATTTAATACAATTTCCTCTTTGGTCACCATCCTTCAAACTCTTGCTCTCTGTGTGTCCATAAAATGCTGTGGGATCTTAACCTCATTTAAACCAGCTACTTGTCTTTGCTTCTTAAGTCCTCCCTAGCACTTCCCACTCTGCATCCCACAGCTCTTCCTGAACCCCCTGTTTGTGTTTTTTGTCATCCTTTCTGGCATCCTTAACCTTAAACTTGAACTTCCATCCAACAGGAACACTCCCCACCCCACAGTCCCTCATGCCCCATGGCTGTCAGCTCCAGCCAAAGCCCTGTCACTTATCCACTGGTTACTGAAATTCTAATTCCCCAAAAAATAAAGAAAATATGTGACATGACGGGGTCAGTAAAACCTTAGTGCCTACAAAGTAAGATTTTGCTCAGTTTTTTTTCTGAGGTACAAGAGACACATAAAATAAACCAGGGAAAAATTTCAATTACTAAGAGGCTATTTCTGCTTCTTATCTCATCAAGCTTATGATATAGAAGGGAGAATCCTTATGTGCAGAGCTCTCAGGGCTCATCTCTTTGCACATAGGGATAGCCTACTCCTTTGCCTTTAGGATTTCCTTCCTGAAGAAGGGAATCAGTGCTAAACAGAACAGGAAGGGACTAGTTTGATGGCTCAGAAGGTAACAACAATTTCCAAGCCATGTGTTTGTATGACCAGCACCTCTGGCCTTCCAAGCTCACCAGCACAGTGTCTGTGTGCAGGAGGCAGAGCAGCCCCAGGTGAGTGGGGCACATGAGATGGGATGGTTTGTGCAGGAGGCAGAGCAGCCCCAGGTGAGTGGGGCACATGAGATGGGATGGTTTGTGCAGGAGGCAGAGCAGCCCCAGGTGAGTGGGGCACATGAGATGGGATGGTTTGTGCAGGAGGCAGAGCAGCCCCAGGTGAGTGGGCACATGAGATGGGATGGTTTGTGCAGGAGGCAGAGCAGCCCCAGGTGAGTGGGCACATGAGATGGGATGGTTTGTGCAGGAGGCAGAGCAGCCCCAGGTGAGTGGGCACATGAGATGGGATGGTTTGTGCAGGAGGCAGAGCAGCCCCAGGTGAGTGGGCACATGAGATGGGATGGTTTGTGCAGGAGGCAGAGCAGCCCCAGGTGAGTGGGCACATGAGATGGGATGGTTTGTGCCCAGCACAGCTGCAGGCTGGCTCCCTGGGGTCACATCTCCCCACTTACACTGCCACAGCCAGGAAGGAGCTGGGTCTAGAGGCTGTGGCAACGATGACCTGATGGATCCCAGGGGAATACTACATTCAGCAACTGATGTTGAGGCAAACAGTTTGAGACACTGACAGTGAGCATGAGTCCTCCTGCAGATCTCAGCAGGCTTTGATGAGGCCCTGCCAGAGCAATTCCAAGCTCTAACTCTGGTGTTTCAAGGCTCCTGCCCTTCATTTTATCAGCTGCATTTTTCCCCAGCTCGTGACCCCACGGTCCCCATGTGAACAATCTGTGAACACCCTGCTTGCACAGGAACACGGGATGTGACTGATTCAGTGTGATAAGCAAAACGCAGGAGTCAAGTTGTGATGTCACACTCACAACATGTAAGAAGTTTTGTTTAAAAATGAGCATAAAACTAAGTGCAGACAAGAATAACTTTCATATCAGAAGACAAATATCACTGGTATAATAATAATGTAAAATTAAAATATTAGAATCAGCTAAACTTAGAAGATAGCAAAATGAATAATATATGCAAGTACAATCCAGAGTTCTGTTTTATGCATACAAGGGGAATAATTAACTGATCTGGAAACATGTAAATGAGGGCTTAAAAGCATTTTCAAAACAGCACATCCAATTTCAGTTACACACGCAGAAGTTGCTACATTATAATAATTAGATTTTTTTTCACAAAAGATTTATTTATTTTGAATAGGACTATTAAATATTATACTAATTACTAGTTATTTTACTTTGTACCCAGGGAAAAGGAATGAATATTCATTAATTCCTCAAGCTACCAAACCCCCACAGACCAGAGAGATTCCAGCATAGCTACTGATAAGTAAGGAAAAAGTTTGGTACAAAATCAGTCTCATTCCACAAATCACAGCTCTATCTTTTTTACATGTTAAATGCACTACAAGAAGCAACAGACAACAAATAAAATTACAATACAGCAGTGTTTATCCTTTTACTTTTTAAGTGTCTTTTTATAAAATGTCCTTGAGAAAGCTTTTTACTGGTATTATTTTGGGAATACTATATCCATTTTGCTGGGGTAGCAAAGGTAAAACTCAACATATTCTGGAGGTAAATAATAATCGAAACATCTTACACATACCAATCTGTTCATTATTTTTTTATAATCAAAGAAGCTCTCCTGGCTTCCTGTCATCATTATAGCAACTGCAGGAGAGACACTTGTCCCTCAGGCACAAACTGGCCCATAATATCCCATTCTTTGGCAGTGCATCCGGGTGATTGTCCACCTCAAAGACAACAGATTCCATGCTTTATTTGGTAAATTAAGACCAAACCTTTGCAGTGATGAATAATGGGGGGATTCCTGTACCTTTTGGAACGTGGAGTTCCCCACAGGTGCCTCATTTTCTGAGACTGGACACAGCAATTTCTGTAGCTCAGCCACTGCGGGGCATTTCCAGGGGCTGCCCAAGTCAAGCCTGGAAACTTATTTTCAAAGCAGTGGGTTCCCAGCTTGGCAAATGAATTAGGGAATGATGAAGAGAGTCAACCAGACCCCAGAATCAGAGCATCCATCAGGCTGCACCCCTGCAGAGGTTGCTGCCTGCTAGCCAGGGGCTGCTGCTTTCCACATGGGCAAGGCTGACCCTTCCCAGGCTCCTCTGACAACCGGCTGGGTCTGAAGTCTTGGAATGGTCAGAGAGAAACCATCTGTCTGTGGGTGAATTTGATATTGATGTTGTAATTCCCATTTGTGTCGTTTCATTCAAATCCAGCCTAGTTCCAAACCATCTGAATTTATTTCTCAAACTAGACCCAAAACTTCCTGCAATTAAGTTGACTCTCTCGACAGTGTCTCACTGGAAGGTGTGAATTCTGCAGGAGTCTGATGCTTTCTGTTCCACTAACACCATTTCACTCTTCATTTGAGATTGTCTTTATCTCACAGTTATAGACAGTGCTAGATGAATTTTAACAAGCAAGTTCAGAATCTAATCACTGGCATAACAGCCAGCCCGTGACTTTAGAATGTTTTTTTATTAAAATGTTACTGTTTACTAAAACATCACTGCAAAAAAAAAAAAACAAACTCAAAATTCATGAACTGCTTCCATATATCTCTCAGAGGCCAAAATTTAAAAAATAAATAAAAAAAGCCTTAAGAGGATTCTTACTTTAGCTGAAATTTAAGTATTTACACTTTGCACTTTGAAATCAGTCTAGAATTTCCACATTTAGATGTTCTTGGAGAAGGCTCAAGTCTCTTATTTGGACACTCAAAATGATCCAAACAAACATTTAAAAGAACCCCTCTATTCCCTATGCACAGAATCTGGATGTGACCTAGTGATTCAGATGCAAGATTTCCACGAGTGTGACAAGTGTTTAATAATATACTAAAACATTTTTTGAAGCAGCACAAATCTCCTACTGATTCTGTCATTTTACAATAACCCAAATTGCCTTTTTCTTTCTACTTATGAGGACAATTTATGACATGCCATGATTGGCAGGAAACAATACTATGACATAAAACATACCATTATTTTTTTAAAAATCTCTATGATATATCTGTGTGGATAAATAACAAAAAGGAAATGAATTAAAACAAAAATATTGAATTATAAATTATGTAAAAATATAATTTAGTAAACTACTGAAATAAACTAATAATTAAGGTATTTACTATCCACCTAACCCAATGCAGTCAGAATTAGGTTAAGTGAGCTGTGTGTGCATGCAGGGGTGAATTATACTGGTCAGAATTATCCTTCACTAATTTGAGATGGTTCTATAAATCATGCACTGAAATATTTCAAAGAAAATGTTATTATATTAAATGTTACCTTTTTTTGCTACTCAAGTAATTAATTATTTAAACTGTTATGAGAAAGAGAGTCTAGATTCACACACTTGTAATGACTAGGAGGATATTTAAAATTCATTACAGTACATTAAACTTCCACTGATTAGTTAGCATCACTGCAAAATAAATAAATAGCCAATTTGCTTTGATCAGCAGAAATTCTGATAAAATCAGCAAAACACCAATTAAAATGTGAAAAATGTCACCTACTGTCATTATTCTAATGGAACTAAGACATATAGGACAAACTGACTCAATGTTTATTTTCATATCAGCTGTGTCTCCAAACTGTAAATCATCCCAGCTTTTCCTTGCCTCTCTCTCCCAGCCCAGCATTAATTCTGCAGATGGATTTACTGTGGACTGCACCGTGCTGGAACAGACCATCCCATCATAAACAGAATAATAAGGTCTTGCTGCACTTGTGTGAACTCCTGTTGGGAGGGGCAGTGGGGAGCAGCAATTCCCTCAGAAATATGGGAACAGAGATGAGACTTGACAGGAGGGATTTTTGGCTGAAACTTTGTTCTTTGGAAGCAGGTGGAAGGGAACAAAATGATTAAGTAGAGGTGCTATATTTAGTTATATACATCTCTTATTTATTGAGTTCCCCAGCTCTGGGGCCCTGAGCCTGCAAATAACCACAGAGCTGCTGTAAATTGGCTGGAATGTTCTGAAGACATTGGAGGCAAAGTCTGGGTAGCTGCCTGCAGGTTTTACCAGCTTTTATCAAATAAGGAGATTTCATACCAAGGAATGATTCTTACACCTACACAAGCTTCTGACAATGCCAGTGCCTCTAATTTCACATCTGTAATCTCCAGCTGGAGTAATTACTAGGTATCTAATTAAGATGATCTGGGTAAAGCCCTCCAGTTCCTGGTGTTTCAGCTGAACACAGGTTTTGAGCATGGCTACACATTTTGGGGTGAGCTAATTGTGCCCTTCCAGTACCTGAAGGGAGCCTGCAAGAAAGATGGAGAGGGACTACTGACAAGAGCATGGAGTGACAGGACAAGGGGGAATGGCTTCACACTGCAGGAGGGCAGGGATAGATGGGATATTAGGAAGGAATTCTCCCCTGTGAGGGTGGGGAGGCCCTGGCACAGGCTGCCCAGAGAAGCTGTGGCTGCCCCTGGATCCCTGGAAGTGTCCAAGGCCAGGTTGGATGGGGCTTGGAGCAACCTGGGCTAGTGGAAGGTGTCCCTGCCCATGGCAGGGGGTGGCACTGGATGATCTTTAAGGTCCCTTCCAACCCAAACCACTCTGTGATTCTATGACTGTGATTGATTTGAACTACTGCAAGCTTCTTATCATCTTAGAAGTCTTGACAGCTCTCAGGAAAGAGAACCACACCATGTATCCTACGTACCAGTTGCCTGTAGAAGAGCATGTGGAACACAAAAGGAAAAGCTGTGGCCCACTAGAGATAAATAATTATTTTTTTATTCTCTCTATGGAAGGTCATTTTGGTCATACATCCTCTGCCTGAGCCAGTCCCCACTGTGAAGTGTTTCTTTATGTACACACGTCAGCTTCTTCGTGGATTATTTCCCTGTTTAAACTCCAAATCAGAAAAATGTTTCATAGTACCTGGAATGGAAACTGAGCAAAAAGTTTAGTACTTGATCCACTGTCATCACTCAGCCCCTCACTGACCTCTGTCAGCAACAGTTGACACTTGTTTAGAGATGAATCATGGATTTGCAACCACAGGAAGACAGAGTTCTGGAATAAAATACCAACTAACAGAGAAATAAGAGGCTCAATCACAAACACATGTTTCTCTTGGAGTGGAGTTCCTGTGAGATATTAGCTCTGAGTGCCCTTGCAAAACAGGATTTCTGTATCAGAAGGACTCCAGTGGAGGGGAACTAATGATCTGGCACATAGGAGGAAAAGAGCCCCAAACTATCACAGGTACAGAGAAGCCAGCACAAAAAGATAAGAAGATCTGGTGTGTCAGCCTAAGAGACACAAAGAGAGAAAACTCAGGGTTCACATGCCAATGCAAATGAAGGCAGAGTGCACAGGGCCTTGAAGAACAGTGGAAAAACTGACCTTGGAGTCAGTGAAGGAATTCAACAGTGAAGCCCTGTCAGTTAGAGGGGGTAGCTCTTGAAACAACCTCACAGGGTAATTTGTGTTTTCCCAGCTCTCATCACCCTTCCCACACTGACAGAGCTTGCTCAGATGGCCCAGCAGCAAGGAACAACCACCACAGCCTCTCCAGCAAGCAGACTGTGCCCCAAGGGTTGCCCTCTCTCACCCCTGCAAGCATGGCAGGCAAAACATGAGCTGAGGCACAGACCCCACCCCAAGGGCCACACTCAGCACCAGCCTGCCCTGAGATTCTGCAGAAAGAATTAATTTCTGGTCTCCTGAAAAAGCAATAGATGCCACAAGAGTTCTTTACTGGGTGTTTTGATTTCTCCTGGAGGATGGCAGCCTGAGAACAGCCTGTATTCCTGCTGGGAAACCCAGGAGCTGACCAGGATCCACAGCAACCAAGTGGATATTTTGGTTTTGTTTTCTCTTTTGAAGCAGCAAGGGAAGTAGGGTTTATTTGCCCAAATGCTTGTTACTCAACACATTGTAATGTCTGAACTAATTCTTTGTGATGGCCCAGGTCTATTTGAACACAAACAAGTGCACAAGAATACATTAAAAAAAAAAAGGAACAAATACACCTATCTGTGGATCCCTGCTTGTCTGAGAAAGAATAATTTTAAGATAAAAGAGTGCGAGATGCAGCACAGATCCTCAGTTATCAAACTTAATATCCTTGGGTTTAAGTCAGCCCTTTAACACAATTTCTAGGCAGAACTTGCAATTTATTAATTCACGTCCTATGATGTTCATTGTTTATGAAACCTGCATCTTTCACAACTTTTTTTCAACTATTGCAGCACTTCCCAAAACACAGGAAAAATAGGTACTCAAAATGAAATGTTACTCTGAAGTTCAGTAATTTGGATGGAGAGTTACAGATACACTGGTAATTGTAAATGGTCTGAGGTTTGAATGATTTTTCCACTCCAGTTAAATATATGGAGAAGTATATTCAAATAATTAAAAAGTGCTGGAAATAAGCAGTATTTGGAATTAATGGAAGCTATATATTCACCCTGTTGCATTCATTATTTTTAAATTATAGTTTCCACAGATTAAGAAACGCAGTGAAGTTAAAATGAAGCAATTTTGTTCCTAAATATTGTCATTTAGATTAAAATATATGTGTCTGTTGAATCCAAAAGCTACTTCTGCTGCTTTTATTATTTGTAAAATCTAAAATAAACTGCCAACAAGCAATGAACAACAACTGGAAAAATGTTTAAAAAGAGAGAATAAAACTCCAATATCCCTATCTCCCAGGATAACACAGTGTGGGTTGCCAATCACATTATGTACACATCAAGAAAGTCATGTTATATTAATTGCACATTTCTAAATGGTTTAATAAGGGATATACACGTTATAGATGCTGTAATATATGGTTGAGAATCCAAAAGGTTGCTCACAACCCTCTCTTAGGGGTTAGCCAGTTCCTGGCTGACACCTCCTGTTTAAAATGTCCCACCTTTCCCATACTGGGAACACAGAAATCATTTTAAACCTTTTATAGGCCATTTTGAAGTGAATAGGACTCATTGGAAGCAGCAGTTAAAGGAAGAATGGAAATTCTTGCCCTGCCAGGGGTTTCACAGGAACTGGCTCACACAAATGCACAGGTCTACAACCCCAAATATCCTCCTTCCAAACCATCAGGTCTGTGTGGATTCCTGAACTTTTCACGTTGGATCCTCTGTGTGGGAAAAGAGTTATCTGGGGCAAACTGCCAGGCAATTTTACACCCATCCCTTCAAGGTGTTAGCAAAATGTTGAATGCTAACAACTTTTGTTCACCAGCCATGGAATAAAGGGTCCTCCACACCAGAGTGGAAAAAACGTGGTTTTTAAATACAGCATCACCAGCAGTCAACACACAAATGAACCCTCGTAGCTGAATTTTCAGTTACATTAAAGACCCCGGTGGTTTCCTTTGATGCACAATTTCATCCCAGCGACTCAAGACAGATAGTAAAATTTTATTGTGACCAATTTTCTGTTTCAAAACTTTCAGTGCATTTTAAAGGCAAACATATAAAATGCATTATACTCTTCTTTTCCTTCACACTTGTATAGATCTTACATCAGTGTCACCAACCGTGTCTTACACATTTCTGTGGTTCCATATAGACTTTATCAATATTTTTTTTTCATTCCATTCAATGGCCTATCACATTTTATATCAAAATCAAACAAATCAGCCAAGGCAGATACTTTTATGGGGTGGAGGTGTATCTCCTAAATGATGCTGCTAAATTGGTCACCACTATTAGCATTTTCCTACTTATGCACAATCATCAGCAGAAGTAACACAAAAATACTTTAGAATAAACCCTCTTCTCAGCTGCTTTGATGCAAAAAGTGGACAGGAAATTCCAGAGACTCCTTGAGGATGCACATTCCGAGAACCTCACCAGCAGCACAACGTGAAATGACATCTGAAGAATTCAGCTGTGGGGAAATGGAGGGGCTTGCCTGGCTCAGTGGCAACTCCTGGTTCTCCTCACAGCAGCTTCGAAGCCAACATGCCATTAATGAGCTAGAGAAGAAAAAAAGAAAAAAAGCATAACTAAATGAAAATTAATTTAAAAGAAAGACAGAAAGAAAAGAAAATGAGAAAAATCACCTGTGTGTTTTATGAGTGAGAAGAATTTGTTATAGCATTTAAAAAGAGGTAATTCTCAGTAAGTACATACTCAGAACACCAGGAACTCTTCAAAGGGTATCTGACTAACTAGTCGAGGAAACAAGTTTTGTTTTCCGCTACTTGGTTATCCGGTTTATTCCCTAATAGTTCTACATCCATAAAAGGCCAAAGGACTCTGACCTTGGCAAGCTAACTAAGCAAAAAAAGGCAATCATGTGTGCAAGGTTGTCACCTACACTACAAATTATGATAAAATATATCTCAGGATTGGAAAAAATAGCTGTATGTCTTCAGTGACATCCACTGTAGTACATTTAAGGATTTGAATAGGACAGCAATTTATTTTGCACTAAAATGTTTTATGGTTATCATAAAGCATTATGTCTTCAGAGACTGAAAGGAGATGCTTTTATGGACTGTTGCTTCTTGTTGCATTATCTTTGCAGACCAAAAATTATCCTTTTTTCTTTCCCCCTTTTTTTTCCAAGTGCCCCCCATTGCCCCACTAATAATAGATGTCATACAGTGGTTCAGTCTGATAAAAAGGAAACTGTTAAACAAAGTGTACAAGGAACATATTTCTAGCACAGAAGAGTTTTACAATGAATGATTATCCAGCTAATTAGTGAAATAAATAATAATAATTGCCTGTCCCTCCTCATTAGACTCTTAGGAAGAAAATGGAGCCCCAAAGCAGAGATCCAGCTTTTGATTTGAAAAATTGGACCTTGGTAATTTTATTAGCACTTTGCCACAAAACCAGTCCCTTGCACAGTGAGAGGTGGAGGTGGAAGAGCTGACAGGCAGATAGGTGGATGTGCAGGATGTCCCACATTTAGCTCAGGAATAGTTTTGAGGCAGCATTTGAGTCACCTGGTGTGGTTAGTTTGCTCCTGATTTATCCCTTCTGAGGAGTCTGAACCACCAGTGAGGATCAGGTGGAACAAATACACAGTGTGTGCTTTTGAGAGGGTAATCTGAGGGATTCCAGGCTTATCTAAGTCTATGTAAATTGTAGGTAGTGTATAATTTGATCATGCTTGAATATTATTAACATATCAAAGCCCCTTCCCCTTCATCACATGTTCTTCAGCCTTTCACCAATATTATGCTTCCACATGGCTGACACTGGTCCGTGCCTCTGGCACCTTTGGGTTGTTCTCTTGTAGTCCACCCTGTCCCAGACTTCTCTTGAAATTCTACATTTTACACAGAAATAGGGTAAAAGCACATCCAAACACATCACCTGGTGCTGAAGGAATGTCAAGGCAGTGAATCAGCCTTAAGGGGCCTGGTTTCAGTTTGATGTGTGCATTAAATGGAGTTACCCACGTCACACAACTGATCAATTTATCTAGACATGAATATCTCTCCCAAATCAGTGGTCTTCCAAAACAGAGCCTTCAGAGGGTTATCACAGGAGCCTTTTGTTCTCTAATCTGATATTACACATTTCCCCCAAGTAGCAGCAACATCTTTATATTGTTGCTAGGCATCAGTAGAACAGAGAAATCTAGACCCCCTACACAGCCCAAAAGAGGTGAGGCTAAATTATGGATAAGCTTTTAGGAAAACCCATGGAATTTATGTTTACTCCTTTTAACAGCACTCTGTGCCATGCTCCCAGGGTGCATGTCCTACACCAATGTCCTATCTCTGCCCAAAGACACACTCACAGAAAAAAAGAAGGGCTTTCCCAGTTTTCCAGTGAACTACACTTACATGGAGTCTCCAAATTTAAACTTCAATTATTTATCTCTATACTTTTCCACCTACTTCCACAGTTCCCCTGGCTGATCCCTTTCTGACATCTTCTCTAGTCTCCTCCTGTGCCTGACTGCTGGCTCTGACTCTGTCCCCATGTTCCTCACCCTTACAAGACAGAGCCAGAGCTTCTCTTTCCCTCTGTAAACACCTCATCAGCTCAGATGAACCCAGAGAGAATTTTCCATGAACTAGCCTGAAAAGTCAGTTCATTGCCTTATATTAATGCCAACATTTCCCTTTCAACACAATAAAGCTACATTTAGGCTGTACACATGAGGAATTTTTACCTGTTTGGCACCAACAAATTTTTAGAGTAATTGAATTGAAACAGTGAGAACAGCTGAGTGGAATCCTTCACTCAGCCCAACGTGTACCTGCTCCTGCCCAGAGGGAGCTCAGCTGGAATGCCCCTGGTAATGCACTCATGCAAAGCTCTGCTCCCAGTCCAGAATGCTGCTTTAGTTGCAGAATGTACTTTAACACCATGTGAAGATCACTCAGCTCCCGCTTTGCACCTGTGAGATCAGTGCCACAACTGCAGCTTCCTCTTCACAGGATACAGAGCACTGATGTCAGAATGGCTTTGGAACTGATTTCAGATGAGGGAAGCAGTTCCAGAACAATTGCTGTTCCTTTTTTGGTTTTAACTTCTTGCCACAGAACCTGGGGCAATGTGACAAATTAATACAATGAATGTCACCACATTTGCTCTCCCAAATTAAACCGATGGTCAGTTTAGGGAAGAGTTCTTTAATCCATGGTCAAGATAGCCAAGATGACACCAGAGTTTTAAAGAGCCTCCTTCAGGCTGCAGCATGATAACACTGAAGGCCCTCCTGAATGACTAACCATTATTTCCTTGTATTGCTTTATAATTTTAGTCTTTCAGATATTAAGCTTCAATTTCCAATCTAAAAACCAACAGCCCCACCACCAAACCAGCAAAAACCCCAAGACAGTCTTCTAACTTTTCCATTCTTTAGTAATTTTTAACTTAAAATATCAGATAAACCTGCAGATTTTCACATATGCCAGATAAGGAAACACTTGCTGATGGTGTTCTGAAGTGTTTCCCACCACAGAGTTAAAAATGGCATTTTTTGACTAACGTAGAGAAGCATCATTTCAGGTTATATTACCAAAAGAACATTTACACTTCTCTAACTCCTTCATTTCTTTGGCTGTGCTTCCCAGTAGAGTAAGAATTCATAATTTTTCTCATCTTTATATTGCACGTAGGACAGGATTTCTTTTGTCATTATAAAACACTCCCGGAGCACATTCCATTGACAAACACACAGAACCTCTAAATAACTTTTACTTCCCAAGCAGAGAGGTGTGACTCACAGCACATAAACAGCGGCCCCTCTCTGACTCCCACCTTACATCTCCACATTAATAAATGTCTTTTCAAGTCAGAAACAGCAGCATATTTTTCTGAGGTTTTTGTTTAATTCCTGAATAACACACCCCACAGGTGACACGTGATGTGCCAGGTGGAAGCAGCAGCAGTGATGGTGGAGGTGAACAAAAACTGCAACAAAAACTCATTTTTCCTGAGGCCCGTGGAACAACTGGCAGAGGAAGGGCCTGATCCAGCTCCCCAGCAGCTCTCCCTGCCTTGTGTGCACAGCCTGGCAGGTAGGGCACAAACAGGAGCCCCTTTGTCCAGGCTCTGGTGTCCAGAAAGGCATCTGTGCTCTCACTGCCCAGATGTTGAACTTGGGCTCGTTTCTGGTCCAAGCTTGTGAGATCAAACCAAACCACACAGTTCTGTTTGTTGTTTGAATAATCATATTACTTTCATCTCCCTGTTCTGAGTTCCAGCAGGATCACCTGTGTCATCACACCACAGGATCACAGCAAGTTAATACATGCTATTCCAGTTTTGGGAAATTCTGATTCCTTCTCACATAGGGCACACAATATGTCCTAGTGCAATTTATATAGCTGAAATGGGCTGCTTTCCCAAATGATCTTGACTCTGAGAACTGTTCAGTTTTGAAGTCCCTCCCTTCCTTGATTCCACATCATCTTCATTCAAAAGCTGATCCTTTGAAATATTCCTATCCTGACTGAAATCACGTCTGCAAGGTCTTGGTGAATACGGAAGTATTTAATATGCTTTTGTATTCAATGAAATTCTACATTTTTCAAAGACCCTATCCCACAAAACTTTTCTCCAAATTAATGCTTTCTTACTGATCTAGCAGATTTAGGGATACTTAATTAAAAAAAAAAAAAAAGAAAAAACCCCTCCCCCCAAAAAAGAAATTGTAGTGCCACATCCCCCCCCAGATATATACACAAAATCCACAAGGAAAAAACACATCCCAATCTAAACAAACCCAAAACCCTACAAAGAGCCCAACCACAAAAAAATCACAGATTATAAGAGACTCAAACTGCTGCATTACATTTCATGGCAGAGACTGTTCAAGCTGAAATCCTCAATAAGTTCAGATGTTTGCACAGAACCAAGAGCAACAGCCAAGTTGTGTGTGAGGAGTCCTGTATCCCATGCTATTTGCATGCAGCAAGAATAGGGGAAAAATAAAAAAAAAAAATAATTAAAAAATACATTTACTCTGTTCTTCCCATGCTGCAATGTCCACATAGGTCCTCATTAACTTCAGTGGCAACAATACTGCCTTGTTAGGAAGGAAAAGTGGAGGAAGTTCCTCACAAAGAGAGTGCAGAGGAGATGCTGGGAGAAGCTGGAATTACTGAACACAATAACAAAAGACCTTCCAAGGGTCCAGCTTGGCCCAATCCCGGGGGACATCCAGGGTTTAAACAGCTCAGAACCAGAGCTTGCAGCAGCCACTGTGAGCTCCTTCCCCACAGCAGGGAGAGCCCAGCTCTGGAGGCAGTCAGCTCAGCTGCTCAAGTGTTCAGAGCACACTGAAGTACCAGTGTGAGCAGCTGCCCCACGTTCCTCCCCACCTGTCAGCAGTGAGGGCTCTCTACCTGCTGCACCAGGAGACCACAGGAACCCTCTCCATGTCACCATCCATGTGTTATTAGTGTGCAACACGAGACTGTGTCCACACATCTCTACACAAAGACACAACAGTCAAAACAAAACCTTCTTGAAATGCTACTCTGTCAGAGGGGGAGCCAAAGCTCATTAAAATCCATGGAAATCTCTCTTCTTCACTGCAACAGGGAAGAGGGATTTCCTCTCTAAGGAACGTATGACAAATGTACCACAAAAAGAGATGCAGCCCAAGAAGAAAACACTGTACTGAGGCAACCACAGCCTACCCAAACCTGGACAAGCCAGGTTCACTTTTAGGCATAGTTTTGAATGGAAGTCATATTGCACATGAGCATCTATTTATTATCAGTTGTAATCACACCTAAAATGAAAAGTGAAAAACCTCCCAATGTGCATGAACCTGTTCAGTTTGGGAGAAGGGCAGCTATTGTGTCTGCATCTTAAAAGGAAGGGAAACACCCCTCTCTCTGAACGTTAACCATTTCAGATCTCAATAAAAGGCTTCTCTGTTTTCACTGATTGTTTTGTAGCAACAGCAAGAACACCTATAAATCTGATTGAATTAGGTTTTTAGACCTTTATTCCAGATAATTTCTTCTTCTTATGTGGACTTTCTCAGGAAATGAGATTTAATGAGTCATAGTCCTTACTGATAATCACAGGAGAGCTCATTAGCTTTCTGTCAGATTTATGCCAACTATTTGCCCTCAATATGCTCGTGACTTACTGGAGCTAAATAGGACACTACAGAGAGAGCAGACTTACACAGATGAAGCAATACTGTGGATTTGAAATACTATAAAGATAAATATTTCTCCTTAATTTATTTTGAGAACTTAAAGGCAAAAATATCAACATACCTTCTCTTCTTCCTTATCCTACTTTCTCTATCGTCTTGGCATCGCCAACATCAAGACACATATTATTAGAGAAAATTAAGAATAACATTTGAGGACTCCTTGCAGAGAACCAGCCCAAGCAGTCAGGAACACAAGGCACTGATCAGGCTGGCAGGGGCAGCCTGTGTTGGGGTGACACACAGGAGCTGTCAAAGCAAAGGGAGTTTTATGTTTCCTATTTCCGGGGCTCGCCAGAGCTGCCACAAGTCCCTCTCCATAAAATTCTGCCAATCTCCACCCATGAGAATGTACACAGAGTTTGTACAGATCCCAGAAAAATCCTGAAGGTGTGTGGTTTTAAATGTATTGGTAGGTCTGGTGAGGCACAGGAATGACTGCCATGAGGTAACACCAGCAATGACTGTGACTACAATCTTCCCACTGGGTTTGTTTTAGCACCATCAACACCACCCCAGGTGGAGCCACGTTAAATTCCATCAGACAGGATGAAGATAAAACATAAAAACACATAATGTATTTTTCTACTTATTTCCCCAACTATTTTAATGACCTGCTGATTCCTTATAAAGGAATTTCATAGAGCAGAAAGTTTCAGTGAACAGCTGCCTTAAAAAATATCAGAGCTTGGTGAGGAAAAGACAATTAAATGGGATCAAATCCTTGATCCCACTCCTTTTTCAATTAGAATTGCCTGTTCTGATCTATCCTTTAATTTCACACTTGCACACTTCAGCACATATTTCCTTTGTACCCTCAAAACCCATAGAAACACATCTTAATTTCCCATATGGGAAATAGGTGTGCAAATTATTATTTTTGCTGCACCAAAAAGAAAAGTCAAATATGCACAGCACCAGCTACAGGGTCAGAAACCAGGCCTTGTTAGGCTTCCACATGGCTTCCATTCCAGTGATCTCTGAGCACTTCCACTACTGTGATATTTGGCAGATGTCTCCACAACCTTCCCTTAAGGTGGGAAATACGATTATTTTCCTTCTTGCAGATGAAGAAGCAAAGCAGAGTGATTGTCCAATGTTCACAGGACATTGTGAAGGAAAGAAAAGGGACACGAGTCTTCTGTGTCCCATGCCAGCAAACTTTACTGTGAACCAGCCTTCAGGGTGACCAGGTCATTGGGATGTACATGCAACCAGCCAGTTCTCCAGCCAGGAACGTGAC
Source organism: Pseudopipra pipra (assembly GCF_036250125.1). Taxonomy (NCBI): domain Eukaryota; kingdom Metazoa; phylum Chordata; class Aves; order Passeriformes; family Pipridae; genus Pseudopipra; species Pseudopipra pipra. The sequence goes on from NC_087560.1 coordinate 1,331,793, forward strand.
TGAGAGCAAAACGCTGAAATAATCCAAATCCCTTCTCTGCCTTGGAATTCACGGCCCTCTGCACCAAGTCTCATTTCTCTCCATCTTGAACAAACTTCTGACAAAAGTTGAAATGATCATGAGCTATACAACCATCTCCAGCTTTGCAAAGGGAACTGCCTTAATCACAACATGGATGATGGTCAGAGGAGCTGGGTGAGACCAGGAATTATGAATTCTGTCACTGCCTCAGGTCACAGCTCTGAGCGAAACAATCCACCTGTTTCGTGCTTTTCCTTACTATAAATGCAAGAGGGGCACCAGTTTGTAAGAGACTGAGCTCATGCAGTGCAAACTTACATTTACACCAGCTACAGCAGCCCTGTGTTTTGCAGGAGTCCTGTCACTGGTTAGTACCAGCTCAGCAGGCTTAAAGCACCAGCAGTAGTTCTGCATGTCTGCTCCTTCCCGTACCTGGGCTCTGTCCCCTCTCAGAAGCTCCATGGAGAGATGATCTCTCCTGGGGGGCTGGGGGGTGGCCACTGGAGCTGCAGGTTCCTAGCCCAGCCCTCACAGGGAGCAGAGGGTCAGCTGGGCACAGCAACAGGTTCTGCTGCCATCAGCTCCTCAGGAAGGTCCCCAACTCCTTGTCTGACCAGACCAGTTGCACATTCATGTGTTTTTCATCTGTTACTTTTACAGAAAACTCCAGCTTTTTATGCCCTTATATAAGCTGTTTTGTTTTTTCTCACTCAGGAAGCTAATAGTTTTAAAGTCTGAAACACTGCAAACAGGGATTGCAGGTGTAATTCCAGCTCAGGATGACTTCAGGGTTCCAGTGCCACTCATTAATCACCCAACCTGCACTTTCTGGGTTTATGATTTCGACAAAATCCCTTCATTTTAATTATGGTCTTGTATATAGGGTATGTGTTCTTCTACATATAATTTTTAAATACAAAGAGAAAGAGCGTGGAAAAATTAGGATCTATGACTTTAGAATGCAGTCCTTTTATGGCACAGGCAAACAGAGTGCTCTTGACTTTAACCTGTGGGTTCCACTTCATATGTGGTGTATTTTTCATACATCATGGGGTTTTATAAATTTGCTGTATAAAGCACCAGAGCTACGTTGCCAGCAAAATATAAGGAAAACAAATATGTCAGGGTAATGATGCCAGGACAATTCCTTATTGAAAAAAAAAAAACAGTTTATTAATACCTTATTGCTACAAGCTAGATCTTATTATCATCTTGGGTCATTTAGAATCTTATTAGGTATTCTGATGGTGGATGAATAATCCTGTGATAAATTCTTTGCCATGTCCTTCACAGTTGTCATAGCAGGATCATAAACAGCATTTATAACAATCTAGCCTGGAGGAAAAGGCTTACAATGGTCTGTTTAACATGCAGGAAATATTCAGATCGGCCGTGTCTGGTTAAATTTGAGACCCACAGGAGAGACACCAAAGTTAAATGTAGCATGGGTTTCTCTGAAGATTAGCTTTAAAAAAGGCTCTGGGTCAGGGACGTGGGGACTAATGCCAATGATATGGCCACAAACAGCTTCTTTCAAGAAAGCCAACTTGAATAAAAATGGTGAGTAGAAGTTACTTTCTTCCTGAAAAAGACACCGTGTAAGGTTACTGGAGCTGCTACTTAAGAAGCATGGTTGAAATTATTTGCAATTGAATGGCTTGGAGCTCAGGCACCTACTTCAGTGATGATTATCTGAAAAATAGTGTATGCACTCACACAGGGAAAAATATGCAGATGTTTGCAGAGCTATAGGACAACTTGCTTACACTGTGCAACTTCTTGAACTCTTGCAAGCTCAGAACTGAGTTCTTCAGAACTACTACAAAAGTAACATGGGCAGAATAAACTCTGGGAAAAAAAATAAATTTACACTGCTTTGAGTGGGTCCTTAAAAAAAAACCTACACAGTCTATGCACACAAACACACTGAACACTGAATCACTCATACCTGTTGTCATTCAATGCCACATTCAAAGGCACAACATCAGCTTTCCAAGCCTAAGGGCAGCAACTGCATCTCAAACCACTAGAACTTTGCAGAAGTTATGTTTGAACACCAGCAGTGGTATAAATTAAAGCTCAGCCAAAACCAATCGTGCAGGACCTGTCAGGCACATTTTCAGGAGAGTGATAATAGAAATGGGTGGTTCACTGGAAGGGGTTGTGGTGACAGATTTGAGTTACAGCCACGTAAACACTTTCTCCACAACAGGTGATGTTGCTCTCTTGGCACGAGGAACTGAGACCATGAAGAGTGAACAGCAAAATTTGCTTTTCTTAAAAAAAGATGAATTGCATCTTCCACTTGAATTTTAAATACACCAAGCAAATGAGTTCTGTGGCTCCAGCCCCTAACCCAGAGCTCCATTGTGGGAAAGCTCACATGAAGGTCCACAGCTGAGAAATACTGGAATTGCATCCCAGGGCATTCCCTGTTGCAGCCATTTGGACACTTCCAATTTGAAAACCACCATCACGTCCTGGGACTTGTTTGGAGCTGCAACTCCCACCTCAGGAATCAACTTTGCAGACATCTCTGTGTGTGCAGGTAATCTTTGTACCAACATGTGGCTACGATGCTCCAAGGACAGCACACAAAGCAGGAAACTTGAATTGCTCAGAATTTGCTCCCAACTTGAAATAAAAACTTGTCAGTGACTCTGAAGTTGAAAATACATCTCCAAAAAGGAACCTTAAGCTCATCAGGTGAACCCTGAGAGGAGAAGGGAAGGACTAAGCTCACCAAACAAATTGTTCTTAGAGTAAATAGTTCTCAAATAGCTGCATTCTTTTATCTCCTGTGTTACCCTGCTTTCCTCCAACTTTTTGTTAGCTGACTGCAGGTTCTTTGAGAGGTGTAGTTGTACCTTTACAGGTAGTTTTTAGCACTTTGGGAACGTACCAGCAGAAATAAATAACACTAATCACAGAGGCAAAAGAAAAGGAGCCTTGAATTAAAGCTGTTGGAGCAGATGGGAGCCTGCAGGATAATACACTTCCCAAAGCTATAGGGCTTGAGGTGCTGTGTAATTTAGCTCAAGTTGGGGCATACTTATTTTTCCTTGTGGTTAAAATCAGTTGTTCCAGTTTGGTTTACACAAATCTGGTTGGGCTGAAGGAAAGCTCACTTGCAGCACTCAGGCTGCCAAAGCAGCACAACGTACACATGGTAATCTCATTACAAACACAGTGATAGCTCTGATTTTCACATCTCTAAAGCAATGGCAGGGAGGGTGTGGAACTGTACCACTTGCTAAACAGAAGCGCAATGGCATGTTTTTTAACAGTAAAATTCAGTCTTTGCTTCTTAAAAAGCCATGCTTCCTTCCTATTGAGGAGTGAAGCTTTTAATATTTTTTTTTAAATGTGATATTTACATTGACAATCCATTTTGTCAATTAAAAAAATATCTTCTGTACTATGACTGTACACAAAAGTAAAATTTATTTATTTCTTCATGAAAAAACCCAAACCAACCAAACTAAAGCCAAACCCACTCACAAACCTTTCCATCTCTGTTTTGGTAACTGGACAGGCATATGAAGTACCACTGTGTGTGAAGATGATTACTGTTTTGGATGCACAGATAAACACTTAACCAGACTGAAAAACCAGGAATGTAAAATTAATACCTTTAAGAGTGCAAGTTAACTGAGCCTTTGGAGATTTAAAATTGTTAGTATCCTTCTATAAATGCACAAAATCCCCCCAAGGCAGCTCTCCTGGCACAGCCACCTGAGCAGATAAATTTACAAAAATCTCTCTGATAGCAACGCATTTCAAATCCGACATTCTAGTTAGTCTTCTACTAAAAAATGGTGCTGAAGGAATGTTTTACAAGCTACATTTCCCTTTGTCTTTAAACTTGAAAGAGGTAAAGTATGCTTATCCTAAAATAAGATTGCCTCTGCCTCCTGAGCACGTCTGCACAGCTATTTCAGACCGAAGGGAGATCTCTGCAGCATTATGGGCGTGTTCTTCCCCCTCACCTGCTCTTGTACAATCTTTTCCTGCTGAAATCAGTGGGATTTCTGTCTTGGTCCAGCCCCATCTGAATCACCCCAACCCATTTCCTGGCAGTGTTGTTGCTGGTATGAACACACACGGGCCAGCAAGACTCTCTCTGGTTGATTCCATAGCATTTTTACAGTGCTATGCAATATATTTCATATGCAATAAGACAATTTAGTTTGTACAGATATGATCCAAACTAACATTACTTGACAAACCTTGCAGGTAGTTCTTAAATTGACATAATCAAGCTCCACTGGGCTGCTTTTAACACTAAACTCACATGAATTTTTGTTTTAAAAAAATACACATTACTCAAAATTTTTACCCCTTTTTCGGCATCTTCATTCACCTTGCAAAGCCCAGCAGTGTAAGTGTCCAGGCAGCTTTCACAGAGTCTTCTAAAATCTCTCTGGGGAGGCTGATTTCTGTTCAGTTGCTTGTCCCTGGCTTTGTGCAGTGCTGAGGTAAAAGTGCAGGTATCACGCCCTGGCAAAGGCAAGACGCAGCTCTGTGTGAGCCCATTGCCTCAGAGCAGAGCTTTAGTTCACTGGCACAGCTCCCTAAACTGAGTTACAGAGCCTGCTCTAAGGTAGGGTGGGGATATGACACAAGGACCTTCCCCCCAGCCTGCTAACCCACCTCAAGCCCAGCTCCCAAGGAAACTGCTGTGAGGCCCAGCAGGAACCACGAGAACAAAGGCTTTTAAAGACCAGGCACCATCAGCTCCCAGCTCGGAGGCCAAATATATCAGAAATGCTGTGACTTTGAGAAGTTAATTTTCAGCTGGTGCCTGTGACCAAGCCTTGAACAGCAACACCGCAGGACGAGATGAACATTCAACACATCCTGAAGGATCCTCCTCTTTGCACACAGAGGTAGCAGGCAACTCTGATTAAAAGAGGGGAGACAAAACACACCTGCCAAGTATGGTGGTGAAACCCTGAGCCCAGTGGGTAAGGGTTACATTTTCTCCCTGGGTGCTGGTGAGAAGGAGATGAGATGGAAAGGGGGTCAGTGGCTCAGGAAAAAGAAGCTGAGTAGGGCTGGCCCACTTTGTGGTGCAGAGGGGACCAGCCCAAAGGGGCCTGGGGTCCCTGCTGTGGCTGCAGGGGTCACCTGCTCTTTGGGAAGCTCAGGCAGCTGTGCCTGCCTTGCTGCAGCCACAGCTTCAGATGCATTGAGTAGGATCAGCATTTTCATGGACATGAAACACTGGTTCCTGAGCAAATACAAGTCAGCTGTAGTTTCAGTGGGCAAAATGACTTAGAGTTATCACTCAGATGTGAAAAGCCTGTAAGACACTCCCAGGGAAATGGCTGACCAGGTCAAATCAACTCAGCAGTTCAGCAATACAGGCCCAAGTGCCAAGGAGCAAGAACACATGTCAAAGTTGTACCTCACTGCCAAGGTGCCATTGCTCCTCTGCTCCACTTTGCTGTGGATCCAGGATGGGTGTGTGGGAGCAGACTGTCATGGTGCAGAATATTCTACACTGTACTAGCTCCCAGGTAATTGCAGTGACAGATGAAGTGTGCAAGACTGGCTTCCAAATTACTTGGAGCAAAACAGAGGTGGTAAATACTGCTGAAGGAAAAACAATATCCCAGTAATTCCAAAGAGAAGAGATCTGCAGAATTTCCCTTCTTTTTCCCAACTACCTTGGATCAGGTTCCATATCCTCAAGTGTGAATGAAACTCCCCCTCACCACTCACCCCCAGCAAACAGAAATATTAGTGTACAGGTTTCCTGGGACCTGGCTTGGCACTCCCAGTGAAACTCCACTTTTCCTCGTGCACTGAGATTAATTTATGAAGCCATCTTCACTGAAAATATTTGATGGACACTAAAAATAGGCCCTTGCACATATTCCCCACTGTAAAGCAGTCAGATGTCAGATGGGAGTGATGCTCTTTTGCACCTTCCTGGGTATCTGTGAATACCCAAACCAGCTGTCCTTTGGGCTCAGAGCCACTCAGCTCAGAAGAAGCAAATGCTTCTGCTGGACAAACCTTGACTAGATCAACTGCCTCTACAGTTCCCTGGGAGTGGAGGCCACAGACACTCCCTAACCCACTGTCTTAACTGGTGCCAATTAGAGCTTAAACATCTAATTAGCAAGAAATAGATGGAGTTCTCCACTGTTGGCTTTGGAGGACTCTGACCAATAACTCTCCCTGCACAACACAATGAGATGAAGAGGATGAGAAAGTGACAATTAAATGAGTTTAGAAATGTCTGGACAGCATTAACATGTCTATATATATATGCACACACACACACACAAACGTGTGTGTATATAAGTACTTATATATATATATTTATATATATATAATGGGTTCAGATTCCCTTGGCCTCATTTCCCAATATTTAGGTTTTTTTAGAATAAACCATCACTGGTTTCTAGTGATTTTTTCTTGATTTCTCTTGGCTTCTCCTAGAAACTACAATCACTTTTGAATATAAAGTAAAAGTAAAAATAAGAACCTATAGCACAGTTATTTTTGCTATAATAATACTCATGATCCTGGAATTTAAGCATGTGAAAGCACCCTTGTAAGCAAATAAGGTATGGACCAGACTGTATTTTTCCTATAAAAATATCCTATGCATACTGATATTCCTCTTACAATAAATGAGATGGAGAAAAGGCAGAATAACAAACTCTACAGTGCAAACTTATTGGATCCATTGTGAGTCTGAACAGTTCATCAATACAGATATGAACTACCCAGAGGGCTGCAGAGCCAGGAGCCAAATATGCTGATAAATACCTTGCTTGTGAACAGCAACAGCATCATTCTCGTGGGTCAGAGACATCTTCACTGCTTGACCAGGACTGGGCTGTACAACTGCCCAGAGCTGCCCAGTTTGGTGGCACCAAACTGCTATACCAAATGCAGTTTGGTGCCACCTAAACCAGAAATCTGCTGAGAAAGAGGTTTGAAACTGGCAGTAGGTACAGGCACTGCAAATTATTTTTTGTCATAGATGCACCAGAGACCAGCTCTTATCATAAAAAACTACAATAGCAGATGTCAGTGAAATAATATTTAGCAATGACATGGACATTCAGCAAAAGTCAATGAGGAAAAAAAATCTTCTCAGATACATGTGTATGTTGTTAATCATAATTAAGGCAAGTGTGACAGTTTCTTGGCAACAGACACTGAGTTCCCTTCCCTGACAAACAAATCCTGCAGGAATACTCTCTCTTTCATTACATCCAGCCTGCAGTTCTTTACACTAATATCCTCCACTTGGAACACCCCAAGTCAGAGGGAAACTTCGCTTTTGTCAACTGTTTTTTGCTGGATAATCACGTGATGACCTCCACCAAAGAAAGGGGCAAGTTTCTCATTGGGAAAATAAAAAGAGCTTTAAAAGCTGGTAATATAAACAAGCACATTTACTGTTGGAGACAGGGGAGGGGGAGTGGGGACAAAAGAGATTCACAGCATCCAAGTTAGGGAACTAATGCTATCCATGTCCTCAAGGAAGGTCTGGAGCACCAAGTGGAGCAGCAAAGCACGACTACCCTAAAAGCAGCAAGTGGATGCTACAATAGTCCTTCTGAACATGTATTTTTACCTGCATAATACAGTATCTACTTCTCCTAACAATGAGCACCTATGTGTAAACATTTCCAAGAAAGCAATTTATAATATATAAGGATATATATAGTTACTATTGACCTTTCAGTAATTAGGGGACTATTGATTCTTAAACAAGAAAAAATGGATGATTTGGAGGGAAGCATTTTCAGAGAATTCCTTCTTCTTCTGTCTCCTTTTAAAAAGCATTTTTGATGGCAAGGCTTTGGCCAGCTGAAAGCTTTTCATTCAAAACAAGTCACATTTTACCATGATTCATTACATCTTTTTTATAAAAGGAAAAAAAGTTGAATAAAAAATGCTGGACCATTTCAACAATAAGCCATAAATGCACGTATTAGCTAAAAGGGCTGCAAAGAAATGTAGTTATGATTCTAAAAGACGGTATAAATACCACAGAGAGAAAAGAAATCCCTTACAGTCTGTATAATTACATTACTGATAATTATATCTCAGTAATGAGCAAATTACAGTAGAACACCAGCAAAGCCTCTCACAATAAATTGCACAAGTTGAAGGAACAATTTCTTCAGAGAAGTGTGGAAACTCCCACATCATCTGAAAGGCACAAAACACATTCACAAAGTGCCGTGGGGACAATGCTGAGCTGGAAGAGGGATGGACTGGCCTTTCCCATTCCTCAGCACTGTGCCACAGGCCCAGGAGTGGGGTTTAAAATCACCACCTCTGCTCCCTCCCGATTTTGTTGTCTGTTCCTGGCTGTATCTCACGTTAGTGAGATCCCACAGGGTTTAGCAATTAGCATGAGGAAAGCAGTATGATAATCAGGAGAAATTAATGGTTTAAAAACATAATCTTACACTTCCCCTGAGACTTGTTCCATGCAACTGGATTCTCAAAAAAAGAGAAAAAAAAAAGCACAGGTAATTGATTCTTATTAAGAGAATGATCTGCCACAAAACGCTATCCATGTGAAAAAGATGTTAATTTTAAGTGCTCTCAGAGTCAGTGTGAAGCTCTTCTCTGACTGGCTTTCTAAGGAGAGGGAAGGATCCTCAGTGCTACCTCTGCTCCTGCACCTCCTCAGAAGGGCTGAGCATGAGGGGTCTGCTTGTGCCAATAGCCAGAGCTGGAAAAGGGAGCACGAGGTGACCGGGAACTAACAATCCCTAAATTATTGCAGGGAGAGAGATGGAGCAGTGAGCACACACTGCATGCTCCTCTCAGCTGTGTGGAGAAGATAGGACAGCTCAGGAGTGGTACATAAGCTATGGATTGTATTTAGCCATGTCCAATGTGGAATTTTTATACACCTCCTGGAAAAGATTGAGTTACAGACTTTGTTCTTATGGTTACCTACACTATTAAACATGTGTGTTGTTTATTCTGGCTTGATTTCCTCTCTCGGTGAATTGATTAATAATGTAAAAAAGCAGGAAAGTAAAGCAGAAAAGAAAACCCTCAGTAAATGTCTTATTTCAATGGGTGTAGGACCTCAGTGGATCTCTTAGGGGCTTAAAAAAAAAAAAAGGATAAAAATGCTCAACCCCTTCAGTCCAAAGTAGCGCTTCCTATACTCAGTAAGTCAACCAGCTCTAGATTAAAATATTTTTTCAAGATTTCTACTCCAGGGGAAAAAAAGAAGTTTTTCATACCCGGCTGTTTGACAAGGAAGCACAGGTGCTCCACCTCCACGCTTTCTTTAGCCAGTTTTGTCTCTAACGTGGGAGCAGCGCCTTTCCTGGGACCTTTCTGGTGCCTCTGCCCGGCCCTGCCCGGCCGGGAGCTGCCTGGAGCGCGGGGTCCAGCGCCACCTCGTGATCCTTCCACGGGGACTCCGCAAGGACGCTCTTCACTTCCGACGGGGTAAGAGGAGAAGGTTAAAAAAAAAGGTAGAGAACACCCTCAACCCTGAAAAGCTGTAATTAAAAATTTTAAATGTGTATAAAATGTAAAAAAGGTTAATCTAAATCTCAAAATATTACAGACCATCTTACAGAGGTAATTTTAAGTAAAAGTGGAAATTCTGCATACAACTGGATTGTTATTAATTTAAGTCCTTCTCTTTTTCTGTTTTCCTCTTTGACTGAAGTTTGCCATCCACATCCCCTAATTTTGCAAAAGGCGGGGTTAATTCCATTTGGGTGTTTGAAGACGTGCCTTTAACCCCCTTTTGAACACAGCTGCATCCCCAGGAGCCACAAAAACCAGGACTTCCACCCTTTTGTGGAGCCCTGTATTCTTTCCTCCCCACAGAAATTGTCTTTCTCCTGACAAGTTCTCTCCTAACTTTAGGCATCTTCCTCAGTCTAAATACAACCTTCCACTCCTGTCACCCACCTGACCTTCCCTTCTACATCGCTTTTCCCCACACATTCCCCTTCAACCACAACAGAAACAGATGATGTCAGGAGCAAACGAGGTTTGGTTTGGTTTGGTTGGTTGGTTGGTTGTTTTAAAAAAGCACCTTGCCTTGTAGCAGGGCAAGGAGGAGTCCCTTGGGAAGGCAGGTCAGGACACCGACCTCAGTGAGAGATGGATCAAACCAAGCTGGAATGAGCCACCACCAGGAGAGCAGTTCAGCACTGGCCAAACCCACCCTTTTCCCAGCAGAGACCAGTCACCCTCCCTGCAGGAGAGGGGGCTGCTGGGGCTTCCTCTCGGGAATCCCACTGCCATTCCCTGCTGGCAGGGACTGAGGCCACAAACCCAACAGCAACAGCACAGCACAAACCTGCCTGACCTGGGAAAGCTGCACAATATGGACCTAAAGAGCACTGATTTGAAGGGATACCTGTTAAAGACACCAGGAATCTCCACACTCCTAAATAACAACTGATTTTGAAAACACACAGCTTGTGTTCTTCACAGACCTGCAGCTCCTTCAGCCCCAGACACCAGCTTGCAGCATCCTGCCCTCAGCAGCTCCAAACAAAGCATCTGTAGTATCAGCAGAGGAAAAAACCAGGAGAAAGACTGTCTTCAGACAGATGTCAAAACAGTTCTGTTTCCCCAGGGACACCCTGCCTGACTGCCCTGCTGGTTTTGTCATTCTGAGAGCTCAAAACAGCTCTATTAGGATAAATTTTGTCATAAGATAAATTGCACACTAAAAACGCCTCCTGAAGTTTCAAAATCCACAATTAACAATTTCATATTCATAATGGTAAACATCAATACATCTTCCTTGGAAAGAAACTACCATCTGCATAAATTTAATGAGCACTTTAGTACAGGGGTATTGTGGTAGCAGGCTCGTGCCACTGTCTCTCTTGTAAAGGCTGAACATATTTGCTAGAAAAATACTGATGGGATTGTGGTTTCTCTAAATCCTTTTTACAGGCTTTACAAAACAACTAGATATGTTCATGAGATATGAGAGAAACATACCCAGCCCTCAAAGACTGGTAACACAGGTACTGCTTTTTGACATTTTACAAGGTTGGATGTCCCAGGCCAATGGATGCTCACCATGAATTAGGATGATTTTTTTTTCTTTTTTAATTTATGCTCTACAACAGAATATCAACCTCTAGAAAAGGTAGTAAAGGAGCCAGTGCTTTTTCTATAAAAAAGCAATGCCTTCTAAAATTTAATGTATCTGAAAGGAAAGCTGGATCCCAAGATGAACATTTGTCAAATGCCTGATGTCCAGTGTCATCTTTTGCATTTTAGCAAAAGTATGAAATGGAAAAACATTCTCCTTGTTTTTTTTGGGGTTTTTTTGATTGGTTTTTTTTTTTTTTGGGTTGTTTTTTGGTGGTTTTTTTTGTGGTTTTTTTTTTTTTTTATTTCTCAGTACTGGATCCTTGTATTATCTCTTTTAGCTGGGTTAAATCACTACAAAGCTGTCAAGGAGTAACTTCTTTTCCACACATTTGATGCTGTGTGTGACAGGCAGCCCTCTGGCACTAGGTATATAGATATATCACAGATAGATAATAGCAGTGATTGTTTCTGTGCCTGGATGGAAATAAAGGAGAAGGCTGAAGAGGACTCAGAGCTTGCAGAAGGTGTGACTGATGCTTTCTGCTTTCAGAAAATACAGTAAGTCTACATGAAAGACTGCAGAAAGAATTCAAAAGAGGATGCACAAGCAGGAAGAAATAGAAAAATTTGCCATGAGCTGTTTTGGAACTGGAGGCAACCCCTCTGAGCCCAGATGGCAAAGGGGCAGCACAGGCAGCACTTCAGTCCCTTGTGTCCCACCCCTTCATCAGTGTGCAGTAATGCTCCTGGCATGTGTCCCACCCCTCTATTGGTGTGCAGTAATGCTCCTGGCATGCAGCAAGTCAGTCTGAGCTGTAGGACAGACACCTTGCCCCCTTATCTATAAAAACTATTTTGAGCACATTCTAACAAGTCCAACTAATACTATTAAAAATATTAATATTTGCTATTTCTTTTTATAAAAGAAGGAGTAACACCAATATCAAAGAAGGAATGGCAAAGAGCAGTTAAAATACAAGTTTCTGATCCTCTGCCACATCACTCCCCAGGCCTAACTCCACAACACACTTCTCTGAATCTATTAAACAGTTCCTTGGTTTGCAGACTTAGAGTCAGCTCACGGTGTACAAAGCTGAGCACAGATTTGGTGGCTCACCAGGACTGAGCCACGTCAGGAAACACCAGGGAAGCTTATTGTTCTCCTGAATTCCTGATAAAAATACTCTGGTGAGAAGAGATACAGAACCTCAAAACAGCTGTTTCATTGCTGGGGTAGGATTTATCCACACTGGAAAAACATGTGTAAAAGGACATTTTCCACAACTGTATCAACGAGCAGCATCCACCCCCTGCAGGGCAATGTGCTGTTGGCTTCTGAGGCAGTGATGCCCTGTCATTATCCAAGGACTTTTGGAAGTTGTGGCAACAGTAAGCAGCAATTTTCTGACTTCAGAATTAGAGCCAGGCTGTTGAACACCCACTGTTCTCCAGCATCCTTTTGCTTCCCATCTAGTTTGTATTTGTATTATGAATACTGTGTTCAACTTGTAATTTTCTAATCAACTGAAACTGCAAAATACTGATTAATCTAAATGATAACATAATTATAACGAAATCAGATGCACCACTGATTGAAGGCAGACCGATCTGAGGAGAGTGATTGGGGCCCTCAAAATGGCATTCTTGGAATAACAACAGGGAACATAAAGGGATTTTTAATGCTAATGTTACAGTTGATAAGTAAATCCTATGACATACAGCTATTTAGAAAGACAGAGGGAAACAAGATTAGGGTGGAGTTTTTTTGTTACAGAATCTCCTAATTCTTTGTCTAAGAAGTCTCATGGATGAAGGAAAAATTATTCAGTAAAGGATTTTCATTATTAAAATGTTTCAACTCCCTCTCCTTCCAAACCACTCCAGCCATGTCTTCTGGCAAGATCACTTAGAATTTCTGGGTTATTTTCTGACCTGGCAAAGGAACTGGAGTTTCTCCCAAATTAGCTTTTGGTCTTCTAGAAAAAGAAGCACATCTCGGGCAGCTTCTGACTGATTTGGAAATCATAAGACTAAGTTTAAAATGGTGGTGCCAGCTTTTTAATTTTTAATTGGTCCTGATTTCAGCTGGACTTTGACAATTCCAGCATTTCCCCTCATTCCAGGTATCTAATCACTTCTTTAGGTTTTTTTCCCAGTAATTTTTAAATGAGCAGTGATGTACTCAGATGACTATTTAAGAAGTCATAGCATTCTTTAAAAAAAAACAACCCAACAACCAAACTACAGAAACCAACCAAGAACTATGTGGCAGTAAGATCACTAAACCTGGCAACACTGTGGTGTAAACTTCCAAAGAAATGAACATTTTTGTAGGTCTGGCCCTTTGTAGTTTAGATTCCATGTTTTAAATAATACCCGCAACTAAACTTTAAAACAAAAATAAGCAGGAATTTTAGGAGACCGTGTTTAATCCAAACCTGAGTCCTGAGCACAAGCCTAAGCTCACCGTGTGCTGAGCCATGTGCCTGCTCTGTTGGGGCAGCTCCACCCCATGGCTGCTCTCCAGTGACTCAGGACATGTCATTCCCTGTTCTCCCACCCTGAGCTGTTGGATGTTTGATCCAGGGCAGGGAGGTGAATCTCACTCCCCGTTCCTTCAGACACACACATCGTAACCGTGCCAGAAAAATGTTTGTAGTGCAGGCTGAGTGTCAGAATGTCACAGAGTGAACTCCCCTCCTCATTTATGTGTTTCTTCCCTCAACTGATTCCCACAGAAGTTATTTAATTCGCTTTTGAGTGGCTGAACACCATTTTAGTGTCCCCTCCCTCCCCCCAAAGTGCAGACTGTGCTGGGACCCCAATCACAGCCGTAAGAGCACTTGAATGTTGCAACAGGCTGTTGATCCACCCCTTTATGTTGCTCATTACCCCAATTCCCTTCGGGCTTACCCTTTGTTTTTGGTTCTTAGGCTTCCATGCAGGTTTGAGATTGAGATCCCTAAGTTTACATAAAATCACTTCAGCTCTGATTCAATGGTTTCTTGTTTGACCGTACAAAAGACTGAAGGAATTTTAAATTTAACTTTAATTAAAATTAACTTTAAGCCTTGTTACAGACGAGTCTCTAGGAAGTACAGGTTGGGCATTTTTCTAGTATGATTTTTTCAAGCCAGAACTGAGCATGGTGATGATGCATTTGGAATGTGCTGCTCAAGCACAATTTATAGATGTTTTCTGATGCTGGAAGGACCTGACAAATTTTAACTGGTGAAGCAGAGCAAACCAACCATCTGCCTATGTCATTTGCCCCTACAGCAAATAATCTTCAAGGTACAGATAACCTGGAAGCCACTGAACACTCAAACATATTTTATTACAAGAGAGAAATACCCTGGGATTTCCTGTCTTCAGAATGATCAGTGTCTGTAGCATTTGTTATCATCAGCTGAAGTTCCACATGAAAATTTCAGTTCATCTCCCTTTTCTCTTTAGAGCCTCTCTTATCACTGTGAGAGCAATCTGTAATCAAATACAGGCTAATCATTCTGATACAAATGCAACATACTAAAGATTGCCGGAGTGAAATCTGAGTTTTCTGGACTTATCTTGTGTCTCCTGTAACATGAAACAATTAGAGATGTGCTGTATTAATTTTACTAATCTTTAATAGATGATAATTTGACTTAGGTCTCCAAAGGGAGGGTTTGAGTGTGTGTTTACCAGTAGAAGAATGACAGTGATTGATCAGAAACAAAACCAGAATGTTTAGTCTAATTAATTTCTTGGTTATTTGAATATAAGTCACATTTTATTTAAAATTGTTTGTCTAGAAAAACAAGATTGCCACTGGAAACAAGAAATCCCTTAGCTTTCTCCTTTCCACTGGCAATCTGCTAAGAGCAGCAAATTACATTCAAATTGCACATCAACTAGTATTAGTATTAATTGTAAACTAACCTCAGTTCACTTAATTGTGGGCATAATGAAGTATTACAATTAGCCATAATTTATTATTTAAATAAGAAATATCAATATTATTTAGAGCAGGTGCCAATTACAGCAGGCAGTGAAATATGCAGCCAAGGAGGGTTTCAATTAGAATTCCAATTTCAGCCAAGACAAAAGTCCATGTCCCCGTGCAGGGCAGCCACAGCCCCCACAGTGACCCCGTGGGAAGGGGGCTGGGGGTCCCCTGCCCTGTGCACTGTGCACCCCACACGAGGTCTGCAGGAACAGGCTTATCCAGGCTAACAGATCACACCTAAACCCACGGGGGGACTCTTATTTAATCTTAAATTACTTGGGTCAAAGTCCCATTCCATGCCTGTACAGTCACTGCTGTCTGGTTCCCTTTGCTGAAGACCATGAGAAATACAAAATATAGTTTTCAATGGGTTTGAATGCAAAAACTCCAGTGCTGCAGGATTCACTCCCCTTCCGCAGGATTTTGAGACTTTCAAGATTCATTTCTGGTTTCTTATTGTATTTCTCTGTGGTTTTGAGCAAAGTAGTAAATGTTGAAGTTTAAATCCCCACTGACACAAATTCAGACTGAACATTCTTGGCTCTCCTAAAAAAAGAATGTATCCAGCTTAGTGTTTCTGCTCACAGTTCTCCACCAGGAAAAGGACATTCACTCACAGTACTCATGTCAAACTTACTGTCAGACAGAGTAACCAATGTTTTTGTCAGAATACATTTGTCTTTCCAGGAAAAAAACCTGCATCCAGCAGAACAGAATCTGCCCAAGTGGAAACAAGCTGCATCTGTAAAGCAACCTAGACTAATTTATACTAATTAAGCTTTATGCTAAAGATGACTTATGCTAGAGCTGCCAAAATCTAAATTTCTTAGCTTTCATACATCCTCACTGCTTCCTATCTCAGACTGTACAATTATAAACTAAATGTAGCAACCCAAGGTTAGCAAAACACGAAACAACTCAGAGGAAAAGTCAAAATAATGAATATGTTTTGTGTATTCTCTGCTTCCCTAGAAGTGCTCCTGGGTTATGCTGGACTCTACAACTGGGATTGTCAAAGGAATGTTGCCAACAACAAAATAGCATCAGTGATTCTTTTAATTTTTCTAGTATTCGAGAGCATTAGTCAGTTCCTGACATCATGTTGCAATAACACAAAGTAAGGAAAAGATTTAGATTAGCTAGGAGAAGTTAAAGAGGAAAACTGCAAGCTGAAAAATGCTTCAAGTATGCTCAAGTTTCAGCCACAGGCCCATGGTGATAGAACTTTTCTTGCTGTACATTAAGATAATTTCAGTATACTACAATTATGTGCCTAATTAAAATTAAGAAATTAGAACACAGTTAAAAGGAATGATATTTTGCTCACAGCTAATTTCATTAAAGTATTAATGAACAGGACTCGTTTTATGGCTAGAGGGCAACTACTTTCTGCAAAGTACTTCCATGCTAGCTAATTTATTCATGCATGAAAAACAATCCAATGAGAAATGAGCGAGCCGGGAACTGCTGGTCCTAATTAAAATATTTAAAACACCACGTCTATTCTGTTCCATCCAGCCACAGACCTGAGCTGGGAGCCAGCACGATACCAATTAACATGGAACAAGCAAACACACAACACCCACAGATTCTGATTAAAGTGCACATTATTGCACCATACAATATATTGTCCTACACATGTATGTAAATGTTTAATTAACCCATGTCTAAAGCTCTGTAATGTTCAGAAATGGATACTTTAAATCCTAACCAAGTGACAATCAGGCTGCACGATGCTCCCTGTTATTTATCACAATGCTTCCTTTGCAAACTCACTGGAGCCATCCTGCAATTACACAGTGAATTTTTAAGGGAGGGAGGGGAGGCAGAAGCAGAGGAGGAAAAAGGAGCAAGCAGAAGATTTTCTTCTCTGCATTTTCAACAGCAACGAGATTACTGGTTGCCAAAGGCTTGGAACTGGAACGCAGTGTTGGGTTAGCCCCAGGTAATACAAGATTTGTCATTAATAATTGAAGGAAGAGCCTGGGACTAAACCCATTTGTCAGTCTTGGACGGCAGCAACAAAAACAAAATAAAAGCACTTCCTTTATAAACCAAAGAAGTGTTTGTGGGGGAAGAACCCAAGGGATGGTTCTCACTAGAGAAGAACACTGCAAAGGCTCAGAGAGAAGTTGGAGACTCTCAAACTTACTAGAAAGCAGGATCAGAAAAACAGAAAATGCTCTAAACTTTACTTCATACACAGATGAGAAAAATTCAAGTTCAAGGAGACTTGAAAAAGCAGAAATTTGCCTCAGTTTGCACCATCGTAGGTCTTCCTTTTTAAAAAGTTTCTGGGGCAGTCCCCTCCCCCCTCAGTTAATCTTCAAGCATTTCTTGAGAAATCTGGCTTCCCATTGAGGTTTTTCTTCCCCTTTTCTATTCCATTCCCCTACAACACTCATACACCAGTTTCTTCATTAAATGCAGCAAATGGAAGAAATTAAATAGCCTTCCCTTGCCTTTTCTGGCTGATTTGGCAGAGCATCTTCTACCCTGCCCTGAATGACAAGCTTTGCAACGAATTGATGGAAGTTTCAAATGGAAAAGAACCCAGTTGCCAGAACCCCCAGCAGAGCAGCTCTTACGAAAATGTTCCTGTTCTCAGAGCATGGCACTGTTGGCACAGTCAGTGCCACTCACATTAGTGTATGCCCACGTCGTGCCCTGGTGTGGAGTGGTGAGACAAGAGGGAGCTCTCACACATGGACTCTCCTGTGTCGGGTATTCTGTGCCCTGGACTTGGTCCTCACCTTTCCCTGACTCGAGGGAAGACACTGAGTGCTCTAAGCCCTCAGAGAATCAGGGATGCAGAGGTGTGTTGGCCAGAAGAGAAACAGTGGTGAAGAGCCAGGGAGCTCAGTAAGACTGAGGATTTGGAAGGCAGGTGAAGTCTCAATGCAAGGGACAGTGAAAGTGAAAGGCTGGAAGGAGGTTTTAAGGAAGACCTATAGACCAAGAACAATTAAAGTTGGTGGCAGAGGGAGCAAAGGGAAGTGTCTGCAGGGGAAAAGAGCAAATAGAAGATCTGAGAAACAGAGAACAAAGACAGCAAAGAAAACATGGGTGCAAATCCAGTGGAAGCAGATGTCCTTATGGCCATGCTAAACAGACACGAGCACATCTTCCCATTTCAGGTGACCAAAGCAACAGAAAAACTAAGGAAAGAACAGAGTAATTCCCCAGAAGGAAGTACTGCAATGAACTGTTTGTGTTACAGAGCTGGGATGTGAGTCTAGCAGTTCAAATCCCTCCTGCCTTTGCCATACAGTGTTAGGAGGCACATCTAAACCTCCCCACAAGAACACCCCCTGTGCTTTGACAGTGCCAGTTTGCATCAGGAAGTTGTAACTTCCCGGGAAACAGCTCAGCACCAAAACCAGTTTCCCCACCAGTGCTGCTGCCATTTCCTGACAGCAAATGTGGCCCGTGGTGTCTCCTTGGACAGAATCATCCTGTAGCCTCCTCTGACATCTTCAGTCTCCACACACAGTCTGGTCCACTCTCCCAGTGTAAGCAGTGAGCTACACTGGTGTCCCACTCCAGTCTGTTCACTGCCCAGTCCATCTGCTGCCACAGCAGCACAAACAAGGCAGATTCAGGACCCAGCTTGTTGTACAGGACAGGAAGGTGACTGAAGGCTACTTCAGTCCATCCTCCCCTATTTTCCTTGCATTCAGGACACACATCTGGCCAAGTACGTGTCCCAGGACCAATGCACAATAATTTTCAGACATCATCGTTGTTCATTGCCAGCTAATGTTGTTTCTCTTTGTCAGTATTTTTAGTGCTGAACTGGAAAAACATACAAATAGGCTCCCTAGTTCCATATTCTAAAGCCTGAAAAAACACCTTTACAGCCCATAGAGGACTAAAAGTTGTGGCTTGCCCCCACTCCCCAGACTCTTTGCAAACATTAGCTGCACATCACTGAGTGGTGGTACATTTGGGCCCCTTGGAACTCTATACATTTTATATTAAATCCTGTCTCATGCTAAATAGTTCTGCTGCCTGTCCTGTTATACTTCACCACAGATGCATTAAAAAGATCTTGTGTCAGGTTCCCACACTGAGGGAATTTTGCTGCAAACTACTCCACATGGAAACAAGACTCTGCTCAGTCAGCATGGTTGGCAAGATCAGGACCCAAGAGAGCTCTGGGTTGGTTTTTCTTTCTCCTTTCCTGATTCACCCCATACAAGCAAGGGTGGGTACAAATACAATATGGAATTGGCTTCACCACTGTTGAAGGCCTCCTTGTTGTTCAAAGAGCTGATGCACAAAGAGCTTTCACCTTGCCTCAAACTCCGGTTGATCGAAGGAAGGTCTTCCAAAAAGTTCTCTGTGGACACTTTGTCAATAAGATATCACCTCTGCAAAGACCTGATCTTTTCCTTGAGCTCTGCAGTGAAATGTGAATAGCCTCTGTGTGCTGCATACAGAGATAAAAGTCACCTTTCCAAACTCCTGGCAACAGATAAACCTCTGAACAATCCACCTTTATGAATTTTGTTCCATTTTTGGGATTTTTAAAGACATTGCAAAAACAGTGTTTATCTGATTTTCTGCATTCTCTGGAAGGAGATTGTCCTTTCACTTGTGTCTAAATCGGGAAGAGGAGGTTAATTCCAATGTTCTCAAGCAGCAGGAGCAAAGAGCAAACTTCAAAGGGGACACTACATTTTTATGCATCTTTAGCCAGACAAACATTAGTCCTTTTCCTTAACCGAAGCAGCTATTCTAAAGAACGTTAACTGTTTTCTAAATATTCAGATGTTCTGTTGTCATAGTTTCATAAAGTAATGAACAGCTTCTTAATATTTAATAAACCTTGCATGCTGTCCCCAGGCAGGGAGCATAGACTGTTGATAGCCAGCCACTAATGTCCATTAAAATACAGTGTCTCTCCTTAAAATGTACTTAACAAACAGGTTCTATCACCTGCAATGAAATGTTAGTTGCTTCAGCCACAAGACTGAAATACTTCCATCCTACAAGAAACAAGCAGCAGGGAAAGCTGGTGGTTCCTGCTGTCTGTTCTGATTCTGATAAAACATTCACCCTGTGACAAATGCTTGTTACCAGTGCCATTCAACTCTGCTGCGTGGCACAGTGACAGCCCAAAGGAGGTGGTACAGCCAGGGAATGCTGCAGAGAAGCTATTTGTAAAGCTGCTGCTCGGAAATCTTGTTTATTGTCTCTTGTGTGCAATGAGAGTCATAACATATTGCAATAATGATCTTCACTAGTTGGATACAGAAGTCATTAATAAAGAACAATAATATTTGTACACTTTAGTGCTGGCTTTTTATGTTCTAAAAGCAAAAACTAATGCTAATGAGATGTGAAAGAAAGCAGGAAAAGCAGAAATGCGAGCAGGACCAGACGTTGCCCTCTTTGTGGCACTGCCAAACTCCAGGTCCTGCCATGCCCAGGGCTGGGCTGGGCTTTGCCAGGCAGCCTTGCAAAGGGGAAGAGGTGCCACACAAAATACAGGAAATTCCTGGCTACTCCTGGTGTGCAAAGGCCACAGCAAGAGCTCTTCTGTATCCCCAGATATCCAGTGAAACCACCTTTACCACCTACCTCTCCTCACAAACATCCCTGCGCTGCCAACACGGCTGTCACCAGCCTGAAATAAAAGAGAAAAAGGGATGTTAATATCAAAAGATAGAACAGGAAGCAACCAGAAATGGATATGGGAACTAACTATCCCACCAAAACCCCATGTAGCTGACAGAGTTTGGCTCTGGCCTTATGGGAAACACAGAAATAGGAAAAGGATAAAATTGCTGCTTTAAATTTAGAGTCTTTAAAACTGATCTCAACTAGCTCTGTAAGAATGTTGTGCAATGAACTTTGGCTTTTTAGGCTATACTTCTTGGTGTCTAATTGGTTCAATGCCTGAAGAGAAGGAACAAACATGATTAGAGAAAAGTAAGCTGCCTTTTGAAATCAAGAACCCCTTAGAATCTTGAATATCCCTTAAAAGTGAATTGGCTCCAGCTACCTGGTGCACTGCTTTTGTGTTCCTAGAGGCTAGCTGAGCTACATTTCATTATTTAAAACATTGTAGTAGTTATAGGGTCAATCTTGCCTGGATAAACCACATAGAATACAAAAAACCTCAGATGTATTCCCTGCAAGAATGCAAACACAAAAAGGGAAAAAGTTAGTGCAAGATATGACTGGTTTATTCTTCTGCTGGTCAATATATATTGGTCCTTTTCTGCAACAGCACCTGAACCTGAGTTCATATCCATATGCAAGCCCTAACTGACCAGGAAGCAAATTGGAAATAAAACTGTTCTAAAAGGCTTTTACTTCTACATATCCATGACACAGGCAAGCATTATGCTTTGCAAGGAAAGAGAACCTGCTAGAAAAATCCATAGTAATAATAATAAATTCTATTTTATGTTTCTTATCAAAGTAGCACCATCCCTTATTTCTCATGAAGATTTTGACACAACTGTTCGTATAACTAAAACCTTACCTACAACTGTATATCCTATAAACACTCTAACAAACTATTCAACCTGGGGAGCTTTTAAAGTTTTTAAAAGGTGCACAAGAGCAGCTTTCCTGTGACATTCTCAGAGGTGTAATTTTGCAATCAGGATACCATCTTTGCTCCTGGTCTCTTTCTGATCAAGTGAATTAGAAATACAACAATTTGAGTTATTCCCAGGTATTACATGGCAGGAGAATGAACATGGGGAGAGTTGCATGTTTCTGGGGAAGAAGGAAAAAGAGGAAGACTGAATGTCTTTTTTTTATTTCCCATGAGCAAGGACAGTTGTTCCATGTCTTCCAAGTGAGAGATCAAGGTTCTGATCTTATGGAGTAGCTTGAGTTGGATGAGCCAGTGAACTTCAGGTGGTGTGAGGAAATAATGGAGTCAGGCATATTAATATTGAAAGAACAAAATTGCATTGTAGCTGGTAATTACTTTTTCCTTAATAATTCAAAACCATTAAAAAGATGAAGAACCTTTTTAGGAACTGAATTTTTATCACTCAGAATGTCAGCAAGAAACTACAAAACATGGACACATCCAGAAAACAGTGTGATGGCAAAAATGTTTATACACAGACTGGCCTTTTCTTAACTTATTAAGGGAGACTTAGGGAACTAAATGCCTCTCACAGTGGATCAGACCTTGGTCCTTCCCCTCTGAGAGACACAGGACAATAAATAACTCATAACTACCACACTTGCCTTGAGTTCAGGCCTCAGTTTTCCCCACCTTGGCCTTCCAGCAATGGCTGGATGACAAAGCCCAACCAGCCAAGCTGAGCTTTGCTTCTCTCCTGAGGAACTTCTGGAATCAGCAGCTCTGTCCTGTCACTGTCCTGGGCTAAGTCTCCTTATAAGTAAGCAGGCATGGACAGTACTGCTCCCTGCTTAAAGCTGAGGCCTAAAACCAGAAGGCATATCCACAACCAGAAACAAGAACTGGAACACAAGGCAAAGGTTTGGGAGGGTGTGCCACACCTGGGCTGGGAGGAGAGGTGCTGCTGCTCTTGGCAGCCCCTGCACAGTGCCCCTCCAGTGTGTGCTGCAGCTGAACTGGGGAGGGTGTCCACAGACACAGCCACTCATCCCAACAAATCCACCACAGCCAGACCCCAGCACTGCTGGACAGCAGAGGGGTTGTTTCTCAGACATTCACTGAGCTCCCCAAAGCTGCACCAAGTTCCTGATGAGAGGTTGCCTTTGGGAGGCTGCTGTGGAGCCCCTGGCTGCCAGCAGCACTGTTTCCAGAGGGAGTTTCTACCACATAGATAACTAGGCACACTTCCTTTATACACTGCAGTTCACTGCTGTGTGTTATGGAGGAAAGTAGTTTCAACCTTTGAACTTTTAAAAAACAAATACCATGTGTCAAAATATTTCCTTAGTAATTCAGAGATCTTGACACCTTGAGCTTGAAAAACTCCCACTCTGAGTACATACCCTAATTAAGATCCATTATCAAAAACTGGGTTTTGAGTAGGAGTTACAGCTTACAGTATTAGGCAGAAAAAACCTGTAGACTAATATTAAAAGGCTGAACTATTAGTAGCATCAAATTTCTGAATTTCTTCAACTTAATAATGATCTGCAAGTTCTTCAAGACAAGCTCATTTGAGAGTTCCTGGCACTAGTGCCTCTCTGTCCTACATTTAGATTTTTTTCTATCATAACATGGCTCAAAAAATTCCACTTATGGAAAAAGGCTTGTACAGCAAGCAGTGGAATTGTGTGTCCTAATGGTGGATTTCCATGACACTGAACTTCCAGCTATCTCAATATTCATGGAAGCAGTTAGGCAACATCTGTGAAGAGGAGTCTTTAAGGCAAAGAAAATAAACCCCAAACAGTCTGAATTGAATAATGAATGAGAAGTTTTGAAGCTTCCAAACAAATAGAGTGGCTGAGTGCCTGTGGAACACAGAGTCTTGAATAAAGCTGCCATTGGTGCAGCAGTCAGAATCTATCATTTAAAGACCTCACACAGCACTCATTACACACAAAAAAATCTGGAAATTATATTGCTCAAGCCTACAGGAATGTCCCTGAATGTTGGAATGTGGAATAGGGCCCTGTCTTACCCGTGTGGTATGACTGAGTTTGACTGTAAGTCTCTAAGTAGTTTTACTGATACCTATACATTTATTCTTGTAGCTAATAGTCCAAGACTCTGGCCCATTAGGTTTTCAGAATCTCCACACATATTTCTAGAGAGTGTCTGTGCTGACACTCTGCTGCCTGTGCTGTGCCTGCAATCAGAGTTTGAGAGGGCAGTGTTTGTATCCCACAGGACTGGATGCACCAACAGTTGAGGGAAGAGAACATCTCTAAAAGAAAAAAATCTAAATTCCTGAAAACATTTCATCACCTGCCTGATTGGGATTTGGTAGCCTTAAGAATTTTTAAAAACACAAACCCCACTTTGTTTTATCTTTGAGCTTAAAGTTTTGCAATGATTATTATATGACCCTACCAACACCCTTAAATCGAGATTATATTTATTTCCTGTTCATAAGAGTCCTTATAGAAGTAGTTCCATTTTCCTACCACAATGCTATAGCTAATAAGCTCTTTCTATTGGGGAACATTCTGGGGAATATCATCATCTTCCAAGGCAGAAAATGTCCCAGAAATTAAAAAACAGCAAGTGCTGATTGCTGTTGATAACATTAGTTCTCAATAATTAATTTGTCATAGAATATATTCAGATATATATACTTTATTTAGGAAATAATTCATTGTTCCTATAAACAGTCGTTACAAATATACACATGCTGCATAAACTGGAGATGCCCTGAGCAATGATCCAGACAGCAAACCTATCAGAGGAACACATCAACCAGCCTGTCATCAAAACAGCCCCTGCACCAGCCCCAGATCTGCACTCTGATTACAACTTGGGCTAACTTGAAAATATATATAACTGCTGCTGGAATCGTAAGTAGAAAACAGCCTTTTTTTTATTATTTTGATATCACAAAAACCATTACAGACAACCTTCTCCCTCTGAACAAAAGGACTTTACGTATGTACTGTAACTCTTCTCTCTGTGGGTTTGAAATTACACACAGTAGTGCCAAAGGTAAGTCATTTCTAGAGGTTTAATACATTTCTGGTTTTTTCTTTCCCTTTTCCTCCCTCTTGTGAAATATATTTGTGGCCCACAGCAATCACTTTAGACTTTTTAGACACGTCCGGATAGAGATAGATGACACAAGTAATCTACTTATCTTCCTTTCCCATCACCAATAAAAGTGACAGGCTGCCTAATTAGGCCTAATAAAGCAGCAGCCAGGAGAGGGGCTCCGCAGCGATCTAAGGAGGAATGGCATTGACCCACAGATGCAGGTGCCGCCTTGAGGCAGAACTGGTATTGCTTTATCTTCCACACATTACATCCCGCTCATACCATATTCAAATGCAAGTAGCATGTTTTTCTCCTCAATTCTTAGATCAAGAACAAAAAAAAAAAAAATAAAAAAAATCTCATCTAATCAAAAAAGGCACTGACAATTTTTCAGCCTCACATTAAAAGCAAAGAGTCATTCAGAACAGTGCACTCCATATTCTATTTTATAATATCACTTTAAGCTATTTCTTTGAATCACAGACATTTCTTTGTTAGGAAGGAAAATCAAAAATTCATCAGAAGAAGTTCTCAGGTTTTTTTTTTCCTTTTTTTTCCCCACCCCTTTTTTCCTTCCCCAGCCCCCCTCCCCCTTCCCTTCAAACAGGGCTATTGCACGGGGTTTTTAGCTGGAACCAACATTTATAGAAGTCAGGGATCCTTAAGCAATTATTAGTGGTGAGACTTTGACATGCCTGAGAGTTGTCAACAACTGACTTTAAATATAGTAGAAGGAAAGGGAAATAAACGGTACTCTCAGCAAAATTAATACACAGCCCTGCAAATTAAAGATGTAGTAGTTTTTAAACAAGGAAAAAAGTGAACTTTGCATGAAACAGCATTTTAAGTATATCTTTGTAAAAATTATCAGATTGTCAAATGGCATGAAAGTAAATCAAGTCTGCAGCTACATGTGATATTTCTACATTTGCTCAAAACAAAACCAAAAAAAGAACCTTGTTTTTTCCATCTGCAAGTATTCCTCATTCTTATTAGCCCAGATGGCCCAGGGCTGTTTTTGTTCAACTAGTACTGGAATACCACCACTTTCAGTACATTCCTTGCTAGTGAAGGATTTGTATCAGGAGAGTCGAACACACAAAGGACTTTATTTCAAATTATTATTCAAGTTTCTTTCTTTTCTGAATGAAGTGAAGAGGCAGTTCTGTGGTGCAGAAGGGGTGTCAGTGTTTTGTGTAAGAACACCCCAAGTGCCCCCATGGAGTGGCAGCGGGTCCAGCAGTGACTCCAGGGACACCTGTCCTGGGAGGATCAGGATTTGCTCTTTAAGTGGATGCACCATTTCCTTCCAGCAGAGAAACACTGCTCTGAAAACATGCAGGGCTGGGCTGTGCAGCTGCCTGTGCCAGGACATCATCAACCTCAGGCCACTGCAGGGGAAAAATAAAGAGTGGAGAGAACAGAACAATATCCCACTAACGATGCATGCAGACCTCCCCATTCAGGGCAGTAACTGGTCTGTGAGCACTGGGCATCACTGAGAAACACCCTTCCTTTTTGGTGGTGTTCCTTAATAATGGTCACACCTTCTCTGAATGGGAATCCAAAATATTTCAATCAAAAGGTTTAAGTTTGCCTCAATGGCTTTGATTCAGATTTTTTATGATTACAGGAGAAGGCTGTTGTAGAAAATTAGAACACAGAAAAAGCTGACTGGTTGTGGATGAGAACAGAAATTATCACAGTGACATTTTCTATCCTTTTTCTACCACCCAAAAATGACCCTTCAGCACACAAGGCACTGGATAATCACACACTAGTGGGTGCCAAAGAGCAGTTTTCCTTTAACTAATTAAGCTTAACTTGTTAAAACAGTCCTTCTAAAGAAAGGTTTAACTAATCCCATAGTTATTCTTGACATTTAAATTCTTACTTAGCATAAAACTAAACAAAATAAATATTTTCCATGCAATCAGAGCACAAAGGAAACATGGAAGATATGAATAAGAAATCTGTGGAAAGCTTCTTTAGGTATGTGAAATCAGCCTAAACCCACAGTTCAGGAGCTGAGGTATCAAGAGGCACAAACTGCAGAAGGGCAAATTGGGATCAATTGTTCTGATTTGACTGATTCTGGTGAAACCAACTGTTCAGCCTAGAAGTGTTAATATTCTATTTCTCATTCATCAGCATGATCCCTTCACAACAGCCATCTCTTGTCACTGTTTGGGAAGGTTTTTTAAAGTAAAAAGGCTTTCACTATGACAGAAAGTTCAGAACTTGGACCTCACCAAAATGTTCACTGCTCGGGAGCTGCAGGAAAGGCAGAAGAACCACCACCATTTTTAGCAGGTTTCCTCCTCCCCAGTTCTACCGAAAACAAAATTAAATTTTTAAAAATTTTAGCCAGCATAATAAGCCAAATGATGTGCAAGTTATGCTGAGCTGTGACATCAACAGATCTGTAGCTGGAAACTAAAGCTAAGTAAGGGCCAACAACCTTTGCTGACACCTTGTTTCACTGAGGCCACGGGCACAGTAACAGAACCATTTACAGTTACTGAGAAAACAGGGCTGCCACCAACGAAATAACACCCCTGCACGATGCACACAGAAAAAGCATAAACCCCTGGGAATGACAAAACACATTTCCACCACTGGTCAACACCAAGAAACTGCTGCAAGTTACTCAGTATGTTCAGCTTTGGAATCACTCAGGGAGGGGAGTGGAATTTTGTTACGTTAGGCTCAAGTACCAGAATCAGTCAAGCTACAGCTAATACCAGCTCTAGTGCACTAAATACTTGGAGGCCTCTACTCCAGCCTCAAAATGTTCAGTATATCACCAAAAATATGTATTTAGGCTGAGGAAAAGCCAGAGGATTTGCTTAAAGAAAGCTCTCTGCAAAAATCTTTGGTCTGCTTGCATGTTCATCTTTTGTTTTTAGTGGCCACAGTTACCTTTGTTTCCTATTTTCAAACAGTCACTTTGCACAGCAGCTCTGCAGGGTTATCTAAAGGGGCTGAGTGGAAGGGTCTTAGTGGCTCAACAGCATAAATTCAGATGAGCTTAGAGAGGGAAAATAATCCCTCACCTTTAAACTCAAACTACAGTCGGCTATCATCCCACAGTTAATCTCACTGGTTTAGTATTCTTGGCAAAAGAGGAGACTGAGGAACAAGAGGTGTTACAGGTAATGTCTCTGCATGATCACAGGGAATAGGAATTAGCTTATTATATTTGTTTCTTCTGTCTTCTCCACGTTATGGAGAAGGAGAGTTATTCCTGCTCCTTTTACATGATACTGAGTTTGTTACTAAAGGGAGCCAGGACTTCTGTAAGGATGTGGAAAAAGCCCAGAGCAGGCAAGCACAAAGTCAACATTGGCAGTTCCACGGGATCTGGAGAGCTGACAAGGGTAAATGATCCAATGGCAATGGAAAGCAGAGGCCTTGGGATGAGTGGCACCATTTTGGGCACCATTTTGGGTCACTTACTCTTAGAATCAAAAATCTGTGGAATGGGATCAGTCATGTATTTCTTACTACCTGCAGGACAACTGTGCTTCCTAAAGTCCCTGGTTTACAGCCCAAAGCCCAAGCCCTTTGCTAAGCCCCCTTTGATCAGCCCCCCCGTGCCCACCCTCAGCACTGTGCCATGTGCTGGCTCAGCAGTGCTGGCTCACTCTGAGCTGGTAATGGACTGACATAAAACCCTTAACCCTTAATGAAGTGAAATAATGTGATTTGCTGAAAATGCTGGGCCTTCTTTTTATTAGTCTTATTTGAGGAGAAGTAACAGATGTAGGTCAGCTCATGAACACAACAGATGAACAGCACTTCACTGCCCCGAGCTGGTCAGAGCTAAAATGCTCTGCTGGGATTCTTCCACCTGCAAGTTTGCAACATGCAACATCTTACTCATTTAGGACTATGGTTTCCACTCTGGTGCATTCATGATAGAAGGCCTGTCATTATATGAATTCATGGGCCAACCCAGTTGCACTGGGTTTTTTATGTGGGTCTCAGGATCACACTCCTTCATACCAAGGCAGCAAATTGCTTTGGCTTTGCTCTCAGGAGGTCCTGGTTAAGAATCAAAAATCCTCCTACAAAATCCTGAAAGTACCTGTTTATGGTTGAACACGTTACTCCCTCCACCAGTGGCAAAGTCTTGCCCAAGTTCAGCAAATGTGCTTTGTTAGACTGGATTCCTGGTGCATTTATCATCATCAGGAACAAAGGGTGAAGGAGGAGGTTGAGATGGAACCGAGGAGTTCTGCCAAGTGCTTTCCTGCCCGTCTGTCTCACCTGCATCTTCCCTGAGTCTGCTTCTACGTCACCTCATGCTGAGAAAATACATAAGATTGCCAAAGATCAAATTTAAGGTAAGCTATCATAAAAAGCATTCTAAAAAACTGTCCTGTGTTTTGTATGAAACCTTGAAATCCCACTTCATGGCCACAGAAATTCACAGCCTTCAAAAGCCCTGTACACTTGCTCACACTTTGTGACTCTGTACCTCAGAGATCAAGGGCAGAAGAGGATACAAAGCTATATATTTATGAATCCATCATGTGTCAGTTTTTTCTTTTTTTCTCCTTTTTCTTCTCTCTTTTTTCTGAGGGATTGGGCAGGTTTTCTAGAAAGGCAGATATTTGTAACAATGCCCTGAGGGTTAAATAATGGTGTTGAGGGGGGAAAAGTTGGGTCAACCTGCATAGTTTCATATGGCCTTAGTGACCAGTATGGAGCTGATCACCACAGCTAATGATTACACAGAGAAAAAAATTCCCTCAGAGCTCCGTAAGTAAATAGAAAATGCTAACCTTAGCATATTCAAAGGAGCATTTTAGCATGCAGTCATTAAGTTATCTCTTGGTTATTTATTTCTTCTGCTTGTTATTAGCTGTGTGAAGAATATTATTCTAATTATGTCAGCCCAATCAGCAGTATTGCATGTCCAGGCTCATTTCCATTAGTTTGAGCTTTGTCTTTCACACTGTGATACTAATTCAATGAGACATCAAACATTTAAATCGACCCGGGATGCCGAGGTCAGGCAGTTCTGCCCTTCCACTCTATTAGCACTCGAGTGTAATTGTGTTTGTCACTCCCCGCATGACTAATGGTATCAGGGTGACTATCAGAGCACAAATGAGCAATGCACTAATATATTATTTTGTTCTATAATATCAATATGTGTTTATTCAGTGCTTGTGTTAGCCAAGTTGAAATGTTCACTTTAATATAGTAACCATAAACTGTTCCCTTAAACAGGGGCACTCACTCATACGATTACTTCACAGCAATAGGATTTTTACTTTGCAGTGATAGAATTCTGCTTAAGTGAGAAAAATGGGGAAAAAATCACTTTAAAAATAAGCTTTCAGAGATGCAGCAAACCTCAATTTGGCCTAAAAGCATCAGTAAAACTACGATAGTTCCTACACAGAGCATATATAACAATTTGCAGGGTATAAATATAAATGTATTATGAGCTCTACATAATCAGAGAGTGCATATACCATTGAAGCAATTTAAAAGCACTTTGCATCTTTAAGAACGATTGCTAAAAACTTTAAAGCACCAAGCCTTGAACTAGAATATTTAGATACCTAAAGAAAGGGAAACCAAGGGATTTCCTTTACATCACTGCAATGATGCAATCCACTATGGAATTTCAGCATGTGGCTGACTTGAAAGACTCAGGTAATCACCAGCTGATGCTGTTCATGTACTTAAAGCTACACATTTGCCTTAATAAATTCCTGAAAGGGAGACATGATTAATTCCCCCAAAACTTACATAAATGGGGAAAAAGGAAGAGGAAAAAAAAACTCCAAACCATATTAAAAGAAACCTAATTATGAATTCAGCACATCTGATAATTATCAAATGCGATAACTTCAGAAAAAAATTAATTCTCTCTTCTCAGAGCAATAAAGCCTCTGAGTATTTTAAATGCTGCATCATTTCTTTGACAGATGGTTTCAGAATAGCTCAAAATATCAATGTCCTTATGCACTGTCTTTTCTTGTTTATGTTTCAAAACGAGGTAAAATTAATTCTTTATATTTTGTAGGGTAGCACTTGCACCAGCTTCAGGGAAGGCTGGATTTCACCTACAGCATTTGCACTTTCCTTCTCTGGTGCTCAGGAAAGAGCACATGACACCTCTCTGTGTCAGCTTTAACAATGCCAACAGTAAAAAGTATGCCTTCACACCAACATGACATATTTAGCTCATTCAAGGTTAGAGGTGGAAAGGGGAGCTTCTTACTTGGTTGAACAAATAGAATTTGTTTCTCAATAACATACAGTAGCTTTCAACATTTTTAATGTACGAATAGATTTCATAGGAAATAATTCAAAAACTTCCCTCATCTTAAGTCACAGCCATTAAAATAAAAACAAACCCAGAAAACACACACAACCAGTCACCTCAGGGAGCCATTTGCCAAAGTTTTGGGATGCTTTCCTGACTGTCACTATGCATGTGCATCCCTGCCTCTAGGCAAGGTTTCAACTTTGTGAAATTTAAAGATTTGTTCTTTGGATTCAGCAGAGATAACGTGCTAAAATTTTCCTGGGTTGAATACAGACTCTGAATATTGAGATGAATGACACCATCATCATCATCATCATCATCATCTGCCTCCTCCAGGAAAGTGCCCTGTTTGCTCATGCAGCTGCCTGCTTCACTCACACAGCTCCAAGTACAGGTGAGGTGCTTCCCATGAGAGTGGGTCCCACTTCATGTCATGAGTTGTTTCCAGAGGAATCATTTGTCCTGTGATATTATCTGGACTTAAACTTCAGATTAAAAAAACCCACTCAGTAAAATTCACTTCAGTGTGACAAGTTAGAACCACCAAAACAAACCAATCCAACCCCCCCAGCCCAATCCTTTTTCTTACAAGTGGTTTTATACATGGCTTTTTTTCAGCAGGAGACACAAAACCCCCAACAAACCCCACCACAATCTCTTCTGACTGGGACCAGAGTACAGGGATTTAGAAATGGCGTCAAGCTCAAGGAATGGTACCTGAACTTGTGAATGTTTGCACCTCACTGAGCACTGGTGACCTGCACTCTCTGCACATTGTCAGCCTGCCATGAGTCTGCAGCAGACCAGACTTGGCTCAGGCCCAGTTTAACTTGTACATCTTCTCCAAATCATAAACTTCCTAAAGCAATGCTTCAGCCTTAGCAGGCTGTTAAAGTTCATTGGATTTCCATGTGTTAACTGAAGAAAAATGGTCCTTATAAGTACAGATCAAAGAGAAAAGTACTTTTTAACAGTTGTTTATTGACCTTTCCCTATCTGAACATCCTCTCAAGAGAGCAAACACATCCAACTTCACACCACATCACATATTTGTTAACTTCCCTAATTTGTGCAGAAACATTCCTGTTCATTTACATCTCAGATAAAAATTACATTTTTTTTTAATCTTTAAGAGTTTCTCAAATTAGTAAAAATCAAACCCACACCACTTTTCATGGGATACATAACAGAGGGGAACAAGGAACAACTGCTTTCTGGCTTCCCTAAGAGCAGAACCCAAAAATATTGTCCACCTTGACAAAGATTTCCAGCAGTCTTGGACAAACTACTGGAGAGCATCTTTGTATCTCCCTGAGCCCTGCTGGTGAAGATCTGCTACGAGCCACCAAGTGAAACTCCAGAGATGTATTTGTCTACACTGTGCATATTTCTCTACCATACAGATGCAGCAAATGTTTGTGTTCCTTTCTGTGCCCTTCCCAATTAGGGTTTTATGTATTCCTAATGAATAAAATTAGCTTCCTTTGCTTTAACTTCAAAGTTTTCTTTTTTTTTTTAATCTTTGTCTGTGACAAGTAATTACTATATATTGTAGAGTTGGTGCATGTTTTTCTATCAAAATATTTATTTTGATAAAAAAACAAGGAAAGTGTGGGTGGCAGGAAAAAATGCATTTTCTGCCCAACTCTAATTATATATGTATATACACACATATGTGAAGAGTAAATGCACTGTTTTGCATACTTTGTTTTTGCCTACCCATCCATGGTAATTAAACCCATGTGTATTATATTTATTCCCTTGAGTTCAACCCTCCCTTTTGACAAATCAAATGATTAAACATATACTTTACTTCTAACAAGACTCTGTGCAACGCTAAACTGCTGCCACTTAGTTGCAAGAGCTTTCCTTTTTATTGTAAACACTTTGCTTTCTTAAAAAACAGCCAAATGTCTGTGTTCCCCCTCCCCCTCTCACTTGTGCTTTGATGAGCAGCAGCTCTAAACCAGCACCACTGGGTTGCTCCGGGGAGAGCATCTCCCTTCCCTCAGCACTGGAACTCCAGTGGCAGCTGATGGACACCTGAGGGATTGGAAGGGAGTTAAACAGCATTTTTGGGGCGATGCAGGAATCCCTAACTACACCCAGAGCAGAATGAGAAGTAATGGTCACCTATGCAGGAAAACCATGGCACAAAAGGAACTGTGGCCATTGGAAAGGCCCTTCCTTCCCTGAGGAGGCACCTGTACAGATCCCTGTGCCAGAGCCTCCTGCCAGAGGAGGACGAGGGGAGGCTGGTGACAGCACTTCCTGCTCACCCTCAGCACGTTTGGCTGGTTTCAGTTTCCCTGAGGTTGGTTATAATTCCTTCCCTTTCTGAGGAAGCTCAAGCAGCCGTTGGACTGGCAGGGCAGCTGGAGCACGGGGCTGCCAAAGCAGTGGTGCTTCGGGAAGCCTTCTGCAAAGGAATTATGCAAGAACTTCATACTTGGAGACAGGCTTTTCAAGAAAACTCACTGTGATTCTGGAGACAAACAGAAGAGCCTCAATGGCAAATTAAATGCCACTTCAAGCTAAACCAACACAGCCCACTGGGATCCAGCTCCTGGGCTGGTGCTGGAGCTAATAATGCAGGGGCAGAGCAACCAACACAACTGCCAGCAGGAGGGTGATGCTGCAACTCCTGGCCACCAAACAAACCAAGGAAATGTTTGCTCCCATCATAGATAACCAAAGCTGACATTAAAATAAAGCCTTGAGATCCTTAGAAAATTCTTTATGAAGACAGCAGTGGTTATAAGTTAAAGTAACCAAAAATCTGTATATCCTTCCTATTGATTTGTAAGACAGACAGTGTGTGGAGGGAGTTTGCATACTCTGAACATTGTAAATTGGCAGAATATTTGCCAGGCAAAGAATGAGAACATAGCTTCAGGCATTCATCCTGTAAGACCTTTCCTTCCAAGAACAGAATAAATGAGGGGGTGGGGGGAGTTGGAGAGAACTGACAATTTAAGCATTCAAGTTCCCTGTATTCCCTACTTTTATTGGGAAGGAAAGTGGCCACATTCTCCTTTTTACACTTCCTCTCTTTTCCATGCAGGGTCAAGGCCTGCAGACCCTTTAGCCCGTCCCCCTGACATGTACAAGGTTGGCAGCCCAGCTGAC
Organism: Pseudopipra pipra; assembly: GCF_036250125.1. NCBI lineage: Eukaryota > Metazoa > Chordata > Aves > Passeriformes > Pipridae > Pseudopipra > Pseudopipra pipra. The sequence continues at coordinate 1,365,942 of NC_087560.1, forward strand.
CAGATGGTCCATAACAGCAGAGCTGCACCCACAGCTGTCCCAGCCCGAGCACAGCTGTGGCCTCTGCACCCCACCAGTGTCCCAGAGCGGGCTGGGGGGGTACTAGACATGATCCATTCCCAAATTCCACACATTGTAGAAGAAGACATCTTTTAGATTTGGGGACAATTACAGTTCACGTGATGGACAAACACAGGTAAAGGTTAGAGGAAAGCCAACGCTTGAAAAAATCACAGGTGTTTTTAAAGTAGTGACACAGGAATTTAGAAGTCAGTAGTCTCAAATAATTGCCTTATTACAGGCTGCTGAAAATCTCCACATTTCAAATCCTCTGCTAACAGTTTCCTGGTTAGTTCCTAGTACAGATTAGAATGTATTACACTAACTACAGCTTTGACACTCGATATCCATAAGGTTCTATATACACATCTGTAAGGCAGGACAGGTTTGCCTCCTTGAAGTGAAACACACAGGTGTGACACTCCACAAGGATTTGCCTTTATTTACAGACAAAAATCCCAGACACATCCCATGTGCAGCAGTGGCCCTGATCCCACTTTCCCTGAGATATGTTGTCCCTTTGTTTGCTGCTGACAAGCGTAAAGAGCCACTTTCACTGCAGATAATAATGGTTAATTTATCACACAGAGCAGTGCTGACCTCTGTGCGTCCCTGGCCCTCCATCACCTTCACACCTGCTCAAGCTAATTGTTAGAGCCAAGTGTAAATGAAAATCAACTGGGCTAATAATGAATGGAGGCCATTACTCGCAACAGCACATTGCTCTACAGAGGTTTATCAAGCTCTGAGAGAACCAGGCCCTGAGCCACAGCTCCCTGTTTATAAATGAGAACAGGGCAAATTCTTCAAGCCAGGAAAGAAGAGGCAGAACCCCTCCGTTTGCCACTGTTTTTATAGACCCTCAGCACAGCAAATAACACACTGATGGGAGCAAATGTGAGCCAGGAATCCTGGTTCATAAAGCAACAGCAGTGTTCCTAACATTCTGGAACAGGGAAAGAGTCTCCTGATTGGCCATCTGACATGATCCTGGTGTCCTGAGACTCATGGGTACATGTATCCTGACTGATGAACAGGCAAAACACAGGGGAAAACCCAACCCACAAGTCCCTCATAGATCACACAAGAGACTTTCCCTGCACAGAGAACCTCCCACTTCAGAAACTAAAACCTCAAGCAGCATTACTTTGCTCAAAAGAAAACCTAGAACTCCAAATAACTCGCTACTTTTCAGCAAATCCTACATTTTCATCAGTTTATCTTCAGACAACAAGGACAGAAATTCTAAAAGTATCACAAATACTCATTCTCATGAATAAAAAATAATTGTAAAATTCGGGACGGGGAGGCTGTCTGTCACTTCAAAACTGAGAATATAGAGGATATAAATAAAGATGTAAGAGCTACTAAATACTCTTTAGGATCCCTCCCCTATAATTATATTCTCATACAAAAAGAATTGCAAGGCCATCAGTGCATTTTATGTCTCCTCCAACCCCCCAAGAGAAAAAAGACAATAGTTACACTCAGAATCATGCAACAGATAAACAAACAGCTCGATAAAGATTAAAATAAAACCCCAAACCAAATAAAATTCCACTTCCAGCTTCTCATCCACATTCAGATTATTTTTCAAGCAAAAACTCAGGACTCAGAGCCAGCAAACGCTGTGTAAACAAGCTTTAAACACATCTGAACTGGGTCCTGCTGCCTTCAGTGATTACAGGAAGAAAAGCAAACACCTGTCTTTCTGTAAGGCTCTCATTACTCCTCTGTACACACCATCACAATTCTGACTTTTACTCATTTAAAAGGAACAAAGAGTATGTATTAAAATTGTCCATAATCTGGCAAAATAATTTTATTTACCTAGCTGAATCATTTGTACTGAAAGCAAATGCATACTAGTCCTTCACAGAGAGTATCACAGAAGTGGAGCTTCTGATTAATTCAAAAGCACTTTTTCAGAAAAATTAATAAAAAGAACGAAAACTTGTATAATACTTTCCACCACATATACTGTATTAATAATCTGCTAGATGCCTTCAAATTAGTAAAATAAAGTGCTTTCTTGCCTGGATCTACAGGACAGAATCCACCATCCATAAAAACACATGGAGGAGCTGCAAAGAGTTACTGAACACCAGATTGCTTGTGGGAGGGCAAAGGCCAAAGAAAGAAGGAAACGAAAACTTGAAGGTGTGACATTTGGATTTTGGAGGGGATTTTAAAAGCCAACAAGGTCAGTAGTACTGTTGAAATCTCCTGCACACCTGTCTGGGAGAAAACTGTCTGTATGTGCTCACATTTCACAGGTTCACACTGCTGGCCTGATTCTCCAGATTCATTTAGTACATTTGCTTGGCTTATGGTTTTGCTCCCTATGATATTTTCTCTTGTTTTTACACCCTCAGCAATACAAAGCCAGCATAGAACTGTGCACTATGAGTGTGGCTTTTATTGCACTGCAAGGCAAGAATAAGAGCAAATCCATCCAGTCCAGCCTGGCCAGCTGTGGCATGGACAGTTTGAACGGAGTTCATGGGATCTCAGCACACCAAACACCTCCATGACACGCAAAACAAAAGCTCAGACTGATGTTCCCTTTTCCTTAATGGGAAAATATTTTTCAGTATTGCCAAGTCTTATGAAAAAAATGTAGTTCACTTTGCCCTTCTTGTGGTGAGACCTGTTTTATGACACAATATTGTACTCTACACTAACTAGTGCTGGTGATTCACTGCTGAGGGTCCAAAAGTTGGTTTGACAGGAAGGTATGAGGTGCAACACTTTGATGGAGCTGTGCCCTTTGCCTCAGAATATGTGAGTGTGTTTATGAATAATACTGAGCTCTCTTCAGTCCTTTCCAGGAGTACCCTAAAAGACTAAAGAAATGTCAGCACGTGGAACAGTTGCTGATTTCCAGAGAAGGTTCTTTGCCATTTCATGTTGGTTTCATATGGGAGAGATTTTCAGAGCCCCCTGTCAAAGAAAGAGGTAATTATCTTTTACAAAAAGGGATAGCAGACTGCTATTCTCCATCAATTGTTCTTAGACATCCTATTCCTTTCCCACATTTACTGACTGTAATATCTAGCACATTTTCTATAATTCAGTTTAAACTCTGTGTTCTTTGCTCAGTTTTAGCTGACAACTAAAAAAAAATTGCTATAAAAATGTTGAAGGAAGAGAAAAAATTCTGCAGAAAGTTGCCAACAAACTTTATCCCAAGCCAGCATTGCCTAATTCCCCCCCATCCCTGTGACCAGCCCTAAGGATTTTCCCCGTATGTAAAAAATGCTGAATCAGGATGCAAGGCAAAGTCACTTCTGTACAAGGAAAAGGCACACACATTCCATTCCAATATGGAGATCTCAAAACTTTCTCAGCATAAGAACAGGTCTTTATAAAGAGCATTTAAGCAGCTGTCTCATGATAGACTTGATCGTCCTTTTGAACCTGTTAATTGGTAAATCCACAGACTCCACCCACTCTATAAACCACATGCTTAAAAAAGAACTTCCGTTTTTCACCATTTTCCCTGGGATTGTCACACTGACTGACTGATGACACCCTTGACTAGGGGGTGGGGTACTTTCCTCCCATCCCCTCCCACCCCCAAGATGCACATATTGCTATCTGAGAAGGTATTCTGATTTTAGAGGTCATCTCAGCATCTCCTCTGGCCTCCTCCCCAGCTCAGCTGAGGAACAGTCTCTGCTCACATCCTCTCCCTGCTCTGCTCATGCTCTGGCAGCAATGCTGAGCAGGGAGGAAAAGGCCAAGTTCATCTCTGCAAGTCCTTTCTCAGACATTTTTCAGGAAGACACCCAGGCCAGATGAGGATCCGCGAGTAGAGTAGAAAAACTCTTCTGCACAAATGCCCAGGGCACTTCAAACACCACAGCAAGAATTCCAGCCATCCACAACTTATGGAACCCAAATATATGTGCCACAGTGAAGGAGTCTGATAAAGCAAGTGCTATGCTCGTGCTAGCAAATATTTTGTATTATATTCCAAGAGCAAGATCATTCTGAATATATAATCTGATTGTATTTTTAACTTTTATACCCATTAAAACTTCAAAGTATTTTATGAATAGAAAATTTATGCTTCATGTCCCATGAAGCTGTGCTAACCCTTTGGAGAACTGATCATTCCACTAAACAGAATTTTCCCTCTCAGTAATATTTAATACAGTAGAGAGCCTGATTGTGATAGCAAAAATATGGTTTAGTTTTCTAAAAGGAAAAACACTCAAAAAGTTCAGGCTTGAGCAACTGTTTTCCTACACAATCAAATTAAAAAGATAGAGAATAAAGCTTAGAGCAAGGTTCTATTTAAATAGCACTGCATACTTTCATATTAGTGAAAAAATGTATACTTTGAAGAGGGAAGCAAAACAATCATTTAGATAATCTATCTCAGAGTGTGTGATTCATTAGTGGTGGGGGGATTCAGTAAATCCAGTGAAGGGGGGCAGCCAAACCAGCTGATGCAATCACAATGCTTACCCATCTAGTAGACACACAGCATTTAAGAAAATTTACAGGCAGCCACATTAGCCAGTGTTCCCAGCCTTTACCATTTGTACAATGAACTCAGCCTTCAACAGACAGAATAATTATGCTAATAGAAGGAAAACTTTCCAAAAAAAAAAGGCAGCCAAATCTAAGAGACCTGTCAATGCCAGTGTCATCAGTGGAGTGATAACTAGTAAAGAGCAGATATCAAAGGCTGTCTTTTTCTTCCCCTCCATGCTCTGTTCTGTTTGAGCCCATGGTGGTCACAGCTCCTTTAACAATATTTATAATGAAGGAACAACGTTGGAGATGTCAACCCTGATTATTCATAAAGGCTCCTCCTGCCCAGCTCTCCCCTCAGGCGAACTGTAAAAGTACCTGATTCCCAATTCTCAAACACAAAAGCTCACAGAGCTTGAAAGCTGAGCTGACTAATAAAGTTTGCATATCCCTAAGAACAAGAGCACACAATGAAGAAGAAAAGGAATGGCAAGATTAAACAAAAACAGTAAGCTTGGATGGGAAATAATAAAAATTTAAAGAGGCAAGAACTTGGATACCCCCCCCATACTCCTATTCATTTACATTTCAGCATGTCCTAAGAAGCATCTGTTTTATCTCCTGACTGCTGCATCAAGGTATAATATACACCACAAAACTTATATCAAATTTTGGAGTTGGAATGAGGAGAGGTTGTGAGCAATATAACTTCTAGGTCATTGAACTTCAACTCAGGAGAATCTAGAACAAGGGATAAGACTGACCCAGCAAATAACTCAGGCTTACTGTGCCACTTCGGGCCTTTACTGGTATTTGAAACACCCAGAAAGGTGGGAAATGCCTCCAAACAAACAGGAAACTGGGCTTACCATAGTACCAGGAGCTGGCTTTGCCTGCATCTCTGGTCACCTGTCACCCAGCAGCAGCTTGGGGCTACCCTGTCAGAGAGTTTTGGTACTCACACATGGGACTAAAAGAAAACAAGGCTTTGTCCCTCTGCTCTGCCTGGCTGACAGTGAGACTGACTGCTGGAAAGGGTGGGAATCACCTGCCCAGGACAGGCATGTGGGAAGGAAGAGAAATAAGGGGAAGAAGTCCATGCTAGTCCAAGCAGCCAGGCAGCTGCAGGGAGCTGAGCCTCTGACAGCCCATTCTTGAAGGTGACTAACACTGCAGCATTGCCCCACGTTTTTAGAGGCCTGCCTAGTCAAGAGGTACAGGGGTCTCATGAGCCAGCACCTCCTGAGGAGTGTGGAGCTGTTGGACTGCACACAGGAAGGTGCTTCAGGCAGACAGCAATAATAAAAAAGCTACAGGGGCATTTTGAGGCAGGAGTAAAAAAGTACAGAATCATCCAGCAGAGAAGGCTCTGGGATGAACTTTCTAAACTGGAGGGACTGGCAGGAGATCACGTCTGCACAGTTCCCTCAGTGGTGGTACTTGATGGCACAGTGGTCCCAGGGTTCAGAACTCACAAGCTGCCCACACACACACATGAGAACTGCTGAGAGGCTCCCCTGGCTCCCAGAGCCACAGCTGGGACAGTGTGTCCCTCCAAAGGGAGCCCAGTGGTACACACATCCTATGTCTCTGTCTGTGACTGCTCTGCAAGGTGTACCTCTAATAAAAATTGGCTGTCACCTCATTTCACAGACTGGAACAGTAATGGATGATGGGAACAAACTGTATCAGCAGGATAACACTTCCAAAAGACCTTCAAAGCTGTGTGAACAAAATGGAAACAATGAAGCAGAAGATATATTAAGTGGTAACGTTTTAAAACAGATGTTCCAGTGCAAATCCACTACTAGTGATTTATTTTTTTTGAAATCACACATGCACCAGACAACCCCTTGAAAAGCAAATGACACAGAACTAGCACAGCTAGTTCAGCACTCAGGGTAACCAAAATACCACACAAAAGGCAATGGGGAAACACTTGATCCATGTATTTCCTTCAGAGCATTTGGGAGCAGCTGCCCCACTCAGCACAGGCTGTGCTTACAGAGAGCCCACAGCTCTGATCCATGCACAGACATGATCCCAGAGTAGATCTCATCACCAACCAGTTTAGACCTTGCCAAGAAAAGCATTTGAGCTTTACAGATGGAAGAGATAGCACTGACAAAGTAAGCTGAGTAAAAATTGGTAGCAACTACACAGGCTCCAGACAGACTAAAAAAAACCCCCATTTTTAAATAAGAAATTCACATTATCCATGACAACTTTTGCTGACTGGAACAGTCTCTCTGGAACAACTGGAATAGTCCTTCCTACCAGCAGCAACCAAGGACCTGCTCTTGAAGTGCAACTGGAGATATTTTCCTTTTTGTGACAGAATCTCCTGTTCTATGAAAGGAAATAGGCCAGGCCTGTCTCAGCTGAGTTTGCCAACACACACACATAACCCTTGGGCATATTTGGTTGGAAGGAGAAAAAAACAGGTAAAATTTCAGACTCCCACAGCCTAGACTTTGTTTTCTGTTACCCTTAGAGCTCAAGTTATGCCACCTCAGATGATGGGGAAGCCAAAGTACTGTCTCTGGGACTCAGCAGCTTTGCCTTTACACCAGCACTGAGCTGCTGTGATTTACTGCAAATCCCACAGGGAGGAGGAGGATGCTGTGGGTGGTTTACCCACAGAGGGCATATTCTCTATTGGCTGTGTAAGACAGTATTGCAAAAGGTCAAACAGAACCTTCCTCTGAAATCTTAATTCATTGTTTGCAAATGTGTCAGGGGAAACTGGGTTTCTCTCTAATGCCCTGTGCCTTTGAAATGTTGTAGCTACCTAATTTCAGCCTTCCAAATTCCCTCTGTTGACTCCCCTACATATAGTGGAAGATTAAAAAAAGCATTTGTATCTCATTATCAATGAGATACTTTTTCTATCACAACTGTGTCACCCTGATCTAAATGAGAGACAACTCCAAGAACAACTTCAGCATTGAAAAGTCCAGAGAGCTTAGAAACTGGTGAAGCATCCTGGTTACATCTTCCAAACGAAAATAACTCTGCTCAAGGATCAAAATGACCCATTTAAAACATCCCAGTTGTATCTTTCCAACAGTTTTTCTGGAATGACAAGAGTCTGCCATGCCTGGTTCCTGCAGGAGTTACGGGCCTTTGTCTGGCTGGGTAAACAGCTGTGTCCTCACTCAGTGACCTGCCTGTGTTCACCATGTCACTGTCCTCCACAAGAGGAATTTTATTCATGTACCTTTGTCATCTGAAATCAGAACAGAACACATTCATCTCAACATGATCTCAGTGTAATTTTAGGAGGAACGTGTCCAGCCCAGTGTTCACAACACATATCTCACATCTCCAGCAAGAGGGCACTGCATGGAATGATGAGGGACATGAAGGACAATACCTGACTCAGCTCACCAGCCATAAGGCCATGGCCTTTTTACTAATTAGCATGATTTCAAAAATAATTGGCCTTCTTGCCTGTGCCACAGTGCATCAAATGAAGTTGAGTGCTAAGAAAGCAGAACAGTAAACTCATTACTGTTTACTCATTCACTGCCAAATTGTTAAAAGAGGTCGTGTAAAAGGTCAAGAATGATACTACACTACATGAGAGCTTTAATCTGAACACATAAAAATAGGCAGCACCTAATTATGAAACCAGAATTAATAGGGAGATGGTACAGAAGAAGATAAGCACAATACAGTCAGAGAGGAGTAATTAACCAAAATAGTCATATATCTTGGAACAAGATATATATATATACCTTTCCAGCCACTGTAGTGTCCTGCACATGGATTTTATAGCACACCTCACTGCCATTCACCACACTGAGACCTGCAGCTATTTGTTATTCTAAGCCTCTGTAGCCCAGGCAGTAGTAGCTGAGGACAGAGCAAGAAACTCATGGAAAGCTTCAGTGGGGAAATGAAGTAAGTTTTTAAAAATCATTAATTTCCTGGTCAGTCACTGTTGGTAAACTTAGCTTTATAGCATCTGCAGCAAAACATGCAGACATATGTGACTGGAGGAGCCAGCTCTCCATTTCCTAAACCACACATTCAATTTAGATTTAATAAGACAGTAATTGCACATTAAGTACTCATTGATTACCTAAAATATATTTATTAAGAAATAACAGCTCTGTAACGCATCTCTTAGATACATATCTATTACAAAGCTGTTAAACAGCAATAAATGTTTATCTAAAAGATTAGCATTCGGCTACACAAAGTACACATCCTATTAAATAAATTCAAGGGAAATACATGGGGAAGACAATTAAAGCCCCTGTCTGCTGGCCTCAGTTCTTCTGAGCAATGCTGCTCTCCCTGTGCCTGAAGTCACAGCACCAAACCTTTGAGTGGCAAGCCTTTTCTTGAAAAGATGTAAGAAATTTTCAAGAAATCTCCAGCCTTTCAAGAAATGCTTCCTAGAGCCTCATTTGTTGGTGAGAGAACATCACCCTTCCCAGCCCTGACTCTGGGGCACAGGGGAGAGGGCTCTTCCTACCGTATTCCATCCCTCAGTGCAGACAGGTCCCCAGGTTTCCAAAGGGGCTCAGAGTGAGGACTTTGGATGCAGAAGGAATTTGTGCCTTGTACCCTCGTTTTTGCATCGATGAGGAAGGTCCACGTCTCTGCTGAACAGGGACACACCAACGAGGTCAGCACAAAGGGAGGGGACAGTCAGTGAGGTGAAGAACATTGCAGTGCCCAGGGATAAATCTCACAGCCACAGAAATAACACTCCAGCCACACCTAACCTGGATCAAAGCCAACAGACCCTGGCAGAGGGCTGGCAGAGCCTGGTGAAAGATGCCAAAACAAGTGCCAAGGAAGAGCCTGTGGAAATGAAGTGTGTGTGACAGAGTGACAAGGTCTCCACACAGACATGAAATACTGAGCCAACACACACAAAATGGAAACTTCACTCTGAACATTTTCTATAAGCCCAGAGAATTGCTTTTTAGATACAAAAGAGCTACTGGAATGAAATGAGGTACATTCTGTCCAGTGGGCACTCCCTGGAATCACATCTGAAGCACCTATGTAGGGCAGCATAATGAAACTTTATTTCTGCTGCTCACAATTCATCAATTTTCTGGGTAAGTCCAAAACTCCTACAGACTCACTGGCCTCCTGCTGCAGCAATTAACTCACTTTTCCTACTAAGTTACTAATTAATTTTAAAAAGCCCTTGTTATTGAGCAATGCATATACATCATTAACATCAGAGAACTCTTTTATTGCATTACTGTTTATTAAAACACAAACTTAGAAAAAGGAAATTGGAAAGAATGAAGATTATAAAGCAAAAAACCCAGAGATGGGTCTGGAACATAGGCAAACTCAGTCATGGAAATTCTGTTTGAAGCTTCGCTGTCTGTTTTATTATGGATTCCATAGGCAGCTTCTAATTTAGTGCAGCTGTTAACACTCCTGCTACATCAAAAATTCCCTCTGCTGAACTTTGGTAGAGGTTTTTGTGTTAGACGAGAACCAGTCCTTTCCAATCTCACAGTTTCCTAATTACGGTGTTGCAGTTCTCATTTGTACTGTAAACCTGACCAGATTTTAAAAAAAGAAAACAGTGGTGATTTACTCCTGTTGGTAGCAGTGTTTCTAGCAGCAGTTTTTACCTGCAGTCACCCAGTGCTACATGAGAGGTGTGCAGTGCTGGTCAGTCCCCAGACTGGAAATGGTGTCTGGGAACATTGCTGTGAAATGTGTTGCAGTACCTTCTGTGACAAACCCCTGTGAAAGCTTTGATCTTCAATCACTATCCAAAGCGTTAATACTCGTTTCTTTTAACTATGTACTTTTAGAAAAATTAAGATAAACAAGTTACCTCAGTTACCAACAAATGAAGGGTAAAAACCCACCAGAAGGATTAACCCACTAATTGAATGTTTAAAGCTTTAAATAGTCAACTAACTCTAAATGACTGACAAAAAGGCTTTGTTTTAGAACGGGGCTGATAAACAAGGCAGATCTGTTTTTGTTCTTCTCTGTTTGCAATAACCACCTTTCTTTCCAGTGATATCCACAGAAGTATTTCCCTTTGCTCTAACAGAGCGAGTTTATTGCAGACAACACAATTCATACCTTTTTCCAGTAAAAGTGGTTCAGGGCTCCTCCAAAGCATTTGTTCTGCAAAGTGACATATTGTGACAAATCCAATGATAATGGGGAAATATGGGAAATCTGACAGAAATATTTTACTCCTCATTGCCACTAATGAGAATAATAACAATGAGAGACACCTATCAAAAAATTGCAGTAAGCAATTTATTTGGTTGAAACACAGGCAGTGCTTTTTCTTTCCCCACTCCCCTTTCTCTTACTTTGCTCAGAGCAGGCTTTTCATTTTTTTCTTCATTTTGCTTTATATTGTCAACCAAGAACAGAGTTCCTGAGGAGACGAACAGGGGGTAAAGAAGACAAATCTGTCTCCTTTGTGTGAGAGCTGTAGGCCAGAGTTATCAACTCCTCTGCTATTCAAGACAGATTTGCATATCCAAGGCCACCCGAGGCAGGGAAGGCATTTGGAGTATGATATTTTTTTTTTCTACAAGAACACATTAGGGAGCTAAGCAAAATAAGGAAAATCCAAAAAAGATACAAGTAACTCCTAAAAAAAATCCCTAGCAAACCACCACAAAACTTTGTGGAGGGAAAAAACCCTCCCATTCAGGAATTTCTTCCTTGAAAAAAAGGACATTTTACACATGATCTCCAAATATAATTTTTTCAGAAACTTCACGGACAGCAACTTGGCACCAACCTGCACATTGGCATCCGTGTGCTTCTGCCTGTGTCTTAATCCAACCCCACTTCCCAGGAGTCAAGGATGAGGGAGCTCACAGTCCCCAGAACAGGTGAGTTATTCCCAGCAGCCTTGGAGCACAGACACAAAGCACTGTGTGGGTACATTGTGCATCAGCTCTCCCACCAATACCTGCTATCTGGTGATACTGGAGCAATGCCACTGGTAGGGGACAAGATTCCAGAGCAGTCAATCCCTGGTCACAATGCTTGTCTTCCTACAGGTGTAATTCTGGAATTAATGACCACGTAATATCAGTGCAGTGTTTGCAGAAATTATTTTTAGAGAGGTTCTCAAGAAAAATCACAATTAATACAAACATATTTAAAGTTAACTTTCTGTATATCACATACATATACTATATACATGATATACATGATGCTATATGGAGACAGTGTATACATTCAGTACTTTTATTAACTAACAAGAAGTCCCAGCTAATTAGCTGCTAATCTATTCTGCTGCCATATTACCCATTTTCACACTTGCTTTAGTCCAATATAGAGCTACTTTTGGACTTCATTTTGCTGTACTTCCTCACAAAATCAATTTTTAATGCAAAAAGCTGTCTCTCATAATGGCATAGGAGAACTCTGGCAAATCAAGGTGCAATTAAACCTGAATAAAGACAGCAGAATTTCCTTCCACAATACACAGCCCAAAGACCCAGAGGTCCCAATTCTCATCTAGTGCCCACATTGCAAAGCCCTTAAAAAAAAGTATTTTGACTTCACCAGAAGATGATGTGCAACATAATTGGTTCTTGATCTAATGAATACTATAACCAACTACCTTAGCTAGACTTGAAACCCTACTCGCTGCCCAAACTGAAAATGCCTCCTCATGTACCATGAGACAGCGTATTACAGAACAGTATTTAGCAAAAAATAATACACAAAAGCAAAATTTGTTTCAGCAATCTAAAATCAATGTTCTGAGTCCAAAGCTTTTAGTCTGGGATTTGCTTGGCTTAATAAGGAATGGTTGTAGATGTAATGATTTTATGAACATTTATCAGTAACATGAGAAACTAAGCACTTCCTAGAAACCACTAGACCTAGTCAGAGCCATATTTTCCATGACAGAATTCTTAGTGCATTGATTATTTATTAATTTATTTAGACATATTTCCCAAAACATATAGACAATAAGAACAGTGATGCTTTTAGTTCCAGTCCTCTGGTTCCACCTGCAGAGCCAGTATGCCCTGGTTTTTTCAGTTCTGGAGCTATTTTCCCAGGCTTTCTCTGTACAGCATTATTTCTCTGACATGAATAGGCACAAAGAGTGCACACAGAGAATATGAAGCAATTATACCCATCTCTCACCCCTTCAGGAACTACCCCAAATCAAAAGTATCACACCAAATGGTCTCTGCATTTGATACACTGGATTTTACTTTAGTATGTCACTTAACAAACATTGCTATCTCTGCAACAGGTTAACAGAATATGAGCCCTATTTAAATTGATAAACTTTGCACACAGGTGGTGATCCCAAATTTTACCCTTAAAAATAACAAAGCAAACAGACTGAAATTAAAGGCTGCAGTACAACTGCAGCAAATTTGGATTAAATTATCAAATACAAAAACAGAGGTTATTGTGGTAAAAACCAGGACCTGTTGAGGAACAAGGCATGAGCTGCAATTCAAAAGTTAGAACAGTAGAGTCACGTGAGTCAACCCCCAAACCAGTTTGATTTTTTGCTTTGGAGGTTTTTTTGTGTGTGTGTTTTTTAAACCAGATATTTTTGTTTCTTTTTATCTGCATTTTGGATTCTTGGGTTTTATGGGGTAGTGGGACACATTTTTCAAGTTTTTCTCTATAACAGGAGTTCTGAAGGAGTGTATTAAAGATATCTCCCATTCAAAACCAAACAAAACCCTCAAAAGCCTTCAAAATCACTGACATACATGGTACAGAAGTGGAAGAAGAGAAAGAAAGCCCCACCACACCCTCAGAGACCCACTGAAATACAAGTCACAGGTGTTCACAGCCCAGCACATGATCCCCAGGCTTTCTTGTATGCCCAGGAATTTTAGTGGTGCCACAAACACCAATGTGAAGGTAAGAGGAGAGGTTTGCTGTCATGCCCTGGCAGGGAGCAGTGAAGCAGCACAGCTGCCCCCTCTGACCTCTCCAGTTGCTGCTGGCACAAAAAGCTCCAGGCTGGCAGATGTTCATATGCAAGAGGATGAGAAACTGCAGCAGAACAGAGGAACTTGGAGCAGCCCCAGCTTTGCCTCACCTGTTTATCCACCACCACATTCCTTCTCATACCAGCCTTTCTCACAGGGCACATTGACATGAAGGAAGCACCAAAATGCCCCTGTTCTCTCTGAGAAGCTCCCCAGGACTGGTGTGAGTGCAGTGAGACTCCTCCTGGGGTGCCCAGACTGGACTCTCCCAATCTGTTCCCTGTCTCCAGGACTTCAGTGGCTGCAAGGGAAGAACGTGGCCTGGAGCTCCTGGAACTAATTGGAGGGCAGGGTGGAAATGAAACTCTGCCAGAACTTCTCTGCAATCCTACACTGCATTCAGGAGCAGCAAAAGTAAAACTCATATCATTATCATAACTGGTTTTTAAACCTATCAGATTACTTCAAAGTGAGGAAAGGTCTAAGTTCTATTCCTATTCCATCTGCATTATGACTTTCTAGGTATTAAAAGACTCATTTTAAATGGCAGAGAAAAAATATTCAGCAGTGAATCACCAACAAGAATACACAAGTCTTATGTTAGGCTGTTCTGCAGGAAAAAGATAAGCAAAGACCACATATATATTAAACACTGGTTCCACAAATACTTAGCATTCTTTTAGGATAAAGAATACATCATAGTGCCAGGTGGTAAAATTGTGCAAGTGCCACAAGCCACACCCTTAGAAGTACAATGTCACAGAAGAGATGATATTTAAGGGCAATTTGGTTCAGTTGCAAGTAATTCAGTTCTCACTATAAATTAAAACAAACCAGTTTATAGGTGTAATAAGGAGTTCTCACTGGTTTTGTTTCCATTGACTATGGTTAGCTTTCAGAACAGTTGATTCCACAGAGCACATTTTATCAGTCCAGAAGATCTGACCTAGAGAAGAAGCTGCAGGAGAATGTAGGTCCTGAAGGACTGAGTGTGGCAACACCTGCCTTGGTTTGCTGCAGGTGTCACTGCTGGGGCTTTTCCAGCCAGTCCTTCGAGGAATGGAACAATTGTTTCCCCCTTCCTGGCCAGAGGTGACCTGCAGTGATTAATGCAATCAATAGTTTAGCACCTACTGGAGAATTGCAACACCATCAACTATAAAGTTTACACCCACCATGGGTTTGGTATGATAACTTGTTTGCTATAAAATTCCTTTCTTTTGTCAGCTCTTAAAACATTATCTCACCTGCAAGCAAGAATTTGGGTAGAAAACTGACACTAGAGTTGGAGGCTCTAAAATTCAGTCCAAAATATCTTGTTCAAGAACTGGTGAAGTGGTGGCATTTCCACTTCCATATGCTCCTTGAGCATATAAAAATGCAGGAACTTTATTGGTGTTTAATACAGTTTGAAAATATAATGAAAAGTACTATTTTTGAGATAGCACAAATACAGTCTCCCTATTTCTTCCCATCTCAAATAATTTTTTATAAGCATTTGCTCAACAGCAGCTAAATGTAGAATTGGGAGAGCTTGAGGAGAATTTGAAGATATATGTAAAATTAAAGTCATTCAGTTGTAATGTTACTTCAAATATTCAGATGTTCAAAGACAGTAACATAGCAGCAGAAAATTAACTTTTTTAAAATTCATGTCTTTTCTAAGCTCAAATGGATTAGCAGAAGATTTGAGGTAATTAATTATAATTACAAGTTTCCTAGGGAAACATGGTATAATAGTTTCATTAACTGAAATGTTACATTTGGTCTGTGTTTGACTCTCAGATTATTTTAACACAGTACAACATTTGTTGGAAGTTTTTTGGGCCAGACATCTTTACTTATGCTGAACAGTTGCTCCCTCCACGAATAGCCCCAGCTGACTTCAAAAAACCCCCACCTGGACCCTTAATTAGACATTTTCAGCCTATGAAGGTAAAATTCATTCCTTCCCTGACAAATTCCGTGGTCTCTATTGAACATGAGTCAGTGGGAGCTTTTCTCTGGGCAGGACCATTGAATCTGGCCTCACAGTGATACCCTCCTCACTCCTAACAAAAGATATACCAAATATCCAACTAAATAGCACATGCTACTTAAGAGTGCACAGTTTTGAGGAGTGCACAGTCTAAATAAAGGGCTCAGTTATATTTTTAATTTCTCAGCTATCTTCTATTTGATGCTATGGCTAAGCAGAGGAGTATTTTACATCCTCATTTCATTATGAAGATATAAATGCCATTGAACTCCTTATGAACTGAACACAGAGAAAACTCACCACAGTCGTTAATACATCCAGCACAGAGAGAATTCCACAGGGCTGGTAATAAAGCTCCTCACACAACCCATGGCACTCCCAGCCTGGACAATGCCAGGAACACGAGAGCTGCCTGTTGCTGCACGCACAAGATCCCTCTTTGATGCCCTCGTGTGAAAGTCAAGGGAAAACAATGATGCACTTGTCAAAGCAGCTGCAAAAATGAGGGACTGGCTAATTAAAATAGGAAGGACTATTTATTTTATGGTCTTCTGTGCTGTCAGGAAGTTCTGACGCACAGAAGAGAAATTAAACAACTCTTCCTTTCGTCTCTGTGCTTTGAGAGCCGTGCCCAGCCCGCTGACAGATAGGACAGGGATAGGTGCAGCAGGGATTTCTACCAATTAGGCCTCCACACTCTGGGGGGGTGGAGGTGTTTTGTGAGCCCTGAGTTATTTTTGTACCTCTCCTGGGCCGCGGTGTCTCGCCACAAAAGGGCTGCACGACGAGCGCTGTGACAGGCTCTGCTCAGAGCTCTCGTGTGTCCCTGCCAGTCCAGACCTCTGAGAGGATTTCAGTGAGAGAACTGAGAGTGCTGAGCTCTCTAATGCTCTCAAAAGGATGGCAGGTGTGCTTTCACTCACCCAACCTTTACATGTCTGCAATCAAGAAGGAACAAAAAGAGCTGACACGGTATAATTAACAGCAGATACAGGTGGATGGTGCCAGGTTTTGTTCCACTGCGTGCTCACTGTTTTCTCTTACCTGCCACCTGGCATCCCAAGAAGCTACAACTCATGGTCTGTTAATATGCACAGCTAAACCACAGCTTTCACATTTCTAAATGAAAGGCACAGCTTATGTCTCTTCTACGTGGACATAACTGTGGCATTTTGGGTATTTCTGTCACACAGTTCCTTCAGGAAACAATGAAGGGAGCTAACTCAGACTGTATTTCACAGTGTTATGAATACCCTGCTTGGTAGGTTGATGATTCAGAGTAACACACACACACACACAGAGGATTCAATAAAGGTAGTTTTCCTTTGATAGTTCTACAACTCCACCAGACCACAACAAAGGTATCAATTAATGTCTCCACAGACAGTATGACATATATCTGGAATATTCCAGCTTGTCTTTAGAGGATTAGGATCATGAGGCAAAACTTATTTTTTCCCTTGTACAGAGCAAAGACCTGTGTTTGGCATAGCAATATTTTGGCTTAAGTTTCAAGCATATTTTGAAGCCCAGATGCTTTAGCAAAAAGTTAAACTTCACACTAATGTAAAAGTATTTTAAGTATGCGCTTACATGATTTTCTACAACATGGTGTTACAGACAAGACTGGCATATATTGTCAAAATGGGAAAGGATAATGAAGGAGAAAAACAAAGTTACTTTGATGCAAACTGTACAAGATGAGAATATACTCTATTGAGAGACTAATGGAAGCAAACATTTACTGAGTATCATTCAGATAGTTGCCTTGATTTCAGATTTCTGTGACTAAAGAAGGTATGGAAACAGAGATTTGAAGGGAGAAAAACAAACAAACAAAAAAGAACAGATAGAGCCACCCTGCCTGAAACCATCACTTTTTTAAATCACAAAATACCATTTCAAAACACATGAGAGAATTTATTAATAAAACCTTGATTTTAACCATTCATGCATTAGCCAGTCATAATTTCCCCTTCTCAGAAAGGCATCCAAATAAGAAACAGAGGAAAAAAAAAATTAAACAGAATGTGTCTAAAATTTCCATTTTTCACAAAATTTTCTACTATTATTTTGAACCTTTCTTTAATGCTAAGTGAAATCTTTAAAAGTAATTTAGTCCTTTTGCTCAGCCTCAGATTGGTTTCATGGTAAAAATAAGCCAGGACTATTCATTTCTTGTTTCCCCTCATTTCACACAGGTTACAGAAACACAGGCACACCTCCTTTGGCTTTCCCCAAGGCCAGAGGGGAACCTGCAAATCTGCTGGGATTCATGTTCGTCCTACTGCCCGAAGGAAAAAACCTTCTTCAGTCAGTCTCAGCACAGAGCTGTTTTCCTAAGTTGGTACATAAAACTAGGCTTTCCTCCAGTTAAACAACAATGATTTGTTTTAGTTTGATAGGTCCTTCTAAATAATGGTGTCATCAGTAAACATCTGGCTTCTTCCTCGCAGATTAGGCCTCCAATGAGGAAAGTGTGTTTATAATTCTAATTTGAAACACAGCACATTAATATGCTGATTCTCATAATGTTTGCCTTAACCTGTTTGGAGAAATTATGACTACAAATATCTTGTACACAACACCTCTAAACTACCAGCTTGTACAAACAACACAGAGCCACTGCAGCCGCACACAGATGATTAGAACACTTCAGAGGCAATCATGATTAGCACTCTGGCTTGAAGCCATGTTTTACACATAAACAAAGCATCTGTTTCTGAATTCTGTCCCAGGCTAATAGACCCACCTCCACTATTACTAATAAGCTCATTCAAGAGAGCCAGATGGCCCATCTGAAACAGCCCCTGCTTCTTCCTGAGCTGAGCAAACCAGAGCCGTGCAACCAGAGCTGGCTCCAAACCGTATTTCCTTGGGCTCTGGGAGCCAGTAAAACAACTCATAGACTGGCTCCACAAAAGAAGAATATAAATGCTGGTGCCATCCATTATTTAGGGTTGGTATGAGGCCAACATCTGCCCCTGCAGAAGCTCCTTTCCTGTAGGTGCAGTGAAGGCAGACGAGCAGTGCAGTTGTGCAGGAGGGTGCATTGCAGGGCTCTGTCACCAGTCCTGGAGGGATGTTTTGGCAGACTTGGCAAATCCCTGCCTGCAGCCCAGAGCACTGCTCAGCTGTCCTGGTACACTGGATGTACCTGACAATGGGGTGGTTTTACATATTTAATAAAAGTGTTGTATTTCATTAGTAGCACTGGGCTCTAAAAAGGATCTTGTGCTCCGTAGCAGCAACTGGAAGTGTTGAGAGCCAAAGAGAGCAGCACTTGGCTGGTTCAGTTCTAAGATGTCCTTTTTATTCCTGTGACCCAGGTTCTCATTTCACCAGTTCAGTTTCTAAGGAGAGGAGAGTCAAGACATTCCACCAGGCAAGGAGTTAATGCTGCAGGGAATCCCATAGCTGACCTGGCCTAGGAAGACTCCTTGTGTTTTATTTCAAAGCAGACAGACTGGTGACAGTTAGTGACAAGGAGAGATGGCCATTTAGGTCACCTGCCCCATCAAACCACATGTATAGAGAGAACTTCATTTCCCCCCCTTCCACTATGAGGCATAGGGTGCTTTGTTCCACTGTGCTGAATGTGAGCAGAGTGTCTGTCTGCAGGAACTATCAAAGACAATTCACTGCACCAGGAGCAAGTGAGCCTCAGTGTAGGAGCAGCAGCAGGTCACATCACCCCTGCAGAAGGAAGGAAGTTTTGCAGAGAGCAAGTCCTTTCAGAGCAGCACGGCCACAGTGAGCTGCTTCTCGTGCGCTGCTATCCCGGAGCTGCAGACAAAAAATGCTTTCCCTGTGTCTCACGGGGATAGCAGCAGAGTTGTACAGATATAAACCTCCCCAAACACAGCCATCCCCCCCTTCCCATCAGAGATAGAAACATGAACCACTCTGTGAGGGGAAAAAACCCTCATGGAAATGTGCTGAAACAATTGAGGCCTGTCACTCTCTTTATTAAAGGCAGGTTCCACGGTAGTTATTGAAGCTCTCTGGGATCTCTTGGGATAAAAGCCAGAATAAAAATGTACAAAGTATTGTTCTTCATATCTTTTCCCCATACTGCCAGTCTTGTGAGCTATGCACACAGGGCATTCCCTGATTTTAAAGGAAAGCCCTGAAGAAGTCCCGTGTCACCGCCCAGGCCCAGTGTGATCCTGCCTCTGTGCCACTGTCCACCCTGGCAGCTGAGAGCTCAGCCTGACTTTCCTCCAGAGCACAAAGGATTTGGTGCATAACCACTGTTGTCCTGCTCCTGCAAGGATTGCAGCTGTTTTCCCTGGAAGCAATTGTGTCAGTGCAGGTAAGCAGGAGGATGAGATTTGAATATAAAAAATCCCTTTCTGCATATCTAGAAATGTAAGACTGCACTACCTCGTGCATATGGAAAGAATGACAAGTGTGTTCCAGGTTTTCCCTCTTCATGTTTTGAATTGCACAACACCAGTCATTTTGTAGGGGGAGAAAGAGAGGGGGTTTCCTTTTTCCTGCTGAGGGGTAGAAAGAATGGTCTAAGTAAGAAAAGGAAGAGGGGAAAAGTGATCAGAAGCAAACCCAACCCCCTTGTTTCAAGAGGAAAAGCAGGCACACGGTTCTTGCAAACTTCATACAATTAACAAAAGGCATAACACTGATACCAAGCACTGCCTACACCAGGCTTTACTGAGACCAGCACTCTCTTGCAGGCTTTACCAAATTAAGTTATTTGGAATAAATCTTTGGGATTAATTTTACCCTCTGAGTAAGTTGGTTTAACAGGACAATTGGGAATGAAGTCCTAATCCAACAAAACATCATGTGTCCAGAGCAGCCCCTTCCAAAGGGCACTAATGGAATTACCAAAGGTTTTAGAGTAACTCACATCTGCAAGCCCACCCCAGTCTGCTACTTATGGAGGGAAAGGCAAAAAAAAGCCCTTTGTCATTCTGACAGACTATGAAATTCTCTGTATCACTGCTGGACAATTTCACTGTGACAGCACCCTCTCTACCAAAGAGAATTCCCTCACAGTGCCACTCAGGCTTTGCTTCCTCTAACACTGATCAGAAGATCTTTCCAATTTTATCACAGCAGAGGGATTTTCAATCTAATGAGAAGTCTCAATGTGTTGCCATTTTCCCGAGAAACCTTCAAACACTATTTCCACTATTCATCTATTGGAATAAGAGCACACCAGACATGTCGTGGAACAGTGGGAAACGTGCACTATCACTGCTTTTAAGCTGAAGACTTGAGATCTCTTTGCTTATTACTCCCCACCAAATGGTAATGCACAATTTATTTAATGTCTACCTTGTGTGTGCTGAATTAGCTCACAAGGCTGCTGAGTGTCCCTTGTGAGCAAGTGCTCCATTTGCACATGTCAAGCATCCCAGTCTATTTAGTCCTATCCCAACTGCTTAATGTCTCAAACAGAAGCATCCACTACATTCTGCTTGATCTAAACAGATAATTTAATACCCTTGGACAAAAGGGACCTGGTGTTTTGGTAAGCTCCCATGGGCCTAAGTATCACAAAGAAGGGATTGTGGAATACACACACACAAAAAAAAGAGAGAGATAGGAGGCAGGCAGTCTGATCTTTATGACCCACTGATTATTCTATCAGTAAGTAGGAGCATAAATCTAACTCCCGACCTAACAAAATACTATTTTACTTCCCTTTACTCTATATTTTATCTTTTATAGCCAATAAAACATTAAGCATTACAAAAGGTTATGTTCTCCCCAATATTTACACTAAATGACAATAAATTCCTGGTAGAGCCTGGCAGAGGGATCAGGAGCAGCATCCTGGCAGTGGTGGGCACATCCTGCCATTCACTCTGAACACACCAGTGCCACTAATACCAACAAAGCCCAGCTGGAAAATCTGACACTGAATTTGAATCAGTCTAATGACCCTCTTAATGGTCTAATGGCAAATCTATACACTAATACAAAGCTGAGCTCTTTTCAATGATCTCGTGTGGTATTTACCATGGAAAGGAAAATTCGTTCCTTTACCTTGTCTTCTCAAATATCCCTAAATACCAAAATCAGCATTAACCTTCTTAACTGATATTCCTGAGCTTTAGATCAAGACTCTAGACTCGTTCCACTTTTTTATTCCACATGAGTTAAGAGGGGAAAATTAAAAGAATCATAGGGGGAAAAAAAGAAGAGAGGTGAAGGTACTTCAGAAGGATCAGGAAGGGAGCAGAGAGCACCTTTAATCTGTGCTCAAAACTTAGTGCCCCTGTTACCCAGATTATGTATATGTGTTTGAAAGACAGGTAGATTGGAAAACAGGTCTGAAAAACTATGTGCATTCTCTGGTCCATTGATTTGGGACAGGATGGCAGAGGATGCAGTTGTTCTGAAATGGATACAGGAAAACCCCCTCGGAACCACTGATGACAGAGGCTCCCAAACACTGAGACCAGCACAGACAGAACAGTTCTATCACAAGACAAGCCTTGCCCAAATCCTTCAGTCTGACAGGTGCACTCCCACCAGCTGTTCCATTTAATCCACAGAACTGTGCATTCCCACTTGGGTGCCTGCTCCCAAGTTTTCAGAGGTTCACTCTCATGCCAGTGCAAGACCCACAGCTTGGACAGCTGGGAAAGTACTTGTGCACCTGGGAAAATCAGCTCAGATACACAGGCTATAAAAATTGGATCAAAGCTTCAAAACACATTTCCCAGGCAGCGTTTGAGCTGAAACATAATCATTAATGTTAATCAGTCCTGAAGAACTGAACTTGGGAACTGAGAACACTTAATGAAAACAGCACATCAATTGCTGTAGAAGGTTTGCTGTATCAGGAATTACTTAAGAATGTATATTTTTTTTTTAGTTTAAAAAGAAGAAATTAATTTCTAGTTTAAAAGGGAAACTGAGATAAATTGAATGACTTGGATAATGTCATGCAATAGATGAGGAACACAAGGGGAACTGCAATCAGATAGCTCTGTCCCATACAGTGTTTCCTTTTTTCTTCTATTAGTGAGTCCAAACTGCTGCCAGATTAATGAAAGAGAGAACAGTACACCTTGGTAAGACTGTTTTAAACTTGCACTCATGTCTGCACTGGGAAAATGTAGAAAATGTTACCTAGCATCTTGTTGGGGGGGAGAAGAGGACAGCTGTACTCACAGAGCACAGAAACTACAGTATTAATCCTGAATTAAGAGCATTTCACACCCCAATTAATGTCCATTTATAGTTGCTGACAACTTCTTTCAGTTATGATTTTTTCTAAAACAATGAGATTTTCCAGTGGCATAAGAATATGTGATGCCAAGGATGAAGCTCAGAGACAAAGGAATTCTGGGATCAAAGAGCCAGGGTGTCTGCAAGCCCAGGGTCTGCCCTGGTGAGGAGACCCCCTGAGCAAGGGCAGTGGGGCTCTGTCCTGGCTGGAGGGCCTGCAACCCTCCAGAACCTGGGCAAGGTTGCTGTGAGGAGGCAACATTTCCCTTCCTTGGACAGCTCGGGGAGGCTTTTAGGGCTTGGCAGACACATCTCCCCAGGGATCACAGTGTTGCTGTCCCATCTCATGGGTTTCCTTTGATAAACTGCACACAACATTCCCCTCTTTTCTTGCTAATATTTAATCAGAGGAGATCAATCTCTATATGTGAATTATCTGCTACTTACCCAACTTCTTGTCCTTCTAAAATCCAGTTCTCACACACAGAACCTCGAGAGGCATCTCTGCAGTTTATTCATCTCACATCTAGGTGTTTTGTGAGCTATGACCTGCACTAATCCAAAATACCTGTCCACAACTCCTTGAAACAAAGGAGAGAGAAAAGCAGATTGCAATTTTATTTCCCGTGTTCTGTTCTCCTAAGTCTGAGCTCGACTCGTACACACACAGAGCCTGAATTTTTTTGTCAGTTCATCAGTTACCTTACTGAAGTTCATTATTTTCAGCCTTTTGGCTTCTACAGAGTTCCAACAACTTGTTTTAAAACACTACATTAACATCACCACCAGTTACAGATACAGTAGTTTATTTCTGAAATAACTCCACTTCTGATTTCTCTCCACAATCCTCTCTCCTTGTCAATGGCAAGAAATGGTGGAAGGAGGAAATAACTGAAAAAGTAAATCCCACCCTCTTAATCTTTTTAAATTTTCTTCTACATGGCACACAGACTACTGCAGCTCATACCCAGGTAGGTTTTGAACTGACAGGTTATCCCAGTTTTCTCAAAGTAAAATAAAATAGACCAAGACTGTCAAAGAACAGAAAAAAGAGGAATATTGTCCCATCTGCCCACATCAAACATGCAGCATGTGAGAACTGAACACAATGAGAAAACAAAAAGCAGTTGTTTCATTAAGACTTCCTCTACTAAAAAAAAAAAAAAAAAAAAAGCACAAATAACACCAGGGTGAAAAAGGTCTGCCACTGTCCCAGATGTAATTCCAACGTACATCGCCCTCTTCTCTCCTTGATTTACCCCAAAGATCCTTTCATGTAAAGGGTTTAAAAACAAACTATTAAAACTTTGAAATCCTGAGTGTGTTTGTAATAAAACAAATTTCCAAGAGACCCAAAAATCTCCTCCTGTAATTGCTCATTTGCAATGGTGGCATTGGTGCAGTCACAGAACCACCACACTGCACAACCTGCTCCCTGCTCACAGGGAAAAACCTTCCCGCAGCCAGGCAGAAAATTCAGGACTAAGAGGTCACAGTAAAACCCAAAACACACCTAAAGAGCTCCTACCACTTTTTTTTTTCTCTAATGGGGAAGAAAAAATAGAATTTAGATCCCCTGTTATTAATGTATTTATTATATAATGCCAACTGTTGCTCTACTGACATATTTAAGCACATAGCTGTTAATATATTTGTAGGAAGTTAATTGCCATACCTTCTCACAGACAAAAGGCAATTTACTATATATTCATAGAAAACCTGTAAAGTAATATTAATTTACTATTTTTTACAAAGTATTTAAAAACTATTTTCCCAAAATGTTTATCCATCTTTAGTGCTTCATAAACCTAAAATACTTCAGCTTTTGTTGCATTTATTTTAAAATCAAATAGTATTAAAGCTACTTTAAATAAACCTTTCTCTTTCAAGCAACATAACTGCAAAACACTGCATAAATTCAAAATTTAATACAATTATTATTTTGAATCAGATAATTAATCCTGATTTCTACATGTAAGCGATAAAATAGATTTAGTGAGTATCTTTACTAATAATAATATTAAAAGCAGATTTTCAGATAAGTTCTGTGTATGTTTAGAAATAGCCTTCACAAGTCTTAAAGCTTATTTTCACCTTACAAGTAAACCATTACCTGAAAATAAATACGTATAAACCAGCCAGAAAAGGACACTTAGTAGAGGAGAGAAGAGTATTGGCCACATCATTTAGTAGTTATTCAATCAGGAACCACCAACACTACAGTCTGTGTTCCAGTCACCCTCTTTAGATAGCCAGATATGGTGGTGGGGTTTTTTTGGTGTGTGTGCTCAGCATTAAACAGGATCCTAAATAAACTGTACTAAAAGGAAGTTTAATAAATATCTCCTTTTCTTGTCACTAGCAATGCATAAACTGAACATAAACAAAGTCACCCCACATAACTGAACAAATTCTTTCTGTATCATAATTTTAAAAACATTGCCTGTTGTGAACACATCAGTTAGAGTGAGAGGAAAGGATGGTTAATACACATGAATACCTGGAAATATCTCCTTTAGAAAAATCTAATTTAATGGCACAGGTGTTTTATTATTAGCAAAGATAGTGAAAATGCAGAGTGTGCAATGCTAGCAATTAAATCCTGAAGTGCTAGTATGAATATAGCAAAAGATATGGTGATGTATTTCATTTTCTACTGAGAAAATAACAACGTGTACCTGTTTTAAATCAGGAAGCAGCAGGTAATTTCAAGATCAAAACCACTTCTTGTTAAAGAAAAGGGAGAAAATTCCTTATTCGCCCACTCTTTGAAAGGTTCTTTGTAGAAAACCTTTCGGTTTTGGAAATTCATAACATGATTAGAACATAAGAAATCGTTCAGTTTGCTGTGCCTAAAGAGAGCAATTATAAAAATTGGGGAATTTTTTCAGAGCAGATGGTGAGTTTTATATACCGGGAAAAATACTGGAAGATGAAACTGAATTTTTGACATGAAGGCTTCGAGTCGGGGAATGTAAATGTTTGGAGAGAGCAGAGTTCATATACAGGGAGCCAGATCCCGATTTTCTGTTGTGTTGCGGCTGCCGAACCTGCCGCTTTCTCGGAGCTCCCTCTCGTGAGCAGCCGCTGACACTGCCGGCAGCGCTCGGAGGACTCCAGTTCGCTCCGAGTTACTCGTGTGTCGGCGCGTCCTCAGTGCCCCAAAGGACCCTGCGATAGAAACGCCTGGGGCCGAACAGTTCCCCAGGCACGGTTATCCTTGCCTAGAAGGTACAGGATGTACACAGAAACACACCCTTCCCTCCCAACCCAAGCCCCAAATCCGCTTCTCTGTGTGGTGCTTCTGAAGAGCACAGCACTCCTCAGGGCAGTGTCAAAAAAACTGCACTGAAGGAAAGTCCTTATAAACAGTCACAGCAGCGTTCTGAGAGCAATCACCCATCTGAGCAGTAAAACGATATTCAGCTTCTTAACATTAATGAAAAAGGGATTTTAACAGCAAGGATTTAAAGCTTCCATCTTGCAAGGAACCCTATCTTTCATCAGCATGTAAATGTTGGCTTAAGTTTTGACTGAACTACATTTTAATCTAATTAAACCATTTTAAATGTGCTTCTCACTTGTAAAACCTCTTGCATGACTGCTTGTCAATGCACAGCACTAACAAACCACTCGTTTTTATAAGATGTTGAGATGCTGTGCAAATGGAGTTAGAAACTGCAGAAATAAGGATTTTTGCACCAAGCACCTATCGTGTCCTAGTACAGGCCTGGCAGCTGCTCCACACATTATCTTAGTTAGACTGTTTAGACTCAGATTAATTCCTCTGAAATACGAGTGAGGGAATTCTGTAAGGAACAGTAAAAGTCACCCTTACACATTGGACAGGAAACCACCTCACCATGTTGAAAACATCACTATTTCTTAGTGGGTTTAAGTTGATACCTGCCCAAAGGTACAGTTCTTCAGCTCTGTATCCCAATGTCTGTGTTAAACAGCAAGTCTGGTAAGAAACGAGGACATATCCAATTAAATCCCGTTGTTGCTATTTGGTGTGTAATTTGGGAAAGTTAAAGAAACAGTGCCAGTGAAGTGTAAAAGTTTTTGTTGTTGCATGTGTTTGTTGAAATGGGAACACAAGAACAAACACAAGAAACTGAATCAAGATCTGACCTGGAAAAAATAAAAAAAAAAGGAATTGGACCCTTTCTTCACACATTCTTGGGACAGCAAAGATCGGGAGAAGCAAAGCTTAATTTTTGTTTTTTTTTCTGAAGGTAAATAGGTCTTAGATAGAGTAATGGTCTGAATTATATTATCAGCAACTGAAAGTTTGATTAGGTTTTCTGATTTGTATATTCAATTTGCCAGGTGGGGATTTACTAATACAACATTGCAACATGGTCAAACACCATTCTTCAAGGTATTCCTGTCTTTCAAAGCCTAGGAGACCTGATTTTTGCAATACACCTCCATGGACAGCGTATTAGCAGGCCTGCAAGCAAATGACAGGACCAACACCAGATCTTGCAAATTTGTTCCTATCTGGAACATCAGTAATTAAAAAAAAAAAAAAATCAACAATGCCAACAGATAACTTGAATTTCTAGAAAGTTTCTCGATCTTATAGGAGAGTAATTTGCTTTCTAGTCTACAGTCAGCAAAAGTGGTGCTGGCCTTTGAAATCCTGCTGGTTTATTTAACATGGCTGTGCTCCTGAAGAAAGACTGCCTGCAATTGTGACCCTCCTGCAGCAGCCAGGCAGAGCGTGCCAGCCATCAAATTCCACTTGTTCATTCCACTGACTGCAGAAATGCTTGCTGTTTGATTTCTTTTATAGGGCCACATTTGAGCAAGCAACATTTATAGAGATGACTTACCTAATTAGATTCCAAGAGTGATTTGCTACCTCAGCAATAGTTTTTAAATGTACAAATCTAGGCAGAGAGGCATTTTATAAACAGGTGTGAATGACACTGCTCCATCAGGCATTAAATTGGTGCTGCTCCTGAAAAATTGTATCATTTGTGCATTTAAGTTACCTATATTTTATCAACGGCAGCGTTTTTACACGAAATATTTCTTGTGGTCTACAGCCAGTGATACTTAAAGCAAGATCTCTCACTTTTTTAAGAGTGGCATGAAACAGAACACTGTGTGCTTCTCCTGTCTGAAAGGTGATTGAAAAAGCCTCAAAATCATCTCTGAGGAGCACAACAGCCTTGGAACAGGGCTGCAACCCGGACAGCGGCTGAGGGAACACAGCCGGCACTCGCAGGCAGCGCTGCACTCCCAGGGGAGTAACAGCTGGGAAAGGAGGAAATAATTTTATCTTGTGACAGCTCTGCGATCTCGGTGTTACAGCTGTGCTGGGGATGGGGGTACCCGAGCCCAGAGAGCACCGGGACAGCCCTTGTACCGGGACAGCCCTTTATCGGGACAACCCTTTACCGGGACAGCCCTTGTACCGGGACAGCCCTTTATCGGGACAACCCTTTACCGGGACAGCCCTTAACCGGGACAGCCCTTGTACCGGGACAGCCCTTAACCGGGACAGCCCTTGTACCGGGACAGCCCTTTACCGGGACAGCCCTTGTACGGGGACAGCCCTTGTACCGGGACAGCCCTTGTACCGGGACAGCCCTTTACCGGGACAGCCCTTGTACCGGGACAGCCCTTTACCGGGACAGCCCTTGTACCGGGACAGCCCTTGTACCGGGACAGCCCTTTACCGGGACAGCTCCTTCTCCGGGGGGCGGGCGCTGCCTCAGCCCTCACGCGTGGCGGGCACGGGCACCGCTCCCAGGCGGGAGAAAGGAGCAAAGCTTTTCCCGAACTCAGGGCACGGCTTCCGCAGGGTGTCAGGAGACGCTGCCGCAGTGAGGCAGGAGCGCTGCCCCGCGGCCACAGCCGGGCACGGACCCGCCGCGCCCGGAGGGGAGCGGGAGCTCCCAGCGCGCCCCCGAGCGCGGCCCCGGCCCCTGCTTTCCCTCGGGCACCGCCCGGCCCTGGCCCTGGCCCTGGCCCTGGCCCTGTGGGGCTGAGGAAGGCGGGGAACTCCCCCCTCACGAAACCAGCAGCGCCCACCTCTTTGTCTCGGAAGGGGCCGGACCGACACCCGGGGGGCAGCGACTGCAGGGAACGCTCCGGTACTCACGGGCGCTTGAGGAGGGTTCAGAGTGAGGGTTTTCCCCTCGCGCACAGGCTCAGGAAGGGTTTAAACGTTGGGGAGTATTTGCCCCTCGCACACGGCTCAGGTTTCAGTGGCGTTTATTGGGGGGAGGGGGAATAATCACGGGATCGTTAGGGTTGGAAGGGCCCTCCGGAGATCCCCCAGTCCCAGCCCCTGCCCGGGCAGGGTCACCTGGAGCGGGTACACAGGGACACGGCCAGGGGGGGTTGAACGTCTCCAGAGAGGAGACTCCACGGCCTGCCCGGGCAGCTGTTCAGGGCTCTGCCACCCTCAGTGGAAAGAAGTTCTCCCTCCTGTTGAGGTGGAACTCCTTGAGTTTTAGTTTATGGCCATTGCTCCCGGTCCTGTCACAGGGCACCACCGAAAAGAGTCTGGAGCCATCCCCATGGCACCCGCCTGGGAGATATTTATAATTATTGATAAGATCCCTTCTCAGTCTTCTCTCCAGACTGAACAGGCCCAGCTTCTCATAAGAGAGATGCTCCAGATCCCTCGTCATCTTTGTGGCCTCTGCTGGACCCTCTCTAGTAGCTCCTTGCCTTACTTGTCCTGAGGAGCCCAGAACTGGACACAGCACTCCAAACGGGTTTGGAGCAGTTGAGAAATCGAATCATTAAACACATGAAGGGCTTGAGGGAAGAAGATAAAGTTTCAGCCACAAGCAGTGAACCCTAACAGGAAAAAAAATACACAGAAAATGGACGGCGAAGTCTAAATACGTATCAGCTCTTCACACAGTTTTCAAATCAAAGTCTGAAAGTAAAAGGTCTTAAAGTATAACTTCATTTTAAATTCTGTTTTATTAGAAACATGGCACAGAGAGGCAGGGCCTTTCACAAGCACGTGTAACCTCGTTTCTCTGGAAGGTTCCTTGGGCAGAGCCAGGCTGAGAGGGGCACGCTCAGAGCGGGGAAGCACAAGGAGCACGGCTCTGGCAGGGACGAGGGCAAGCCAAGGCTAGCTAGGCAACTCAGGTTTTTCTAGCATTACAGTAAAATGAAGAGGAAAATGGCATGTCTCTAGGTTTGGGTGTCTTCCATCACCGTTTTCAGTCCTCTCCACCACACAGGTTCAGCAGTGCCCTCTGGTAATCCCCCTTTGTGTCTTGCTGTAAAGCAAGGGAAGAAAAATACAAAATGCATATGAGGAATAGTCACAAAATACGATAGTATATGCATTATATTCCAAACCTGTGGGACAGTCTATGATTCACAGGTCTCCTCCCTGTCAGCCTGGAGGAGACTATCTAGACTGAGTTCTACTTATGTGTGAACTGAAATTATTTATCATTCTTGCAAGGCCAAGAACGGAGAGAAATTTTGGTATAAAAAGAAGAGTAACACAATGAAAGGAAGCTGAAGGACTCAGTTCTGTTTCTTGTCACTGATCACTGCAAAACTCATACATCAAGTTCACTATTTAAAAAATCTGTTTATTATCTGCAATTGACGTCTTTAGGAAAAGCTTCTGGCTTAAGATTTTTCTTAAATATTTTCTTCAACTTCATCTACACAAGAAAAAATGTATCATATGCTGTTGTGAGGGCGGGTAGAAGGCTAATTTCTAAACAGATGCACAAGCTCTTTACCTGTGCACCAAGTCAAGTGAAACCAAGCACCTATAGCCCCTGTCCACTCACTGAAATGGAAAAAAATCACTCTAGCTAAAAGTCACTCCTCGAGCACTGAAATGAAAGGCAGCAGCAGTTTAGATGCTGTATTTTCCCTCAGCAACCACAGAGGAATTCTGTTTTTCTTTTCTTTTGATCTGAGGATTGGGACAGGTGAGCAGACTTTTCCTTCAGAACACACCAGGTGATTGCACAAAGCCTGCATGCATGTCAGGTGGCTGCCAGGAATTGTACCAGCTGTCAACTGTGAAGTTAAAGGTGGGTTTTTCAATAGTGCAGCCCCTAAAACACCCCCCATGAACTCCAGTGGTACAACTAATCCAATGAGGACTGCTGCAAAGGTCCACGATATAAAGCAAAAGCTGAAAAACTTGCCTGGATGAAATAATAGAGAGATTTTCCATATTTCCTCTTGAATTCACTCTTAATTTTCAGCATGTCAACCTCGCAGCGGGAGACCATGATCCTGATCAGCACCTTGTCACGGGTTCCCTTGCCCTGCAGGCAGAGACACACTGAGAGCTGCAACAGCTGAGAGGCACAAAAAGCCACTGCATCTAATGGTGAGACAGCAACTGAGATGTAGAAATAAAAGATATCATGAATTAAATCTTCTAACTAAGGTGGCTATGATGACCCAGGAATTGGAGCATGAGTATACCTTTCTCATCAGCAGTGGCTGACCAGCTTCCAGTCACAAATGGAGCTTAGACTGTAAGCAGCAGTTTGGGTTCACCAGGAGGCCTTCCTGGTATTGCCCAGTGCCTGTCACCAGGCCTTTCTCTTTCATCCCTTTTCTTGGGAAAATGTTTTGAGACAGCTTTTTCTGCTATCAGCTCTCGGTTACTTGCAAAAGATGTGTCTAACTTTGCTAATTATAATCAATTGATCTAATACTGGTCATTATTATGAGACCCTTCCCTATATTTCCCTGTACCAGATAAATCTGAATAGATTATCCAGTGTTAAAAAATGCTTTTGAACAATATTAAGTAATTGTTAATTTATTCACGTGCCAGTCATACATCATATGAATAAAAGTGCCTAAGGAATCAAAATTTGATGAAACAATGGCAAAATAAAAATAGCATAACGAAAGAACAGTCTTCCCTACCTTCATGGAATCATACAGTCTGTCTGCAAAATACAGCTGCTTGTTCTGAATGCACTGGACTGAAGAGAGAGAGAGAGAGAGAATAGTTAAATATCTGGCCCATACCCAGAACAGCAGGACACAGAATGGAGCCATTTTGAAAGATGTGATAAGTAGTCAAAATAAGATTTTCAGCAAAAGTTCTTCCAAAAGAGGAAATGAAGAAATCATTTTTACCTGAGCTGTTACTTAGAAGTTGTTCGGCTGTGACTGAGCCACAAATGTTTACATTCTGAGATGGTATTTCCCTCCATGGATGGTGTCATTTCAGAATGCTAAACCTCCTCCACACATTCCACAACTCCTTCTTCCACTTCTATAAGCAATCCCTCTTCTGGAATCACTCCTTGTATGCTAATCCATAGGAAGCCTCCCTTTCAAGGCTGAGCTCTGTTTATACTCCATTTGCATTTCAGAGCTCCCAGTTCACCCTTAGTCCGCAATGGATTTCCCTCTTCCAGAGCCCCCTCTCAGACACGGTGACATCCTTGTCATCCCCACCCCATGGCACAGTCCCAGCCTTACACCTGCCTCCCCCTTTCAGAGAATTCAGTGTCAAACCAGCTCCCCCATCAGCCCCTCTCATCCCCCACTGCCTGTCTGGCCTCTCCTCTCACCCCCTGTTCCTTCTCCAGCCCGTGTTGATGTTGAATGCTCATTGTGCTCAGCTACAGTTTCAACCTTTTGGTTTGCTTGGGGAAACAAACATTAAGCCTCTGCATCAAATAAAAGTGGAACTACAGGCAGATCACAACACACAGGAACTTATTTTAATCTCGAAAGCAGTTTGTACTTTGCAAAGGGCAAAAATAAGCTACCTCTCAATACCTGCAATATCCTAAAATACACCAGTTGATCCAATAACACCAGCACATCCTGAATATTTCCCATCCAGCAGGGTGAAGCTGGGCCCCATTCCTTACCAGGATACACTGCAAGAGCACTGGAAAGACCCTGTATAAAGACAGACTTTACCTCAGGGCAACTCACCAAGATTAAGAAAGGCATTCTCCAAATCTCCCTTGACCTCCTTCTTGATGCTCTCCAACATATCATAGGGGCTGTAGCTCTTGTACCTGTCAAACACTGGCACGAGAGAGAAAATGGGTGAAACCAAAACCAGGCCAGGAACTGGCAGAAATAACCACCCAAAGCAAGAACAGAGACAGCAGTGCAGAGACATGGGATCAAAAAATATCTATTCGAGTCCTTCTGAGAGCTTTATCTTAAACACAGCCCATGTTTGCCAGCTAATAGTAAAGCTCCCATGCCATGGCCTTTTTGTTTTCCTTGAACACCTCCATAATTTGGACACCTCCTTAATCCTGTACTAGTATTTTTTGAAACAACAGGGATTTAGGCCCTGAAGGGTCTTCCAATGGCTTTTCCCATGGGCTGCTTACAGCAATCTCAGAGCAGCTTTGGAGAGCCTGCACTGTCAGAGTTAAACACATGATGTAGACTGAGCTACCCTGGCACAGAGGGAAGAGCTAAAGGACTTCTCAAGGTCTCCTGCATCCATGTTTTCTAGATTTGTAACATTTTTGTTTTCAGCCTATGTGACATATAATTGAGCATTGCTATACCTGTGTAAAAAAGACCTGTACACAGATGCAAAATGTGAGAATAATACATCCACAGAAATAACTATTTTTTGAAAAAAATTAACATCTTTGAGATTAATTAAGATTTACAACATCTCATATGTTTCATGACTGCTTCTCATGCTCATTTCAATCATACCTGGGACAAAATAGTTCCCATTTCATTGTAACTTTCTCTTACAGAAAAAAAAAAATCTTCAATAGTACCTTTCTGCAGGTGGGGGACACTTCTTTCAGTCATAATGTTGATCCACTTGGGAACATCAGTTCCCTTTCTCTTCACACCAGCATCATAGAGGTCCTGGGGTTAGAAGGAAAAGCAAAATTGTAAAAATCAGGAGTTATACAAGAAGCCATTGCAGATGTGAATAATCTCCTGATTGGAAAAACAAGCACTACTGGAACTGTGGCTGTGGGAGAAACAAAAGAACACGTTTGGGCAGGTCACCAGGACAACATCTATGGATCTAATCTGAAACTAAATACTTTGGATGTACCACTACCTACAGTTCTCCTCCGTATTTAGCTCTGTGTCCCTCAGCAGAATTGCTCCTGGCAGACACAGATGTACTACACAAGCATCAGAAGCCACTGAGCTCATTGCAATGTCCATGTTTCCTTTTGTTAAAGGTTCTCTCTTCATATTCTTAAGGAAATACCAGAGAGCTCCTGCAGAGGTTCTGGTGGGTACGTAGCCTGTGAAAACTGCTAACTGCAGTACCAGGATTGCAGGTGATATCAATACATTGATGCCAGGCCAACATCACAGTGCAAACAATCTGACACACCCCCTCCTACTGCCACAAAGGCTCTCCACTGCCACAGGATTTGTACATTCAGTGTCCCCCAAAGCTTGAGCCACTGAAGATATTTAATAACCAGCACTTACCCTGGCATCTTGGTCAATCAGCTCATAATCAATCACAGAGGTATCTTCACACCTTTTGCCCTTCAAACAAGGATATCAGTATTTAGAAGAGGTTTCACAGAATGTAAGCAGTGTGCTATGTGCATATTCCTTTCTTTTTAATTTTTTAATCTAACTTTGATAAATGAATAAAGAATGCTCCATCCCCACTATGAAGCTGCTGCTATTCATGCTGCATTTCTGTCAAAACAGTTTGCCCTTCAACTTGGAATAGTTTTTCCCCTAAAGTCAGTGAAAATACAGGGAAATTTAAAAGTAAATTTAAAAGTGTTTTACTGGCAGCCATCAGGCAGTTACCAAAGAGCAGGCATGTTTAGGAAATGTGGAAAAACACGAGCAGACCCACCTTGGCCAGGGCAACCATGAGCTTGCGGAAGTCACCAGATGTGTCTGATATGATGTCCTTTTCCAGCTCTGTCTTGTACACTAGAAAACACAACATTCTTCTCCAGTAAATGGTGTCCTACAAATACACCTTCACAAGGAAGCCAGCTGCTAATTCCTGTGTTTTATGCAGATAAATGAACAGCTACAACCTCACATGGAGGTTGATGCAGTCACACATGGAAGATGATGCAAACGAGTGCAGGCTTGCCTACATCAAACCCAACGCTGCCACCAGCCAGCCATGAGGACCAGCAGTCTGCCATGGGAAGAGACCAGGAGAACCTGAGACTACTAAAACGAGGGGGAATATTGTTTTAAGCTCAGTGTCCTGCTAGATCATTCTTAGCTTGATGTTTGCTTGTTTGATAAACAAAGCATTTAGGCCTTCTCATCTCATGGGTTTATGACTGGACAACTACAGTTACAAGTTGAATGCAAGAGACCAAAAGCCTTTAGGATAAATCCAAGGAATGCTCTGTGTGATTCTGCTCTGGTGTCTAAACATTTTCATTGCTTTCCAAGCGGTCATACCTTATACTGCTCCAAAATTACAGTCTCTTTCCAACAGCAACCTCATCTACAGCAGCAACACTCTCTGTGCCAATACATGTTATTTCTTTTGACACTGGCCCTTATGATGATTGGTTTTGCTTGTCCTTTCTGGCTCAGCCAGCACCTCACCAGCAGTGCCTGACAATCCGTGTGTCCCAGCACACGGTGATTTGCTGCATTTCAGGCTGCTTGTGGGGAAGCTCAACTGGAAGCTCAAGGTAAAAAACAGGACAGCTGAATTGTGATAAATCCAACAAGAATGGGCCCATGTAAAAACACCAGGAATATTATAGGACAAGTAATCTTTCTGAGGATGGATCTTGGAGCACTCATACCTACTTACAATCAACTCTGAATTTTAGTTTCCATCAGGTAACATGCTTTAGAAAAGTTGAAAAACAGAATATATGCTTTAATGAAGTTTTATTTCATGTCTTTTCTGGCAGATCTACCCAACAAGCTTACCAGCATGCTTCAGTGGATTTCAGATTCACCTACTTACTACATAAGTGATCCCAGAATCCACAAATCTAACATCATTATTCCTGTCACTATGCATAGAATGCTGGTAGCTTATAAAAGAAATTCATTTAGACAACTTGTGTGAGTGGTAAATATTCTCTAATCTGTTTGCTACCAAGCAACAAGATGGAATTATAAAACACACAGACACCCAGGACACCAGTACAAGTTATGTCCAACTGCCAGAGACTGAGCAGATTTGGGTAAGCTGTCTAATAATGACCCACTGACAGGAACTCACCCAGGAAACTCGGTGTAAAAACACAGGACATGGACACTTGCACAGTGAACTTACTTTCCCTGTAGACTCTGTTAATCTCGCTGAGCTCCTGGTTTGTTCGGGAGCAGATGATCTCGATGAGTGTGTCTTCATCAGTTCCCAGGCCCTGCAACACAGCCCAGACTCAGTCAGGAGCTACAAATGAACAGGCTTGCTGGATGGTTTAAAGATACTGTACAGACATCCTTTCTTCCACTCCAGCAGTTTCACAGTCATTCAGGGATATTTTTTGCCAGCTGCTCCCAAGAAGCAATATATGGAACACTTTTAGTTACCACTACTCCTCCAGTGGCTCTGAGATCCTGCAGATCTCTGGGCAGTGAGCATTTGCTGTGTCTAACACCCAGTGGCCTCCCTACCAGCACAGCTGGGTAAGATCAGCTTCTCATGGCCTAATGTGATTGTGTTCTGTCCACTGGGAGCACAGGAAGAAAGTGTGTTTAGAAATCCTGTTAGGATGCTGTTTGTTACGCCCACTGGTAACAGAATGTCATTTGTATGTGGCAAAAATGGGCATCATTTCCACAGGACTCCAAGAGCAGTAACATCTTGGGAAAAGATCTCGTGATGCAGTCTTTAGCATGTGGAAAATGGAAGCAATTAGGTGGAAAACTACCCTTTGGATAAAGTGTCTCTACTGAAAGGAGAAGAGAGGGGGACAAACAAACAAAAAACCCCAACTTCCCCCCCCAAAAAAAATAAAACCATGAACAAACAAACAAAAAAGAGTAAACCCAAGTAATTTTATA
Source organism: Pseudopipra pipra (assembly GCF_036250125.1). Classification (NCBI taxonomy): domain Eukaryota; kingdom Metazoa; phylum Chordata; class Aves; order Passeriformes; family Pipridae; genus Pseudopipra; species Pseudopipra pipra. The sequence continues at coordinate 1,402,575 of NC_087560.1, forward strand.
AAAGTGGCTTAAAGCTAAGAAAAGTAGGACAGCTTGCCACAGAATGGTTCTTGTGGGTGTCTGGTGAAGAAATGAAGGCTAACAACAGGTATGGTTTTCTAAATATTTTTAAAATATTTTGCAAGAATGTGTAACAGAAAAATAATTAACTCCTCAGCAATAATTTTGCTTTACCCAACTCTGGTGCCCATGTCAGAGCTTATAATGCTCTCATGCATCCAGCCAAACTTCAGCTCAGGCCAACTCCGAGCACCAGAGCAGGTGCTGGGGAGCTGGGAACAGCAACCCATGGGAGAGTAGAACAGTCTACATTTGGGGCCACTCTGAGGCCACTGCTTGGTCCTTGGGCTGTAAATACAACATAAATGGCACGTGGTCACCCTAAATATCGTGTATCGGGTGTAAGACATTAAAACAAAAAAACCTCCCAAACTAGTGATTCCCAATAAATTATGGATAACCTGTACTTAAGCCAGAAGAGGGCAGCAGCTGATAACTCAAACAAGGGGTTTGGCCCACAGTTGAAGAGTTACCATCTCCACAGTGGGTTTGGTTTTTGGTTTTAGGAGTTCAAGGGGTTTTTTGGGGCGGGGGGTGTAGTTTGTGTATTTATGCCTGTGTTTAGTGGAGGGGATGGTTTTGTTTTCTTCTTAGTTTTTTAACTTCCTTCTAATTGTCTGGAGAAGTTAATTACTTGGGTTTTTGTCAGGTTCTGAATTTCAATAGACATACCTTAGTACTTGTTCTTAATTATTTAAAGTAATAACCTGATCAAGAACATTCAGAATTCAAATGATGGTTATAACTACAAGTTCCCAAACCTTAGTTGGGTTAAAAAGGTGAATGTACTGGCATGAGCACCTCCCAAGCCTTGTTTCAGTGGCTGCAGAACAGGTATTTCTGACCCAGCAATCCCTGCCTGTGACTGCAGGGGGGGAAAACAGGGACTCCCTGCTGGGCTCTTTCTCAAAAGACTCCTTTTGATGCCCCTCCTCGTGTTCTACACAGGGGCAGGTCTGGTACAGGATGTTCTTTCAAGATCAGTGATAAAATAACCCAGTAACTGGAAACAGCTGTTTAAGCCTATAAATGCTAACAGAGGATTTAATGCTCCTCTAAGAGCTGCTCTCTTAATGGTTTTGTGTACTGTGAACCTGTACATTGTTTCTAAGAGCAGTCAGCAAAGCAGCAACCAGCCAGAGCAGCCTATCAGTCACTCCTGAGCTGACAAGAATAATTTTTTCCTTAAAGAGATTTATTTAACAGTTTAAAAATCACATGGTTCCAGAATTTCTGTCATTTTGGATGCCTTGCAGTTAAGGATGCTTAAACTGCAGCACTAAAAAAAATAACAATCAGTGTACCCGTTTGGAAACTGCAGCCTGGGGTATGAAGTCCATACTCATTCTTGAGACAGTGACATCAGACTGAGAACCTTAAATTTCAAAGCTTATTTACCTTCATGGCAGCTTTCAACTCAGAGGCATCGTACTGTGCTGGTGTCTTCAGCAAGCCCAGGATCACTGCCTCCAAATGACCTGACAGAGCAGACTTGAGTGCTGCAGAAAGTTCCTGGGAAACAGGAGGGACAATGGAAGAAAAAAAATTAAAGCTCACTTCTGATCTCCAGAGAATTTAACCCGCGGTGCTTAAGTCTCCAAGCCTGCAACAGTGTTTCTGACACAATTGACAAGGAAACAGAACACAAAGAGCTTTCCTTCTGTGAAAGCCTAAGAGAGAAATTAGGGCAAAGAAGCTTTTTTCTAATCCTCTGAAAATAAGAAGAAATGCACCAGTGGCTGACAAAGTGTTGGGAAGCACAGTGCAGACACATCTGAGCAGCTCTGCCCCAGTGCTGAAGCACTGATGCTTTGTTGGAACTAACAAGCCCAGCTGGATCTGAGTTTGACTCCCTGTGGTCAGTGCTTCTCCATCTTACTCCCAGAGTTTTCCCAGTGGCACTGTATTATTTGTGTGTTTTCATCTATTATCCCAACCCTTGACTAGCTAAGACATTAGAAAACTGACTGCACAGTTATTCCACTGCAAGGTCCAGCTCCCAAACAGCTCAGCTCCAGAGAAAAAAAATCATCCCTGAGCACAGAAAAATGACTCCTGTCTTCAAGGAAACTCTCAGAAGATTGTAGCTTAAATCCCTACTGTTAATTGTCAGGCAATCCTAGGGAAAGAAACAGTCAAGTATGTTCACTCACAGGATGCTTGCCAACCTGCACCAAAGAAAGCCAGAAGCCACATCCTCTTACAAGTTTCAGATGCAACTAGAATAATTCTAATTATCAGCTTTACCATAGTGTGTGTTACAAAGTTGAAACCCCTTGGATCAAGCCTGGAGTTCACCCAGATCCAGGTATTCCCCAAGCTGAAGTTAAATCTGCAGCATTCAGAAGGGAATTGCTGCCTTTCAGTTGCTGGTTTCCCCACTAACAGTGTGTGAGCTGGGGAGGCAGGGGAGCAGGGGGCAGAGAAAGGGAGCTCAGCTGGATTGCAGGGAAGTTTGTGCCAGAGAGATAAAGAGCCAAGGCATTGAGTTAATCTCCAGAGTCACTCATTTAATGCAGGCACTAATCTGTGTAATACTGTGTTCACTCCCTGCATGGATTGACAAGGGACTGAATGTGGTTTTGGGGAATCTACCTGCTTTAGTCTAAGACACATTTTAGTACAACAATTGGATACAGTGCTCCATCCTTTGTGTGACAACAGGTTCTTCAGACGTAAGATGAAGCAGCAACACCACCACATATCTCTGGAATAAATTGTAGGGAACAACCTGCCTGAGAAGTTGTGCATGCTCCACCCCTGGAAGTGTTCAAAGGCCAGGCTGGCTGGGGCTTGGAGCAACTGGGTCTAGTGGACAGTGTCCACCTTGGGACTCCAAGATCCCCTCCAACCCAAACCATTTGATCATTTACTAAAATAACTGCAACTAAACACTGTAACTGAGCCAAGAACGTGCCCTCATATTAGCATCCTCCTGGAGGAATAAGGTCTTCTGCCCCTGCCAGGCCAGCAGGGTCTCCACCCTGCCATTCTTTGCCAGGGCTCAGAGTGCTCTAAGGGAGAAGCAGAAAGCAGTGACTGACAGCAATCAATTATTTATAAATAGCAAATGGAAAGTGTTTTCCTAAGTGTTCCAGGGGAGTATCTGGATATCAGCAGTTCATTTCAGGGCCAGGGATTACTGGTGGCAGTCAGGACTGACCAGACACACCTGAAGACACACATGCAGAATGCCCAGTCTGCACTGGGAGCTCCACTGACACTGGGGATGGGGAAAGATTCCTCAAGCTTTCCAAGAGTTTCCATCAGACACTGCTCAGCTCAAAAGAATTAAAAGACAGGTGACATTTAAAAACTGTGATCTATTGATAAATCCTGCAACAAACAAAACAAGCTGCCTAGAACAACACAAGACTTTGCCAACCAAAACTGCACAACCCATTGGCAAAGCAAACCACGAGACACTGTCCCTAGAAGATGTACCTACGTGTCTTTTCATATCCCACTGCCTCCTCTCGTGTTTATCTCTCTCAGTGGTTTCTACTGCAAATTCCCATTGTTTCTACAGATTGGCTTATTCTTTGGCACTTGTTAAACTTGATAAATTCAGTTTGCTCTTGAGTTGCAGCAAGAAAAAAAGGTGAGAGAGAAACAGATGAAAAAAGTTGCAGATTTTCTTGACTGTGCATTTCTGTGGTCATGCAAAATTTAACAAAGCTTTAGGTGACACATTTCACAATTAGGGCCCACTTTTGTGCAGGACTCACTCTCCCAGTGCCCAAGGGCAGGACCACAGGGGTGCAGATGTGGGCACACATGCACGTGTCCAACCCCTGTGTGCCTCTGCATGTGCCTACACCACTCATGCAGCAAAGCTGGTGAACTTCCAAAATTTAACTCTACATTTACATTTGGGTTCAGATGAGTGTTCTGGGCTGCTGTTGGAGGACTACCATTTGGGGTCTGGCAAACCTGGAAGAGATACATCCATCACAATCTGAACGCTATACAAGGTTCCTCTTTATCGTGGGCATGAAATTTTGATCATGGTAAGATTCTGACAACTTCAAAAGAGAAGAGTTCCTGCCTTCCAGATAGCAAGACTCATTGTGCAGAATTCTACACACATTTTACAGATTTCTCTCCATCAATAGATCAGTATCCAGGTATTTCTGACAGGAATTAGTGACAGTTAACTCATCATATCACTTGGCTCACATCTGCAGTGCTCATAGCACAGCTGACTGCAGTCCTTCCTCAGCTAAGCCAGCTCTGAACAGAAACAGAATACTTCCCTTATGCTGGGTTGTCTTAATAAAACAAAGAATCCAAATATCCCCCCAAAAAACCCCAAACAAAAGTCCAGGCCCAAAAGCATCTCCCTTTCATCTTTTCCTTCAAATGGAAGCATTTCACACCAATGACTATTCAATATTGTTTATCATATTGCACCAGGGAATCCTGTGGCTCCCATCGTGACTGCTGGAGGTGCTGGGAAACCACTGCCTCCAACAGACTGCAGTCCCAGTTGTGCATAACCCAACACATTTGGAAGTTCCACCCGTCCTAAAAGGTGACAGCATGGGCAAAGCCAATGCAAGTTTTTTCATTTCAGAGAAAAGATAAACCCTGAAAAAAATCGAACTGTCCACAAGAAAAAATATTGAATAATTACTATTTGTTTATATTTGCCTACCTTTTTGGTTCTCCTCTGATAGGCAAAAGCAATGTCCTGCCTCTGCTCGTTGCTGCGGTTGGTCAGGATGTTGATGATGGTCACCTCGTCCACACCTACAGAGACGTGAGACAGAGTCAGAGCAGCTTTCCTGGCAAGGTTCTCTTTGTATCCAGACGTTCCCCAACACTCAAAGCACAGCACTGTGCTGTCTGCATCAGAGCCAACACTCTCATTAGTATTTGTCATGTCCTGGCCTTGGAGAAAGCACAACCAGTTACAGCCCAGGCTCTTGAGGAGATGCAGACCTTGGTGTACACAGGCAGCAACACACCTCCAAGTCTGCTTTGTGACCAGCTTTGCTGCTCTGTCTTCTGCCTCTCTTGGGAGTCTGTGCACTTGTGTTCAGGCACACACAATTCTGCAAAAGGTTGCTCCAGAACACAGTCCTTAAAACTGACATGAACTTGTACTTATTAAAGCCTGTCTCGTCATTTCAGTAGAGTGTTTTCAACTAAGGCTTATATTTTCTACTTAACCCATTTAATCTATCATTCCAAACATAAAAATGTGAAAATAAAGTGTATTTCATTCTCTCAGCAGCTCTGAGGCTCAGGAGACAGAAGGGGGTTTTTGACACTGGAAGAATATGTGCTCCTTTTTTTGAAGTGCCCACTGAAAGATCCATTCTGAGCTGTAACCAACAGGCCCAGAGGACTTGGGTCCCAACTTATCTTTCAGACAAGTGAACTACGTGTCAGTGAAGGTTTAGTTTCGAGTGCAGCATTCCCAATCCATGCACTTCAATGCAGCTGCAGCTGAATGCAAGGAGTTCATTCAGATTTATTGCAAGTTAAGAGCCAAAGCAGCATCCAGGGTTAGATCCTCTGGCTGTAACAGAACCTAATGCTCACCCCAGCTCCACATCCTGCAGTGCCATCAGTGCAGGGCAGTGCACATGGAGAAGGCTTTGCTGTTGCAGGGGAGGCAGGATTGCCCAATGTCCTTTCCCACACACAGCCACTTGCCACTCTGTTCTTTCGCTGCAGGCAGCACCTTGGGACTTTTCCTCTTGCTCCTCCTACTGCTACTGACTTCCACATCAGATTCCCACTCCTTTTCCCCACTTCACTTGCTGCTTTCTAACTGGATTCTCCCGAACTTGAATTCTTTGGGCTGGTAGTTCTTCCTCTGATCACAACTCTCACCTGCAGCTTGGTCTTGGCAGCTCAGTGGATACCCCAGAGCCTCGTTGGACTGGAGGCTCTTGAGCTTCTTGAGATGAACCTGAAGCATCTGACTTGCTCTGTATCCTGTGATAGGGCTCTGACCCCAGGGGCATAAATCCCCACACCCTGCAATCATCCCTGTCTCTCCCAGTGCTCTCTACAAGGACAGCCACCCTTTGTTTATTCACACCAACAGAGAAGCCCAACAAGCTGATGCACATTCCCTTAACTAAGCATGCAAGTGGTATTAAACACTTTCTCTTACTATGAGACCTTACAGGAACTGTCCTTGCAAGAAGTCAATCTCTATCAAAGGAACATGTTTAGAAAAGCAAGCTCCCCTGCCACAAGATGAAAAAAAAGACTTCTTAGCCACAGATACAAAATAGCCAGGGAAAAAATAGTTGGAATAACAAACAGGAAAAGCAGCACAGCACACTTTTACACTGAATGTGTCTGAACAGAACTGCAAAGGTCAGCCCAGGTACATCTGTGGCAGGTGACTGGAATTTCCAAAGGCCTGGGTGAGGACACACCAGCTTGCTCAGGTAATACCTAATTTTGCATTTAATTTTCTAACTTCACTTAAAACAGCAAACACAACTCTGTTTTTGTAGGCCACTTATAGACTTTTCTTAGAATGCTTTGTAAAAACGAACAAGTTAAAGAATTTGAGTGCCCTTCTCCAGTTCTCCAGTGCATGTTTGTGCCTGTGTCACTGATGTCAGCCCCCAGGTAAAATGTCCATTTGTATTCATGTCCATTATTGCTTAAACAAAGCTGTGTGGAGAATGCCAGCACAGCTGGAAGTGATGGCCAGGGAACAACATCTTCCAAACAGAAGTCAGCAGGGCTCATAAACGGCTGCACAGAGGAGACACCTGGCACAGCTCTCACGCTGCCACTCAAATATCAAGCTGAACCCTCAGCTGTGCTGTGGAACCACCTGCTCTGGACTATTTCCACATTGACTTAGAAGTGGCAAAACTCTTTCTAAATATTGCATGTCTAATGCAGTGCATATTCTTCTGCAACAGAAAGGTAAAGTGTAACAGGTAATCTGTTTTCTGGCGAGGTTTTGAAGCAAACAGGGGGCTCCAGAGGTCAGAACAAGCCCAGAGTTTGGCCTCGGGTCTCTCCATTTATTACAAGTCTTACGAATAGTTTCTTTAACATTTGCACACAGGTCACTACAAAAGATGATTTTTTGATTAAAAAAAAGCCAGAAAGTAAGGACTGGATCAGCAGCTTCCAGCAGGACTCAGATCCCTGCCAGAATCCAGCTACATTTATTTTCCCTATTACCCAACACAACCTCACAGCAACTTGAAACAAAGAACTGCAACAGATATTATAAAAAGCAATCATATCAAGTGTGAATCTTGCAAAAGGCCATCTAGCCCCTAGCTGCATGATCTAAAATTATGAGTGAAATCCAAAATTCCTTTCTTCTTCTTCATCACATTTTTCCTACTGAAATACTACACTCAGCCTGGTGTCCTCAGCTCGTGCCCAGGGCAGACCTACAGCACTGCTCTTACTCACACAGTTTGACCTGCAAATGATGTCAAAAGGCCCTGGACAGTATCATGTGTCTAAGTTACAAATTTTGGGTTGCAAACATGCTGACTGCACATGTCAGCCACAACCTACTCCTGCACATTTTCAAGTGTTCCCACTGTATAAAAGAAAACAAATTCTCTGAGTCCAGAAACGGCCACACACAGACATTGGGCCTTTCAGCACAGCACAGAGCAATGTCTTAAGCTTTTTAATAAATTCTAAATGTAAGCAGCTCTTGGCATTGAAAAGAGAAATTACATTTTTGAGTTTTCTCATATCACAATTGTGATAAATTAGCAGGCCCCAGATGACTGCAGCCCAGTTTCTTATGCTATGCTTTGTGGATGGAAAAATGAAGTGAACTCATTGCTCTGGCACTCAGGGGAAAGTGAGTGCCTGTATCTCACACTTGGGAATGCTGCTGCACAGACAGGATGCTGACTCACATCTGCTGAGGTGGGGCAGGGCAGGACAGCAGCTCAAACACTTTCCTTTGTTCACTAATATCTCTGCAAGTTTCAGGGCAATCAAACAGAAGTTTATCTCCACATTTATTCTGTCTAGGCAGATTTTATCATTGCATCTCTATCAATGGGCCATGGAAAGAAAAATTCTGATGAATAACACCTTCTCTTTTGAAAGAGGCAATCTGTGGCAGTGTTGCAGCTCAATCAGCAAAGGAGAGGAAATAAATATAACCAAAAGGATCACTTGGAGTTTTTCATTTTTTGGTTTAGAAGACACTGCAGTTGAATCTCCATGGGCCACATCAAGAGCACCAGCATTGTTCTGGATGGTATGGACAGTCATTTAACTTTCCAGGACAACAGAGCACAGAGCTGACATATTTTCTGTCTGCACCCATTCACTCAGCTCATTTACTACAAATCTACTCTCTTGAACTTCATTTTCAAACACAGCATGGGCAGAACACCAGAACTGGTTGTGACCCAACAGCACCCAGGTCCTACAGAGATCAGCAGTGTCCAGGGATGGATGGGATGGGGAGCAGCTCCCCCATGTGGGGGATGTACATGATCCGACCCTGGGAGGCCTCAACTGGTACCAGCACAGTAATGGCACTGTTTGACTGAGCTCATGGTCTGCAGGGTCTTATTTTCCTTGGAAAAAACCTGATCCCACTGGAGTCAAAGGGAAAAATTTAGATAAAACCAGATGTCATTTCAGCTCTGCTATTTTGCTTTGTGAGATTTCACCAAACCCAAACCATGTTGCAGTGAGATATTTCTTTAGTGATACTTCTAATACCTGGAATATGTGACTGATGCACTTTGGGGGATTATTTGGCACTATCCTCCCTCACCAGCAGCCAGTAGGTTTCCTCTAAAAACTTTTACTCCATAACAAAACTCTGCTAAAAGGTATGGGCATGTTGAATATACCACATAAACAGAAGACCTTTCTGTAAGACTGAACTCACTGGTTTACATTTTGTCATTGTTTTACCAATGTCTAGATAAAATGAATTTATTGTAGATCTGTTGGAATTCTGCCAGTCATGGGGAAAAAAGGTATCCCATGAGACCTCAATAAAAGGTTGCAAGTGACTTAATTATTCACAACCTACTTTGACAAAATTATTTAACAAGTACTTGAGGCACAGAAAGTCTCAGTGAAAGGGAATAACTCTGGAAAAGAGAGACACTTCAGCAGTTGTCTTTGCTACAAAAGAATGAAAAGGAAACCTAACATAAGCTCTGTTAGTGCTGTTCTACTTAGTTTCCTCTGTTTAGGCTCACGTACATCAGCTAATCTATACACAAGGCACAAGAGAGCATTGTACAGAAATTAAACAGCCTCTTGTCCTATACAGCAAAAAGCCAACGTTCACAAAGGACATGCTAAGGCCTGAGATGAATTTCTACAGAAACACTAAACAGCATAAAAAGGAAACACAGCCAAGACATTTATTACAAAAGGAACAAGCCAGGACTGTAACAAGTTATTTGCATTATTCAACCTCTGGGTTGCAGGATTGCTAACTGCAAACTGGTTTGACATCACCTGCAGCCATTCCTGCACATTCCCCTTTCTGGGCTGTGGGATATATTTAAACCCCCTGCACTTAAATCAGCTCCACTCAAAGCCCAGCAAAGGGCTGGACAATGTCTTTGTCCAGTACAGTTTTTGCAGATAGATCTGAGCCCAAATAAACACATCCCAGTATTTTCCACAGATCCTGCAGAGGTACACAGATGGTCAACCAACCTCAGAGGAAGGAACCTCAACAGTGGGAATGAATGCTGAAATATTTAGATATTATATAGAGCAGAACTGCGCCCTAGATCTTTGTCTAAAACAAACATACAGCTGTTGTTTAGGCAGTAAAATAAGTTTTACCCATTTCACACACAATCACCAAAACAGAATTGATGACTGATTCTGGGAGTTTCCCTGGCTGAGGAACAGCTGGATAATAATTTCTGGGGCCAAAGTAGCCTGCTCTGATGGCAACCCCCCCTGTTTATATAGGCACTGTTTAGACAGGGCATACCCAGAGATCAGACTCCAGCAGGGCTCATTGCCACAGCACTGCTAGAAAGGACACACCTGGCTGCTCTGATGAGACCCACAGAGCAGGGACACACCTTGGTGTTCAGAACATGGGCTTCAGATACCAGGAGTCCTTTATCCTGCAGAGAGTAAAGTCCCCCAAATGCTTGGTTCTGACGTGCCTGGTTTTTTTGAAGTTGCCACCTCAACCACAAAACAGCTTCCATGTGTATTTATAACCTGTTATCTCCCTCGATGTCTTAAAATGAACAGGTCGTGTCACTCTTTACTATTCTAAGATAACTTACACTGCTTATTTCCACTTTCCACACACAGTGCAAACTAATGGCTAGGAAAATGGGAGCTGCTTGGATATAGAGTTTGTTCATTATGGGTGTTATGTCTCTGGCTCAAAAAATACTTTGATATTTCTCAGAAATATTTTTAAACTTGTTCTTGCAGAAGAATTTCCCTGTGTAGCTCTTTACACCACTATCCACAGGAAAAAACAGTTCTTGTCCAGATGATTCAGAATTTTCATTTAGGCAAAACCCCATGTATATTTTAGAGAGCACACATTGTAGCACATTTTCTGAATTAGCAGATGAAAATATCCTTTCACAAACCATTCAAAGTGCAAGGAAACAGTACCTGGAAAAGGGTCATAACACTACTTCTTAATTTTCCACAGGAATACTTCCCTTGTGAAATTCTTTAAGGTGGAAGATTCAGTGTCACAACCATTAAGAGATTCTCACCTTTAAAGCCACCTTCCCCAAACAGGTTCCGGACAACAAACGAATAAGCAGAGATCAGCTCAATCCTACAAACCACCAGGTCCATGAATAAGTTCCCCTATTATTTGTTCAGAGAGTTGAAAATCATCTCTCTGATGAAATGTTTCCATTTACCCTAAAACCAAAACTCAGCAAACTGATTATTTTTGCTGGAAGAAAGTGAAAAAACGACATGAACTTGACTTTCCTGCCTGGAAAAGCTTTTGTACTGCCTGGGACATTGCAATTTCCTTTTGCAGTAATTAACAGCTTGAGTGTTCAAATGTATAAATTTGTACTATCCTGCAGGCCTGATTTGACAGGTTTAGTTTTGCCCTACAATCAGAGCTGCAAAAAATTATGAAGTCTAGACAAAACTCTACATATACACACAGCCTCTTCTGCCAAACCTGATGGCATGTACACCTCCCTCACAAGAGGATTTCTGTAAATAAAAGCAAACCATAAATGATTCAAAATCACAACTGACCTCAGTAAGGTATTTCTCCAGTTAAATTAAGAAATCTTTTGAAAGGAAGCCTCACTGCTCGTTAGGGTGGGGAAATATTTTACGTTTTAGAGCAAGTCAACCATGTGCTTTGTTGGCACTGATGGAAGACTTAGCATTTCTTTCTGATGAGAAACTATTTGGCTTTTAAATGTCTCCCTTTCCTGACATGTAGGCAAAAAACTTGTCAGCTGCAGCTCCACCCAGCTGTTGCCTCTCTGGCCTGAACAAGCCTGGAAGGTGTGGCACCCCCTCTGTGTCCCAGAGCAGGACAAGGACAGGATCACAGCCCTGGGAGTACCACCAAGGAATGCTCTCAGAGCTGGAGTTCGTGCTCCCTGCACTCCTGATGGTTCCAGCAGAGCAGAGAGAGGCCTCCCAACAGCCTGAACTCTCACAGTGCCCTGAGCCTGAAGTACTGCAAACTCATTTCACAAACGCGTTTTTAGGACTTTCTTTGACCCCAAATTAATACAAGATACATCAGCATTTAGTTCAAAACCCAGGAGAAAAGTGTTCAAACCACCCCTATGCAGCTGTCTGGAGAGCTGAAAGGAAGAAGAAACGTCCAGTCCAATAATCCAGTAGAAATCCATGATTCAGAGCCTGGTCCCCAATCTCTGCCACAGAAGCTGACACTTCATTCTCAGTGGCAGAAAAGTAGTAGAATTTGAAGTACTGATGAGCCAAGAAAGAGAAAAAGCGGACACTTTCAGTGATAACTTCAACAACTCATGGCTACAAACTCAAAAGCACATTCAAAGCACACATTTACAGGGTTCAAACTCCAGCTGGGTCAAGATTTCATCAGTGAGGTCTGAGAAATCCAACACCTCCTAAAACAGGTATCCTTGAGAAAGGATCTGAAAACACTGGTCTTGAGACACAGTATTTTTGTGTTTTCCTGCAGGCCAGCCTTCTGTCCTGCAAGGGAGCTGAGGCCCAGCCCTGCTCTCACCTTTGGTCTTGATGGCCGTCTCCAGCGCCGCCGCGTCCCGGTCGGCATCGAAGTTGGAGTAGGCCTTCACTGTGGCATAAGCACTTGGTGGGAGAGAATGCTGGAAGGAAAAGGAGGAAAAGAACTTCCAAGTTAAATTGTGTAATGTGAAATTGCTGCAGTTAATAGAACACGTGGCTCTCAGTTAACTGGTATTCGGCCAAATGTTTAAATACAAGAACGTGAAAACAGAATTCTACAAAGAGCCACCAACTCTGTTCTCCTGAAGTGTGTTGTCCAGAAATCCACTCACAGCCATGCTTATCATAACACAGAATATAGACAAATAGATATTTTATTGCAGCAAAAACCTACCACGTTCCAAGTTTACTCACTAAACCTCAATATTCTAAAATCTGGAGTTTTCTGGCTAGATCTGAAGGAAATGCAAAGAAAATGAAAGTCTGAAGTATTTTAGATTTGAAGCCTATACTTTACTTTGGATTACAGGCTACAAACAATGATTAAAAAAAAGTAGAGGGAGATGGAAGATAAATGAGTAAGTCAGAACAAGTTTTGTGCCCTATCTCATGGACTTTAAAGGTAACACAAACAAAATCTTTTCAAGCCTATAGTTCTAGAAAGCAAAAGTTACTCACAGTGTCCTTTTGAAACTCTTTGCTTGCAGATTCTTGGTTTAAGCAGCATGAGGATAACAAAACCAAAGGACATTTCAAGTTACCTCTGCTAAGAGTAAGAGGACTTGCAGGTAACTTCACTGAGTAAACAGATGCAACAGTTTAGAAGTTACGAGATTGTAGCAGTGTTTATTATGGCCCTCTCCTGAGGATTACAGCTTCAAACAGAGGGTCACCAGAATAAAGATTCAAATCTCCTCAGCTGCTTCAGTGTAAGCCAACAGTTTAGCCTGTTATCACCTCCCACGGGCAGGTTCAACCAACCCACAGATTTTCATACAAATAGATGAGAAATCTTCACAAATCCCACTCTGCTGAGTTCAGTTTAGAGATCCAAACCTCTGGCAGAAAGGTGTAGTGACCAACACCTGACACTGCCCCCGCTGTTTCCTAAGTGAATGAACAGCTAAGCTTTCTTGGCAAAGAGCCCCAAAACTCTTGTTTCTGTCCCTAACTCCAACAGAAGGCTGTGTTCATGAACAGGACTAAGCTATCTTAATATCCCTGGAGAATCTTTTTACTTGCAAATTTTTAAGAGGACAACCTTTAACTAAAAATATTCCATGGTTTCTGACTAGGTTTCTCTCCTGCAGAGGTCAGGCTGTCCTGGACAGATTCCTCTGGCAGCAACCACTGTGCCCTCTTGAGAGAGTCTGTTTTGTGCTGTGGGGATGGGGAGTCAAAAAGCACTGATAAACTGAGCCATTCTCTTTTGTCTCTTACCATCAGCTCAGTCCAGCAAAGTGGCCCCAGCTTGGCCCAGAGCCACACCACAGAACACAGAGTGGCCTTTCAGCAGAGCAGGTTGGTAACAGAGACAGTAACTGGAGATGTGCAGGGAGCCTTGGAGACCTCTGTGTGCCTGACAGATCCCTCACCCAAGGCACACCCCTCATGGCACTGCTAACTAACCACACACTGCTAACTAACCACACACTGCTAACTAACCACACACTGCTAACTAACCACACACTGCTAACTAACCACACACTGCTAACTAACCACACACTGCTAACTAACCACTCTGCAGAACCTGAAGCAAGTCACCAGGCAGAGCTGGGCACCTCTCCTTCCACCCACTCTGAGTATTTTCTGAGTGATTTGGATGGAGTATTTTACTGTAAAGATGATGCCATACACTAACAAAATACAGTGTATTTGCAGTTGGCAGCCACATTTTACTGTGTCCCTCCACCCAATGCATGCAACAAGTTAGATTCACTTTCCCTGACACCTGACACAGGTCTTAGCAGGGTGATTGCCTATGAAAAACAGCCATTTAAATTCCAGACAATACAGACTCAAATTACTAATTTAGTAATCTAATACCATAGTACTGGTACTGGATGTTTTCAGACAGGAGCTTTCCCAACTGACTTTCCATTTAGTTCAACATAAAATTCTCTACAATGTGGCAGTAGAAGTCCAGCTGGAGTGTAACTGCACCACAGCCTGGGCCAAACTAAAGCAGAGAATGCTTCCTCCCCATGTATCTAGTGTCCTTCAGAGGTCCTCCAACTGTTTTACCTCCTATGAGCTTGACTAATTTAATTCTATTGGGAAGAATAAAATTTGATGGAGAAGCAAATATCACAAACAGGAAAGCTGAAGAGACTCAATTTCTTCTATAAACACCAGGACCCTTTCAGAACACCTACATCTCAGGATTCTGAGAATCTTTCTCTGCTCTTGGCCACAGATGTAGAAACTGCAAGCACAGATCAACCTCAGCTCAGCTCCATCCTCTCCTTAAGGGAAGGAAGGTTGAAGAAAGCAGGGCAGTTTCTTCCCCCTGACCCAAATCAACCTCTGTACCAGTGATGCAGAGCACACAAGTTCCTTATGGCACAGGACAGGACTTGGCTTCAGCCACGACCTTTCTATAACATTAAGACTAAAAACTTGGAGTTTTTAAGAGAGAAATGGGTGGTTCAAACCCTATGTTTAATGTCAGTTAACTTGCTGAATCACTGCTTGGGGAAACTGGTCCAATGCTTTATGCATGACAGCTGCTCAGGGAGTCCAGCTGCCAGCTTAGGACCTACACAACAAACCAGCTGCCTGACACTTCTTACAGGATTTCTGGGGCAGCATTTCTGAGGAAAATGCTGGCACAGAACACTTTCAAATTTCACTTTTTCAACTATTTGCAAGCATTAAGGAATAAACATTTCTGCCCTTGAGAATAGATTACTTAAATATTATTCTGCAAGTAACTCTCCATTGAAGAGCCAGGAAAGCTGAAACTTGACTGCTTTTGCACTACAAAACCAGTTCTACCACTTACCTCCAGGGCACTGGCCAGTTCATTGCAACAGCTCTTTCACAAACACTGTCTGGGATCATTCATTGCACAACAAGTAACAAAAACTGGCCAAAAAATGTGCTGGTACCAAGCTCAGAGCTGGAGTTACCAGCTCTAAGATTTACAAGTACAGCAAGTTTAAAGGCAACATGATGAAATAATGCACAGATAGGATTCACTTCCCCTTCAGTGCCAATCACAGAACCACAAAATCATGGCATGATGTGCTGATACCACACTGGTAACCTACCTTCTAATGCTGCAGCTTAAGAAATCAAACAAAGACTGTGGCTTTCTGGCATTTCAATAAAACCATAAACCAAGTGCAGATGTGGTAGAAAATACACAATCAAAACTAAAACAGAAAACAAGTTTGAGAAAAGTCTTTTTCAAGAAATAGTTTGATTTTGGTGATAACCATTACAGGAATAAAATCCCCAATATTTTTATTCTTATTAAGTAATGTTCTCCATTTTTAATTTTTAAAAAATAGAAATTCAGAGGGTATCAGCAAAACCAAACATATTTCCATCTGCTCTTATCATCCTTAACTCACTTGTTCCTCATTAAATCCAGTCACCTCATATAACTGTCCTATGGTTTACAGCTGTTTTGTGGTTTTTAGCCAATGGAAGTTTAAGCAGAGGAGATGTGTGGAATTTTATGAACTGTACAGCTCAGGACAATTGTTGGCACAGAGTCCTGTAAAAGAAACAAGATGCGACATTTAAGTAAAACAAACTTTTCTTGTTTAGATAATAATACTTACATCCCCTTCCAGGCTGAGTTTGCTTAAAATTTCGTGAACAGTAGACATCTTGAAAGGATGCTGGAAGGAGAGAAAAAGAGACAAAGTAGACTTAAATATATTTACAATTACATTTGTGTTACAGAGTCTTGGAACACTGCAGTACTTAGTGACACCATCCCATGGATCTGCCAATCCCAAGCAAGACAGAAGATTTAAAGAGTTTCCAAGCCACACCACCATTAATAATGCAACAGTGAGAGGTCTTCAATCTATTGTACAATAAAAATTCCTTAAATAAGCATTTCTTCTGCATTTTAAATACTTAAACTTGTGAACTGGAGAATCTCTATCGCAGAAACAGAATTGACTAAGCCCACAAATCTTCCCAGAAAAATGGTGCAGAAACATTACAGCCTGGGCCAGCTCAAAGCCAACAGGCAGCAACAAGTCAGACACAGTCCCTGAGGCACTCATGGAACACAGTGGGACTGTTTATTGTCACACAGGCATTTTACACAAATGTTTGTATCTGTTTGATCCTTAACCCTGGATGCACCGTCCTGTGCTTTTGTAGTGGCTCCCCAGTACAAACACCAGTTAGTAACATGATTGTCAGACACCAGGTAATAAGGATTCCCTTAAAATGGCAGCTCCAAAAATAAGAGCCAGTGAGGCAAGAGAATCCTTGCCAGAACCCACAGAACATCTCGCTAACGTGCATGAAAAACCAGAGCAAACCCCAGGTTGAGACAGATGAGACATGCTGCAGAAATGAACTCTGATGGGATATGTTCATGATACAACACCTTGTCTTGTTTAAACTCTGCTTTCTGGTCGGGGAAGTTTGCCAGAGCTGTATCACTGTTTTACTGGAAGGGTCTCTCGACTACAGAAAGGTTTTCCAAAGGTTATGAGCCAGGGGCAATGTTTCAGAGGCTTGATGCTTTCCCAAAGCTCTGCTCTCAAATTTCTCTGTGAAAAGGACAGGCATTACCACTCACACAACCATCCAGTCCTCCAGGATGGCACCTGCAGCAAACATTACTTTGCCTGTTGGAATTCAGCCTTGTTTCCCAGGATCTCCACAGTCCAGGTGCAGAGAGCACTGTTCCACAGGGAAAAGAGCTGGGCTTCAGGAGAGTGGAAGAGAAGGGCAGCAGGACCTCAAACCCAGTGACTCTGCACTGATACCTGAGCCTGGCACCAACCCTGCACAATGCCCAGCTGGCTGCCATCCCTTCCCTGCCACACTGTCCCTGCTCCCCAGTCCAGCTCCCTGGCACCTGCCCTCCCACCACCTCCCAGCACTGTGCAGCCAGTGCTGGCCATGTCCTTCCAGCTGGCCTTCAGGTTTACTTTTTATCCTCCATCAGTCCCTCTCCTGATGGTATGGGGGCTTTCTCAGGCCACCCAGGCAAATTTCCCAGACCAATCTCCTCTCCACTCAATGATCAATCTGAAATTAAGAGCTTGGAGAACCAGAAAGAAGTTTGAAATAGTTTCTTAATAATGGAGATCTGGTTAAAACTCTAGAACAAGTGTTTATTTTTTATTTTAGCTCCTGTAAATCAAGAAAAAGGAAGAGAAATCTTTTACTTTTGGTAGATATAGCAAGTGCTATAACCATAAAACCCATCTACACAATTATACAGCTCTTGCAGTGTAACTGCTGTAATCACACCTTTCCTCACTCAGAATACAGAAAGAAACCCTTTCATCTACTGAAACAATCCAGGTTTAAGTAACTAAAGCAACTTAACTTCAAACAGAAATTAAGATTCAAGGGGATGAAAAAATAAGACAGAGAACAAAAATCACAGTCATGCATCAATGTATTTGAGAGTAAATCTTTTTTCAGACCAAAAATCCAACCCAAGCCTTTAAAGACAGGCTGCAGAAGTTGTAATAAGCTGCTACCTGCTGTTGGCACTATTAATCATGCTGGTTAGAGGGGACTGATATACTACTGCATTATGAAAGTCTTGATGTTTACTCTTAATAAAATGAAGAGCCTAAGCAGAGAAACCTTTGCACTCTGACAGTATTTCAGCCAACTCCAAAGATGGGTGACTGAAGTCCTTTGGTTTTGCTTGTCACAAAGAAAACACCGGTGAGAGTGAAGCAAAGCAACTGCAGTATAATCTTTCACATTAAGAAGAAATAGAATCACTGAACAGCTTTTAGTAAGGCTTCTGTTTCTAAACCCATTAAAAACCACACTGAATCAGGCTTGTTGGAACAAAAACTTGGTCAGAGTCCAGGAACAGGCCTACCACACCCTCACGTAGAGCTGGAACTGGGAGGTTCATATCACCACACACAACAGTGCCAGAGCAGCCCACTGCCCAGGAGCAGAGAGTGGCAAAGGGGAAATGGGAGGTTTGGCAAGAATCTTTGGAGAGAAAGATCTTTACAGAGAACAAACACCTCTCTTGTCTCATCCTGCTCTGTAAGGCACTCAGATTGGAGAACAGGCTCTCACTGTTCCCTGATGGACTGATTCTATCTGATATACTTTGGACAAGTTCTGGATGGGTTTGAACATGTAAATAGAAAATACCTGCACTAACTTGTTCTTCCTCATGCTGGAGAAGAACCAAATTTTACCTTCCAGCTGTAAACTAATACTTCACTACCCTAAGGCAAGTTTCTACAACCAGTTTCCAAACCCACATTATGCAATCCTGAATTACAACAATATTCTGCTAAAAGAAATGGCATGTTTTGGTCTCGACCCCCACAGAAGGCACTGGTTTGCAGGTCTGTTATTACACTGGCCCAGTCTCTATTCACTCCCTTATCCCCATAACTGTGGGGTAACAGAAGAATGTGTGTTTAAAAGCAGCCCCATGTCTCGATTCCCAGGGGCAGCTCCCAGCCATTACAGCAGAAAAACCCCCATGGGATCCATGGAGAACACTTTCAGGTATGCACAAACAACCGCATTGCTCAAGGAGCAGAGTTAGCATTTTAAGAAGCCCTTATTATAACTAGACAGAGATTTGACCAAAGGGTGTTCCCAGGGATCTGAGCCAAGGAAACGGCATCCCCGGAATGAGGGAATGGAAACTCCTTCACTGGGAGCACATTTGTGCTGGGTTTCCAAAAACTAGGGCAAGGCCTATCACGAGAGGAGATGAGAGAGAGCAAGGAAGATCCACAATATCTGTTGTAAATGAAATAAGGACTCAAAATCATCCATTTATATACAGTGCTAACCAAAAGTACAAATAAGCCAGGCTTGTATTCCCCCAAATCACCCAATAATGTTTAGCAAATCATTTAAAGCCACTTTTTGGAGGGGAAAAATCAGCTTTAAAGGAAAGAATTTCAAAACCCATTAAAACTATGCTACCACAAATATACTTTAACCATTCTCTTCCACAGACACTGCTAACAAGACCCGAGATGTTCCATTCCAGGGAGCTATTATGCACATACGAAATTCAGGATTTCTGTTTCTTCAAATACAAGTTATTCTTACTTCTGAAACTTTACAGAAAAACCTGGTTTGTTGTGTTTTGTTTTTTTTTTAATCCAGGCAAACCATACCAAATGTAAGCTAATGGAAGTACACTCCCTAGGGCTGCTTATCACAGATATCTCCACCAACAGCAGGCAAACACGGGGATGAATCACCCAGGGGCACAGACCTTCCAAGAGTCTTTCACTCTTGACCTGTATGTCGGGGTCTGCACATCTCTTTGCAGACACAGCACACGAATATGAGCACAAGAAGTAACGTTAAATAGAACTAGAGCTGCCCTGTGTAAGCACACAACTCACTTCCGCGTGACTGTCCTGAAATCATTTCACTTCTCTTTCAGTTAAAATACACGGTAACATTCCTTTGCCTACCACCTCTCCTCACTCGAGGAGGAAGTGGTGTCCGAGCTGACTCACAATCCAGCGAGACCTCGGCAATTCTGCTCATGGCCAGGGCAGGGTGGGGGGAGAGCCGCGCCCAAGGCTGGCTCAGCGAGCGGGACCCGCGGGGGGCTCCGTGGGGAGCGGACAGGCAAAGCTCGGGGCAGGGCTGTCCGTGCCAGGGGTCCCTGTGCCCCCCGGCAGCACCGCCCGCGCCAGGGGTCCCCGCTGCCCGACCCAGCGGCACATCCGCAGCCGCACCCCGGGCAGGAGGGAAGGGAAGGGGCCGCTGCCCCGGGCTCGGGCGGGTCCGGGCTCCGCCGCGCCCGCGGGAGTCATTCCAGCCCCGCTCCGGCGGAACGACCACCGCCCTCAGCGGCCGGCACCGCCGGGAAGCGAACTGACAGCACCGCGGGCAATCCAGCCGAGCCCTCGTGCACCTTAGCGAGGAGCAGGAATGAGTGTCCGCGGAAGCTTCACCAAGTTTGGGGCCGGTCCCTCTTTCCTGAGCGCGGCCGCCACACCCAGCGCCGGTGCGGGGCTCACGGAGCGCCCCGGGGACAGCCCCGCCCTGGGCCCCGCAGTCCCACCGTGGGACCGGGCACGGAAAAGCCCGGGGCGGGCAGGGCCGGGGGCAGCGAGCAGAGCGAGGGTGCGGGAGGGCGGCGGCCGCACCAGCCCCTGCCCCGCACCGGCCCCTGCCCCGCACCGGCCCCTGCCCCTGCCCCTGCCCCGCACCGCTGCTGCCCCGCACCGGCCCCTGCCCCGCACCGCTCCTCCCGACCCCGCCCGGCCGCTCCCGCCGCGGGCTCACCTGGCTGGGGCTGGGCGGCTCCGGCTCTGCAGCGGCTCCGGCGCTCTGGCAGCGGCTCTGGCAGCGGCTGTGGGGCCCGCGGCCGCCCGGGCGGGGTTTTGTAGGGCCGGGCGGCCCCTCCCGCCCCTGCGCTGACTCACCGGCCGCGCCCCGAGCGGCACCGGGACAGGGGCAGGGGCGCGGTGGGCACGGGCTGGGCAGGAGCGGCCCCTCCCTCCGGCCCCGCGGGGCCCTGTCCCCGTCCCCGGGGAGCTCTGGGGATGCGGAGGAGGCACCGGGAGCAGCGCCCCGGGGTGCAGGGTCGGGGCTCAGCCCTCGGCCCCCCTTCTCCAGCTGCCTGGGGCCGCCCGCCTTTCCGATGGAGCCGCCAGTGCCCCCGGGGGAGGCAGCCCCGTACCCCGCCCCTGCGGTACTGGGGCAGCGGGTGTGTGGCAGCCTGGGCTCTGGGTTCCCCTCAGCAGGGTGACAGGGGCAGCCCCCGAGCCCCGCTGTGCAGCGCCCGGTCGGGCCCGCACGGCCCGGACCCCGCACTGCCCCGACCCCGCACGGCCCGGACCCCGCACGGCCCCGCCGGGCGCTCCCTGCCACCCTCAGAACGGCTCCTCCCGCCCTGGGCTCATCCACGGCCAAGCCAGACCGAGCCCTCGGTCACGGCCAAGCCCCCTTCCCCCAGCAGGGCTGAGGGTGCAGTCCCAGCTGGGAGAGGGCTCGGTGACGTCCGCCACCAGCAATAAACCCTGGGAGACACAGCCGAGCCTCACTGAATCACGCTCAGATAACCCCAACGGGCCACCACACCCAGCACCGGGCAGGAAGTCAAAGCTTCTGCCAGTCTGAGCAGTGAAAAAGAAATTTCTGAAGCCCAGGTCTTACACCGGTAACAAAAGCAAGATTTAGTTAAGTATTTGCAGATCTTCAGTTGGATCACTTGAGGTGACTCTTTCAGCCCAACAGTGTGGCCAATTTACTGGTGATCGATCTCAAATACTTCAGAAAAAAGGAAGCACTCCCTACTCCCACGGCACGCAGTTATTCCTGTAATTTCAGTGTGGTTTTCTAAAGCCCTTGCAGGTGAACAGATTCAGGTAGTCCTTTCAAGACTATGTTGTCACACAGTGGTTTTGATTCTGCACAGAGATATCTGTTTCTGGTAGAAGGCTTTCTTTGTAGGCATAGACAGATATGTCTTCTGGCAGATGCAGGGAGTAAAAAAGTTTTAGGCTTATGCAGGTGCATAAAAACAGTGGTAGCAAAAGCTGGCAAACACAAAAGAGACAAGAACATGGGCTGACAGACAATGCAATTGCTGGGATGAAACAAGATCAGTGATACAAAAAGGCAGAAATACTAAGAAATATTACACGACTTCAAACATGGAGGCAACGGAGTGGACACATGAGCTGGTCATTGCAGAAGGTGAAAATAATGTTAACAGACCTTTTCATGTGAAACAAAACTGGTATGAAGGGGAGAGCCATAGGAAAAGGCACATGATGGAGCAGTGCTTTGTCAGAGAACACTGGTGCCAGGATTGCACTAGTTTGACACATTAGCTTTCTTTTTGTCAAGGCCACTGTCGTTATTTCTCTGTGTATTAATGAACCTGTCTTTCAAAATTAATTCCCGTTATCTCACTTCAACTACTGTCTGTCACTAACAGTTAAACAGATTATTTCCCCCTGCTTTTCAGATTTCTTAGAAAAAAAAAAAATCACTGACAACTTGGAAATGTGATTCACAGATAAAAAATTCTTAAAATCCTAGAAGTAACAGCCACTCTGCACTGCAATATTCATTAGGGACTTTAAACAGGGACAAGCAGCTCAGCAGAGGCCAGAGAGCCAATTTGCCCACTAATGGCTGCACAATCCCTCAGGGGCAGTTTTTTTAACCCCCAACTCTTGTCAAGCATTATTAAAACAAAAGCAGAAAACCATAACTACAACATCCTCAGGCAAAGAAAGTGTTTTCACATATGCAATGTACTGCCAACATGCAATATATGTATGTTGCACTCTCATATACAATCTGCTGAGTCACATAGTAATGAATTGAGAGGAACATATTCATTCTCTTAACTGAACATCCATTTGCCTTTCAGTCCTCTACCTCAGCCTGTTCCAATGCTACTACTACTCCCACTTCCTGAGAAATGTTTTTTTTTTTAATAATTCAATACCTAAAATATGAAGTAGCTCATCCACCATCATTAATTTTGGCTAACTAGATCTTCATATGAACAGTTTGCAAAAACTTGGATATCAAGTGAGCTATTATCATTATAGCCAACAGCTTCAGAAATGTTGTCTCTAACATCCAACTTAATCATCAGTTATTCAATCTCAGGATCACACATTCACCTCAGTTTAAAATGGACAGCAGCCTCTCTGAACTCACACAAACTTTAGGGACTGTTGAAGTGATTTCAACAGAAAAAAGAGTGACAACAAGAAAAAAAGAAGAGCAACTATATTCAGAGTAAGGAAGATACAAACTTTATATTCCAACATATTACAAATTCCCTCAACTGCTCTCTGATTATGTAGGTCAACTGACATCAAAGGCACTTGTACCAGCTGGGGACTCTGAGTAGGATGAACAGCAGAAAACACATCCACACTTCTGGCAGAACAACCAGCCATCCCCTAATACCAAGGCCATGGATCCTGCCCATGAAATTACGATATATTCTTCACACCTTTAAGAAAAAACTCTGCAAAAGCAGTGAGTCAAGGAAGGCAGCAATCAGCCTGTGCACACAGGAAAGCCAAACAGGGAAAGGAAATTAATTAATGGGAAATCAGCAAGGAAGTGCCTGAGTCACTTGTTAAAATGAGACATGAGGTTGTATGTCACACAGGTTATTTCTGAAGCTTTACTCAAACCCTGGAGGGTTTGTACAGCACCTACCACAAGGGGTTGTGGTCCATGAGCACTGCTCCTGGGCACTACTCTGCAGTAACCATGTCAGCATGAGCCTGGATAAAAGGCTGGGACACCAGTGTCTCTGTGTCTGCCTCACACAAGATTTACTGGAAGCAAACATGCTTCAACAAGCCTGTGAGGAAGGCAGAGCCAAGAAACGTTTTCGATTTGTTCTCGCATTGCTCAGTCCCTGCGCTCCCCTAAAGTACCTGCATAGGAGGTCATATTTCAAATAACCAGCAACTCCTTCAGCTGCAATTCCCTCTCTGTGACCTCTGGCTTCCTGCAGGCTGCCCACAGCAATCAGAGAGAGCACACTGCCTGGACTGGAGCTCCACAGAGTCCTGGGGATGGAAAAAGAAATACAACTGTGCCAACTTCTCACTCACCCTTCTGATTGTTCACTGATTGGGCTTCATCCTGTAATCTATAGACATGCTGCAGGTCCAGTCATTCCATCCTCTCAGACTCAGTGACATTATCATGGCTAACTCTACCATTCTTTTGTTACTGCTTAATATTGTTTGATATTAATTTTATCTTTTTTTCTCCCTCTTCCAATTCAGGACACCATTGTTTTCCACCCCACCACCACCTTTGATTTTTCCAGTCATTACCTTCTTATTATGTTATACTACTGGAGGCTTGACGTGCTTAACTTGAATACTCAACTGAAGTTCCCCTCTGACCCAAACTTTATCTTTGCAATAAAATCTTTGCATTTGGGGTCACTCCAGCTGATTTTTTTTCTCACTTCTGTCTGACTGTTTTGCTCCTTCATCTACACAGCTCTTGCTCACACTCTTTCAGGAGGCTGTCTACAAAACACAAAGTGCATTAACACTGGAGCTAGGAAGGCCACAATTCTGTCAACGTGTATTGCTTACTTAAACCTGCTTCTTCAGCTGAAAACAGGGGGGGAGGGATCAGGAGAAAGGACTTTCTGGTTTAGGTGTGACTGAGCCTCTGTGTACTGTTGTTGTATCCCTGAATGTGTTATGTTGCAAGAGGATAATATAAATTCCATTCTGATTAGCATATGGAGCAGGCAGACCTCTGGGTGTTGTTTTTGCATCTTGATTATCAGGTCTAATTTGGGAACTGCCACGATACAAATACACACAGATTTGTTATTAGCACTTAATCACAGGTTACAGAGAAAGTTAAATATAATTTATAAGTTAGGCTAGTTAGGTTCCCAGGGGAACAAATTGGCAAGTTATTATGTCTATGGCTACAGAAGAAAGGAGGAAGGACTCCTGCTTAACACACCTAGTAAAACTAAACAGTGCAAGTGTTTAACTTGTTTACCTGAGTGAAGGGGAGTTGTGTTTTGATTTGTTTGGCTTTTTTTTTGGGGGGGGGGGGGGAGTGAGGGAGTGTTATTCTAAATATTACAGAACTGTTATCCCAATGCTTGTTTTTGAAAAATAGACTAAATCCCAGAACACCAATGCCAACTTTTATCTAACACAATACCAGAGAACCAGATATCTTGTTAGGTGCTCCACCTAACCACCTAAGCCCTCGGATCAGTTCTATTCTGTGCAATCTCATTCCTACTCTACATGCACATTCCTGCACAAATGTTATTCTCCACTCAGAATTTCATTTACTTGAAATAATCCCTTTTAAAGAGCTAGACTTAATCTCTGGAATGATCTTGTCTGTTGGCCAGATCTCCAGTGTTCCACAAAGGGTAAGGCAGCTGGCATTTGCTGGTCCAGTCTGGGAACAGATAGGCTGTGTGAGATGAGCAGGTCATCCTGGATAGAAACTGGCCCCTGGACTGGATGCCCTGCAGTGCTATGGTTTGCTGGGTGATCTTACACTGTTGCCTTGATCAGGGCCTGTTTTTTGACTGTTGACTCTTCAGGGCAAAGACTAAGTATTACATCTGCTAAAGAAAATGGTAAAGAAAACAAATTACTTCATCAAGACACAAGAATAAATTAGATTAATCAAATTGTTTCCAGTTTACCTTCCTGTGTTTCATAAAAAGTCTACATAACATGAAAGCTGATATAACCTTCTTAAAGGGTATATTTTAGCAGTCATTGTGACTGGCAAAGACATGGCAGGCAGTATGTCCTACAGGTACTTCCCATGCAGAATCTCAAAGTGTCTCACACATAAGAACCTGACAGCAAATGCTTTTCATAGCCAGTAAAACATCTATCTCTATCCTCCACCAGTTGGCTGCATCTTGCACTTGACTTCTGAAAGTTTCCTCTTACACTTTTCAACTCTATATTTGCTAATTAATGTCTGTCTGCTGTTCAGTCTCCCTCTTGTGACACTTTCATGCACGTCTGACCACAACCTTAGTTTGAACTCTCATTTATTTTCAAAGATTTTCCTCCTCACCAGTGCAAACAACACCATCATTCTCCCCCTTTCATCTCTCACTCTCAGTGGCTGCATCCACTCCAAGCCCATGGGCACAAGGAGTTTGCCTCCACAGAGAACCAGATGCCTGGGTGACTTGGGATCCCAAACTAAGACAAGAGAGTAACAAAGCAAAATATTAGCTAAGATTATAGTTACAGTCAGAAAGAAACTCCTTTAAATATTCACAAAACCTAATGATAAATGAAGCTGTCTCAGGGCACACATAAGCCTAAATAAAGTCACTACCACTTGGCAAAAATTGTAAAGTTTAGGTCACTGTGGTGCAACTCATTGTCCACTGTCCACAGAAAACAACCTGGACTCATCTCTGCTCTGTGCAGGTGCTCAGAAGGAAGCAAACCCCTTTGTTACTCTCATCTGGCTGACACGGGGACAAGGGCCATCAACTTCAAAGGTGCAATAGGCTTTTTTCCTTTGTGACTCAGTCCAGGCTCCTGCACCTTCTCTCCTGTGTAGGGCATGGTAATTACAGTAAGCCAGAGAGGTTTATGCTCCAGTGAGACAGAGAGCCAGAGAGGAATATGCACCATGAACAAATGCTAAACCAGCAATTCAGGCACATGTGTAGCAAAGAACAGCAAAGGAACTCCTCTGGCACACATTCAGCATGAGCACTACTAGTCTCTGCAGCTCAATCCCATTTCTAACCTAAACCCTGAATCACCAGCACTTTGGTTTTTCAGCTGCCTCAGAGAGTAATCATCTGGTGAGGAGGAGAGGTCGCCTGGATACAAACACAAACACCAGTGAAACACTTGCCAAACCCCTCGCACTGGTATTGGCGGCTGGAACACTCTCAGCGTCTTCACAGTGAATGAAACAGTGGCAGGATACAGAAACAAACAGTCACTATGTGTGTAACCACGTTGCAGGGCATTTCCTCAGCCCCCCAGGGGACTTCCCGAGGCTGCTTCAGAGCCGGCTGCCTTTTAATGCAAAGATCAGATGGTGTGAGACAAAAAAAGAACTGTAAAGCACTGTCAGATATTAAAGTTTACTTGCTGTTCTCAGATTATCATCAACCCCCTCAATCGCAGTTTAAAGTACTTAGGGTTGGAGAGTTGCAGGTCCATCCCAACCTAGGTATCATGCTGTCTTTAGCTCTACTACTAATCCTTTAGTAGTCCTCTAACAGGTTAAACAGACCCATGTCAAACCCAAACCCACTCTGCTGAGCTCAGCTTTCTCACCAATATAAGCACAATGCTGCCAGCATAAACAGGCTACTTAAGGGACATTTTAAATCCATTTACATGTCCCAGCGTCTAAAACGATCCGGGCTGCCAGCTCTGGAATGCACTTCCCCAGACTGCCCCACGCTGGAAAACACTGCAGGAAACATCACCAGGGCAGGAGGAGCCCCTGACATCACCCAGAACAGAGCAGCAGAAATAATCACTGCAGAGTTGGGCCTGTCTTGCCAAAGGACAGAAACAGCTACAAAAGATGGAAGCTGCCAAAAGTCCTCAGGGAATTTTTTCCTAGGAACAGCGTTAAAAAGGTTTGATGTAAACCCAAGTCTGTTCTGCTTCATTGTTTCCCATCATTATGTGCTCTTTCCACTTTAGTGACTCATAACAAAAACAGTCCCATGGTTTGGATTAATCTCCTGGCCTCTGCCAAAGCACTGGGGAGGCTGTCACACCTTAAATATGTCCCTGGGAATCCTGGGGAATAATTCTGAAAGTTTCAAGCAATCTAATTAAGCACCACCTAAACTTATTCTAAAAATCCTTAAACCACAGGTCCCTATGGCAAATCTGCAGGCTGATAACTGCATACTGCAAAAATTATCTCCTTGTTGTTTAACATCAGGCCACCTCTGAAACGACCCATGGAAATGAATTTGAAAATCACTTACAGTGTAAAGTTCCCTGGCAGAAGTCAGCACACTGTTATTACAGCAATCTGGAACACAGCTGCAAATTTTCTGTTAAAATCAACCACTCTGTGAAATTACAGGGAGGTTTTTTAGCAGCTTATTTGTTTAAAAACATCAACCCTGTTTGAGCAAAAAATCACATAAAACACATGATTTTGAGAAAGTTCTTACATGGCCTGAACTTCATTACCTAAATCAAGCTCAGCTGAGATACTGAGAACAAACGATACCTTGTAAGACAAAGGAACATCACAGATTCTTGATTACACAGGACTGTCTACACTGATGATTTTGTTACTCTTTCGAGTGGCATCTTACAGTTTTAGAGAAAATTTAAGACAAAGTAACTTGACTTCAAAAAAGCTGTAGATTGAGAGAAAGGGAATGGCTGTTATCAAGAGATTTGTTTCTGCCAGGCAGGCTAAGACTTGCTTTTCCAGGTCAGAAGCGCAGGTTTGAATTCTAAAACCAGAGATCTCTTCCTTTAATGAATCAGAAAATAATATATTAAAAGCCTGTTGTTTTAGCATGAAGGAGTACATGTAACACTTAACATTTTCACTAACATTTGCTTTCAAACATGCCTTCAGTAAACACTTGTGCCTGAGCTGGGTGACTTCCACGGCTGTGTCTGCACACCTGCAGCCAGTGCTCACACTGGGGACAGGGGGGACAGAACAAAAGGCTGCAGTGCCAACACAACCACAGACAATTTTCAAACAGGTCTCAGCACTAGGTTTATTTTCCCACTGCTCCTACCCTCCAGAAGTCATTAACACAAGGATGAGCAGCCACCACAGTGTGTGGTGAATGACTGAGCTCAAAGCAGCAGAGGAAAGGAGGGGAAGCCAAGAGGGCTGGTGAAGAACAGACATGGAGAGACAGGCAGGCACCTCCTTCCTGGGACACACAGCCTGGACCACAGAAAGCTGCAGGAAGGTCTTGCCAGAAGGGAAAACGAGAACCCCAAATTTAAGCCTCAGCCTGAAATATATACACACACAGAGTAGCATGAAGCCATGGACAGTTTTTAAGCCAAAGAAATTTGGACAATATTTTACCTTCTCAGTTTGTCTATTTGGGCTGGTGGAAAACCTGTAAATGGAAGACAATGTATTCTTTTGATAAATATGATGTTGTGTGAAATATCTTCCCTGAAGAAGGCAGGAAACAAAACTTAGTTATTCGTGTACCAGCAGATAAATTTACTCCTTTTGTTATTAAAACAACCAACCAAAGAGGCTGCAGCGACAGGTCTACTGACCCACAAGACTGTTTTTCTCCAGACATAATGACAGTGTCAGTACAAAATTCTCTCCAGGTTTCTTAACCTCAGTGTGCTGCTTTTGGATTAAAAAAGCCAGTCTAATCAATCTCACTGTGCATTCTGCTTAGGTTACCTAAAAGAAGCCAAAGAATTTCAACTGTGATGTGGGCACTTGTTAATTTGGAAGTGCCACAAAAGCTGCTGAAAGTAGCACATGCAGCTTTGCAGTAACTGTGCCTCCTTTTTATTTCCTTATTCTGCTATTTACAAAGAATATCCAGAGAGCTGCACAAGATTCCTGTCAGTCAATTAACAGAACTGCAGTTGACTACACGGTTCTGAAATAAATGGGGTTTGACTGCTGAGGTAGATTTTAACAGGGCTACATGATCTGCTCAGCAATGGGGTTCTGGCAGCTTCTCCTTCCCTCTTTTTTAAGCTCAAATTTAATCAGATCATTAAAATATTTGTTGAAGTGCTCTGTCTGCCTGGCAGTATAGCCCACACTAAACAGACTAATGAGTGACTTATTTCAGTAGGAATTTTTTTGGCATTCCTGGTGGTTTTTTGTTTTGAATTGTTTGTGCAAAGCTCTGGTAGGTGGAGCTTTTGAATCAATTGCAGCAGGCCTGGCACAGGATGGCACTCATGCTGTTCCTTAACTATGGGACAAAAAAATGTTAAAGCCTGCATTAAAATTAAGAGTCATGAACAACTTGAGTTATTTTCAAGGTTGCACCATTACTCATTTCATTTATAGATGTTTTAAAATAGTTTCTGAAAAATACATCAGAAGCATTGATCTCAGCACTGATTATTAACATGGATAGTTACAAATTCTTTTACAGAAAATCCTTATGTTCTTCTTTCTATGCTTAAAGTACATCAGAAAGAACTGACGTGGGAAGAGCCAGGGAGTCTCAGTAGGACACTCCTTTAAAATCACAGCACAAATGCTCTACAGCAGCAGCTCTGGGGGCAGCAAACCTTGGGGGAGGCAAGAGGAACAGTCACAGGCAAGACTTTGTGTTAGATGTGTCTGGGAGAACAGTCAAGCTCTCAGGTACACAGATGCACCCTCAAGTCAGGGAATTCATCTAGAAACAAACTCCAGTGGAGAAGAACTGCTGCCAGCAGCAGATTCTGCACCCAGAGGCACAGTTTGACACTTTGTACCTCAGTTCCAGCTCTGAAAAAGCACCAGACTGGTCCCTACTTTCCTTTTTTAATAGATGGTCACCTAAAAGTACTTGCACATGAACCTATGTATAAACTCTGGAAGTCTACTATGAGATCACAAAAACCTTGTAAGGAGATGCCCAAACTTTGACTGTTTGTGCAGAGATGGGCAGTTATACCACTGAGACCTCCCCAGGAACACCCGAGTACATGTTGCATAGACAGGAGAGAGTCTTCATTTGGCACCACTTTATCATCTTTGATATTGTTTTGTCGAGGAACTAACTGGCTCCTTTCCTACCTAAACACACAACTGTAACTATTCTCAGGGTGCTCACACAGGGCAGTGCCAGCAAAGGACTGACTGCATTTAGATAATTATTATCAGCACCACTGGAGTATCCCAGAGAGGTTTGCTGTCCCCCTGGAGGCATTAGTTCCTAAAAGCCTGCAATGATGCAAGAATTCAGGATGCTCTGGACAAGGCAGTGGCAAGGGAATGGACAGGGAGTCTGTAGCTCTCACTGCAAGGTAAAAGTACAAAAATGGAATCTGGGTTACATGTCCTTGAGTAGCAAAAGCCTTGAAACACCTTTGAAACATTCGAAAGCATGTCAAGGTTTATCAAACCCCAGAATTATCTTAAATCCCTAGATTTTTAAGAGTCAGGATCATTACCTTTGTTCACAGAATTGTGACAGTACTGCTGTGGTAGAGCTTGCTCTTTTCTGTCTTCACTGATCACATTCAGTTGGTGGCAGCTGAGCAATGAGAGCACTGACGTGGTACCTGCTTGTTCCAGGGCACAGGCAGGGCAGGGGACATTCCTGCCCATTCCTGCTTTCTCACAACGGAGCAATCTCATGCACAGGTGACAAGCTGTTTAGCTCAGTACCTCTGGCCAAGTTTCAGTGAAACCCAGATGTATTTACACCTCTTTGGGAAAGCTGGCTCTGAATACTGCCATGGGAACCCCCACTGTCACGCTGCAGGGAGCTGCCCTGGCTCACTGCATTACATATCTTAGGTCAACAATATCAGTACATTTTTCCTTTTGGCTCTTCTGAACAAGGACATTGCCCTTGGAAAAATAAATAAATGGTCTTCCTCTATTAGGGCTATCACAGATAGGAAATGCACCCTTGTACAAGTATGCTGTGAGTGAACAGAAGGATGTGGCTGCTATTCTCCACTTCAACCATCAATGTGTCACTGGGGGCTGTAATAGCCCCTCCCTTCCCACCATAGTTATTGTTACCTGATTCTTTTTAATATTGAGTTTAAAGTCACAATCTCTTAATATTTAAGTGGCAA
This sequence comes from Pseudopipra pipra, assembly GCF_036250125.1. Classification (NCBI taxonomy): domain Eukaryota; kingdom Metazoa; phylum Chordata; class Aves; order Passeriformes; family Pipridae; genus Pseudopipra; species Pseudopipra pipra. Next base: position 1,434,212 of record NC_087560.1, read on the forward strand.
TACAAAAGTGGCAGTCTTTTAATATTTATTGGAGGATTTTAATCTCGAATAACAAGAAGATTGTTTCCTCTGTATTACCTCTACTGTTACAGTTCATACAAAGCTACCATTTGTAAGCTAACATTTTCCTGTTCCTTCTCTCACTGGAAAAGCAGAGGAGAGAAGTATCAATGCTGAGAAATGCCCTGAAGGCTGCACTAGGACTGACACTGATTAATAATCGTGACACTAAACTATTCTACAAACAATTTAAAAATTTCCAGCATATTGTAGAGTTCCACAAAAACAGCCAGAAAATCCCTCACCAAGGTACAGCACAGTGGTGTGTTCTCAGGCTCACAGCTGGGTGGGGACTAACCTGCCTTCAAACAGCCATGAGCAGCCTTGAGATGACCCACAGGAGACCTTCCTGAGGCTCAGAACGGCTCCAATCAGCTTTTTGTCAATGACAGTCTTCCACCTACAACAGGTGGGGTGTAATTCAAACCATGTGTGCTGAAACAGATGGTCACCTGGCCATCAAAGGTGTTTTCTGGCATTGAGAAGGAAATTTAATTTGGGATAAATAATACAGGAATATATGGTTGAAAACATTTTAGTGTAATAATGTGGACACAGAGTAACAGAATTTGAGCCTGCAAACAAAATTCAAGAATCTCTGTAGAAAAATACATTTTAGCAGCAATTAAAAAAAAAATAAAAAGAAAAAACCAAAAGGCAAACATACCTTCAGCACAGAGAAATTTAACATACCAAGCAACAACAAAGCTTCTGGGAAGGACTGTACCCACACCTGTAAGAATGGATGTATCTTACAAAGAAAGAAGGAGCTTAGTTATGGAACTTCTCAGAGAAGCACCTGAGGAAGTTACACACCCAGTCAGACAAGGAGACTGAAAATGGCCCAGCTTTCACTGGCAGAATTAAAAGCAAGCTTAAATGGAGGTCAGCACTAAACATTCTGAAAGACTACACCTGAACTGACTTTTATATTCTTTTGGAGACGTAGTGCTATTTAAAACACAGGGCAAGCAAACCAGAAGCAAAAGAAATACCTCTTCAAATGGCTCAGTGCTGCTCCTGAACTTCCCAGCGTGGGCTTGGAGAGCCCCTTGCTGTTGGCATCTCCCACCTGCCAGCACAGAATGGATGTCTGGTCACTTGGTCCCAGCTCTCTGTGTTCCAGTGCCAGGCTGCACCAGGAGACAGAGAAAAAATTATAGTCAATCTTTTCCTAATATCCTGTACACAGACAGCACCTACTGTAGTCCTAAGACCCTGGGCCCAGTCCTGCTCAGGACTTTCTGCCCTCTGATAACGTGGCAGAATCAATCTTCACCCAGTCTGCAGATGACAGCCCATGGCAGAAGAGGCAGGTACAGTGGGTAGATGAAGAGACAGAAAAGATACTCTTACAACAGTGACAAGAAGCAGTATCATCATGGCTAGGCTTTGCCAATGAAGATTTGGGAAGCAGTAGCTATATTTAGAAGCAAGCCGTACAAATTGCAACATAAACACACACAACCCACTCCAGACAGAGCTGAAAACTGAAATTCCAGGACAGGATTGTGAGATCTGTGGGCTTTTTCTCCTAAACTCAGTGGGTTGAGGCTATAAAAAATATCAGGATTTTTTTGCTGTAGAGCAACACTCACCTGGAGGGTAAGAGCCAGGCCCACTCACTCTTCCTTCAGCTGTGGTTTCCTGCTTCCCACAGCTTTACAACCCATGTCATATTTAGGAATTTATACTCTGGTGGCATCACAACAGTCAGGCTCCCCCGGTTCCTTCTTTCTTCTTTAGGTAACCACCACTTCAGGAACAGTCCAAACAGAACCAGTGACCCAGCTACTCATATCCAGCACATTTTCTGGCTTTACTGAAACATTTTTTACCAGTTATTTTGTTGACACATTTTCTTTGTTTCAAATTTCAGATGTTACTGCCTGAAGGAAACACGCTACCCCTTTTCCCTTCTCCTCTCATGAAACTCCTTTAAATAGACTTATTTTTTATTTATAAATGGAGTATACTTTGGTACTTCCACCCGTGACACATGAACAAAACCTTTCAAAGCACTAACTCAGAGCAAATTACTTCAGTCCCACTTAATCCAAAAGAGATCAAACAAAACATAACTGAATTAAAAAACCATCTCGCATGTTGCATCCAAACTCCAGAGTCTCTACCTGTTCTAAACAGATAAGAAACTACAATCAATATGCTATCCTTAATAACATACTAGTGTAACATAACAGTATACTATTAAGAGAAAAAAGCAAGTCTTTTAGGCATATAGATATATGGGCAAATAGACTATCCATTTCTGACACATGAAACTGCACCAGGAAACTAAATTCTGTACAAGTCTGGCAAAAGTTTTTACATATACAAACTGAAAACTGCTCTGAATCCTCCACACACAGTCAGCTATCTGGAAAAATGACTCACAGCTAAAATATTCCTATTATGAGGAGTCACTAAGGGCACTTAGGGTTTTGAATCAGAACCGTTTGTAATTTGCAACCCCCAGTTCAGCTTGTCATTAGCTTATTACTGCAGCTAAGAGAAGCAGTGGCAAAAAAAAAAAGAATAAACTGAATAACACCATAAACATATCTAACAGTTGGGGAAAATCCCACATCACAAAATGCTGTGCATTTCATGAAGAACAGTTTTTAATATACATTCACTGTTTAAGCCTGATTTTTAAAAAAAACCTCCCTTCAGGATTTTGTAACAGATAAACTCCAGTGAACAATTTCTTTGTGTTTACCCTCATGACATTCAAACGTGTCATGTCAAGCCACAGTGAGCAGAGGAATGCTGGATCAGATGTGTGTGCTGGTAACTTCCTTAATCCAAACAAAAACCTTGGAAGAACACCTTTGAGGTCCCTGGTTTCTGTGATAGCAGTTTAAGCAGTGCATCCAAACAGCTCTCCAGAACAGCAAACAAACATTGGCTCAGACAGTTTAAAATAGTTGTGTTGTTTACAAGACAAAAATGGGAAAGAATTTATTGGGCTCATTCTTGGAGCTCTCTAGAATTCACGAGCTCTTCTAAAAATGGGAAGTACAGGGAGAAATCCAGAAAATGTAAAACAGAATCACAGAATAGAATTTTCAAGCCTCGATTTCAAGGCCTGTTTGTGTTGAGATTCTGTTTGATGAAATACTCCAAGTACATACCCTAAACCAGCTGCAATGCAGAGAAACCCTCCCTCCCCAGCAACCCCACTGCAAACACAACACAGAACACCAACATTCCAAACAACTTTAATTTCCCACACAACTCCCGTGCTCCAGGAAACCACATCACACTGCTTGGCCTTTTCCTAGACAGCAAGGAACTCCTTTCCTCACTGCAGGGACTCCAAACATCACTCAAACTGCTGATGCACAGCAGAGGCTGAAGGGTTTTGGAACATGACTAAGGCCTTGATCCCATCACTTGTTCCTCCAGGCAAACATCACCACCCCAGTTAAGCACTGCTGCATCTCCAAGGGATCTGACAGGACATTCAGGCTGCAGCCATTCAGAAACACAGGAGGGAAGTGCAATAGTCATTTCTGAGGACACACCAGAACTCAAACCATTCTTGGAAATTGTTCTGGGGAAGCATAAAAGAGATTTAATTTCTTTAGCTGTGCAAAATGTAGTGGTTTAGCTGTGTGTTTCCCAGTGCAAATTTCTGGCACGTGCTATTCAAATACACACAGCTTTTGTTCCCCAAGCCTCATTTGTTACCCCAACCCAAAGAGAAAACGTTGAAGTTATTTAAGAGCTGGGAGACACCACATGTCAAAAAGGCTCGATAATGATCTTGAAGTTGTTCTCCTTATGCACAATACACAAAGCAAAATGTAGCTTTAAAATATGCCAGAATAAAAATCTGTAGCGATTCTGGAAGAATTCAGAAAACTGCAAAGTTATATTTCTGGTTGTTATGTGGAATCATAGTATTGTCACCCACTGCTTCATTCTTCATGATGGAGTTGTGCAAAAACCCCAAAACCAAGAGAAGACACTTTTCCCCTGTAACCAGCCAAGGGGCCACTTGCTTTTTCCTCTGACTGAATTTGGGATTTTCCCTTGAAACACTTCCACTGAGGTACAAAGGGGTTAAAGGTTTAGGAAATGCTCCAGCCAAGGAGCCATTTCCCTGCCAGCTTGTTCTGCCTCCTCTGAAGATGCAAGAAAGCCCCAGATTTGTTGTTGCCTCTTGTTCTTCTCCATTCCTACTTCAGTTGCATTTTGTTGTACTTAGTGTTCCATCTTTTCTTCATTTTTCTTTGCTTGCAGAAATTCTTCCCCAGCTTCTTTGGAGCCACACCTTCACTTCTCACAGGCTTTGCTGGCTTGCCTTTTGTCTCCACAGCTCCTGGCTGTCCCTCACAGGGTGTGTTCCACTGTCCTTTTGCCCCAGACATCTACACACAGAGGGGGAGAGAATTCAAAGAAAGAGCAACTCAGAACACCAAACCAGAATGAATCACCTTAAATGTGCAGTAAGCACAAACATATACAACAACATTCAGAGCCAAAGAGACTCCCAGGCCACATCTGGGCTGGAGGGCAGGCCCAGCTGGTTCCTGTCACAGTGACATCTCACCAGTCCTGCCTCCTGCTCGTGCCTGGATTTCCTTTGGCAGAACCCAACGTGCCCAAGGTAACCAGGAACAGATGCACGACTCTAGTCTGCCCTCATATGGAGTCAGGATGTGGCTAAAACGTGTACCAGGGCCTAAGAACCAGCCCAGAGCCTGCCAAGCCAGGCAGAGTTAGCACAGGGCTTTTACACAAACCAGTCAAGGTCTGCTGAAGAAAAACAGTGCTTGGAAATTTTCTCACTTCTGAAGTGTCATTACTAGCTCTTCAAACATATTAGAGTGGGATCTTCGGGGCATTTCCAAAGCATGACAGGCATCATTACCTCACCAATATAAATTATAAAGCACCATGGACTCCTAAAAAATTTCTATCAGAAGTTTCTTTAGAGGCAGACAATTCTTCTCATAATCAATTCTACATTGTTTTCAAAACAACAGCAACAAAAAAGAGGTATTAGTGACTTTAAGCTATAGTAACTTGCACTTATCCTATGTCAGAAGATGACATCAAACAGCTAAAATATTTTATTTCCTTAGATTTAACTTTGCTCTGAAGAAGTGCAGAAGATAAATGCTGTATAAAATTTTCAGTAAACAGGAGGAAGCCACCCATACACAATTTCATATTTCTGCCTGAGACATATGTATTCTCCCACAGTAAGGTACTTCCATGCCTCTACACATACTATATATGCCTTTAATATAAAGTAACTTATTATTCTTAGTTGAGAAACAGTATCATGCATCTGTGTTATGAATGTTGTGCTGCACAGGGAGCAACACAGCAATGAGAACTAAAGTTTCTGTGTGCCAGGGAAGCCACAGGAATTTCAGTGAAACTTTCTCCAAAGGTAAAGGAGAGGCAGGTGATCAATGGCAATGATTCCAACTGAGCTACCACACTTTGGAGGGCTCAAGGGAACACTGACTTTTGCTGTGGACAAACAGTTATCCCCACCTGAGCTTTGTTCAAAATTATAAACAACCACAAACTGATCCAAGACTCTCCCCCACTCCAGCTGCAGAAAGCAGGAATCACTAAGTTAAGACAAAAGCTTTCAAAGAGTGGCATGAAGGGGCTGAGGGAAGTACTAAAACCTTTAGGAAAGACTAAAGTCACTTGTTTTTGTGCCTTGCCACACACAGAAGTGTAAAAACTGCCAGTTTTCTGTGTGTGGCTGATCTGCTCACAACCTCTTGTCTCCATGACATTTGGGGTATCAAATACTACAGTTTAAGTGCTCATTGCACACTCCACAGTGGAAGCACAATCTGGATTCCTCTCCTCTACCCAGCCAGTTATTCCCAATAAACTTGTAAGACTTTAGTGTCCTAGCCCTCAAAGAAATACCAGTTTCTGCTGAAACAGTTAAGTTAAAGATTTTGAGTTCTGGGGGAAAGACAAAGAGACAAGTAAAGATAAAGGTAGAACTGAAAAAACTGAAGCCAGGTTAAAAGGTTTTTACTGAAAGCATTTGAAGAAAAAGTGCATCAAGAAAAAGCACCACCACAGAGGCAGAATCAGAAAATCCTTATAAATGCAAATATTGTGCCCATTTCAGCTGTACTGCAAGCCTATGAATTACAAAGCTTTTCATTAAGCCAAATGCCACATTATTTCTGTTGTCCAAAAGTACCACTAGGTCATATTAAAGATGCAAAACTTTGTTTTGCAAGAATTTTGCCATCAGATGAGAGAAAAAAGATTAAAAAAAAACCCAAACAACACCACAGTGTATCCCAGAGAACTGTACTAAGAGCCCAATGGATTCCCAACAGCAGAATCCACCTCCCCTGGTTTTACCTGTCTACAGTTGTGCTAATCATTCTCACTCCTGTAGTCATTAGAGAGAAAATGCCAACTCTAAGAGCCTGAGTCCTACAATCCAAGAGGCCCATCCTGGTGTGCAGATGCATCTTACACAATGTTCCATTTCCCTCTGTTAAGAGCACAACAAACCTAAAGGTTTTTCCACACTGTCATGTTTAAAGGTGGGTGAGAAGAACCTCCCCTAAACCATTTTCCAGGAAAAAGGCATTCTTATGCTTGGTAGTGGATCCAGAACTCCAAAGGGTCTCTGCTCCCAAAGACAACAGGTCACTATGTCAGTTATACACCCCATGGAAAGAAATCATTTCTAAACTACTAATCTGCTTTTCTAGCCATGGGACACTGACCCTGTGCCTCCAGCCTCCCTGGGGGGCGGGTGGGAAGGTGCAGGGCACTCTGCCATGGCTGATGTGGTAGGGCAAAGGAAGGCTGGGATCCAGGGGCACCCACGGCACGGACAGAGTGGCAGGGACAGCAGGCAGGTCACAGTGAGCCTTGTGTAAGTTATAGGATGATCTTGTGCTCTTGTCAAGGGAACTCTTGTAAATGGAAACAGAGGAATCTCCTGCAGCATGAGACAATAAATAAGAGCCCTCCTGCAGACTAAAAAGAGAGAAGATCAAAATGAAAAACAGTATTTAAATGGGTGGTTTGGTTTTTTATTTGATCTGAATAGCTATTATGTTCTTAATGCAAAGCAAAACATCTTTAGATATTTACTTATCAGTCCCTGTTTTATAAAAAGACTGTGGACAAGAAAGCATTAATTAAACTGTATTGATAAATACATACTAATTACTGTGCTTATAATGTATTCTTAATGTACTAATTTATCAGCAATGTACAGATTGTCATCATATTCAACTAAACATGCAACTGAAAACCATCCACATTGGGCAAACTCCAGTTCCTTAACCAGTGTTTTACAAAGCATAAATACATCTGTGGACACAGACACAAAGCACAGACATGCTTTCAGTATACACTGGGGCAAACAGGTTTGCAGGAAGGTAAATGTCAACCAACTGCCCAGTCACAAATCATGAAGCTACAGAAATTATCAAGTGTAGGAAAACTCCTCTGTAATTTGAATTCTGAGACTTGCACTCAGTGTAAGAAACCTGCTTCACAGAAAACCTAACCCACTTGCAGCCTGAAAGCCTTGAAGCAGCTAAATAAAGGAGCAGGGGAAAGGCTGCAGTGTTGTACAGAGAAAGATATGCTGGTTTAAGTCAAACTAAGCAGAAGTGAACACAAACAGTATTATTTCTACAAATTAAGCAAAAAGACTAACAAAAGCAGATGCCCAAATGTTACATGTCAGCCTATATACATAATATTCCAACTCACTCCTGCAAACTGTTCAATCAGCTCAGAAGGGTCCAGTCTCCTCTCCTGAAAAACTGGTTCATAAAAATCAAATTCTTATTATTTTGCATCATTTGGACAAACCCTGTAATGCCGAGCACATTTTATACAGAACTGCATTATGCCATGATAGACCTAAGAGAACCTGTAAAATATTTCATGTGTCTGAAGAAATACAAATCAGAGTAGACAAGCATTCTACAGAAAACACAGGATTAGCTGGGGAATGTTGCAAATAAACACAATTAACAAGAGTTGAGGACTTACTCAGACACTTTCTTCAAAATGTGATGAAGTATATTTAATGAATTTGCAGGCCTGTGAAAGAAAAAAAATACCAAAAGTAGTAGCTTTGCAAGGCTTGTTAGGGTTTCAAATTCATTGCTAAAAAGACTTACTAAAAATACTCACTTGATCAATCCAAGTTTTTCCCTTAAAGTTTCTGGAGAAATCTTTTCTAGCATAATAAGCTTTGATGTGAAAACATCTATATGTCCTGAAAAGAAATGCAATGAACACACTAAAAATAAAAATGAACAAATGTAAAAGCACAACATGCAGGTCTAATGCATTTTTAAAAGAATAAAAAAACTGTACTCTTTTAAAGCACAGAACAGTGAAAAGTATTTATCAATGATGCACAATAACAGTAAAATGTAGAGCTGCTAGAAGCACAGACATCCATAGCTGGACAGTCTTTGTAAACCAGGGGGATGCCCCTGACCCCAGGAAATCTTACATTTTGGGTGATGTGTGGGATACACAACCTTATTTTCCCATGGCCTTCATCTCATCAGTTAGTTTGTATCTTCCCAAGTTCACCTGACCTTTGTCACTGTGATTCCTCACTGGACAGATCAAAGTTGACTTTTACAACACATTTACTTCTGAGTTTAATATTCTTGTTTTTCTATTCTGATACATTATATGAACAATTGTGCTATTCCATTTTACTGGGGATTCTGACTTTTGTATCTTGATTTTTTCCCTCCTCATCCGAAAAATCCCAACTTACAACTCAAGCCTTGCTCCTGGCAAATGATTAAAGACTATTTGCCTTGACAGAGTGAGGAGCAACAATTCCAAGCTCTCCTCATCTCATTTTTAAAATGAAGGCTGCCCCATTTCCCTTGGGAAGCACTAAAGATCCCCAGCACAGCCTGGCCATGGGTGTGGGGACCGTCCCTCACCCCTGGTTCCCTCTCACGTCCGAGTTTTCCCAGAAATCTGTTCTGTTCCAGCTCCCACGAGGGGGATGAGGAAAAGGCAGCATAATCAAATCCAGCCTACTCAGTGAATTTACTGCCTTACTATAAATCTGCCCTCCCAGAAGTGTAAATGCTTCAACTGCACAGTTAAAAGTGCTGAACCAAAGCACTCCACCTCCCAGCTAAACGTCACTGGCAGTTCATGTCTTGTGGAAGAAGACTAAGTAAGAACTTTCACTTTCCCAAAGAAAAAAATAATGCACCAGGATAACTGATTTGTTTTAAACACTGCACATTTGTTACTTTTCTTGATATCCATATTTTGTGCAAGACTAAGCAGTTAGATTTAATGTTCTGCGTTGCTCACTAGAGGAAAAGGGACTTGGAAGTCATCATTCAAAAAACAATTAAAAAGAAATCTGAGTTCTGTATTCCTCATCAGCCTCTCCTCAAGTCACAGGCTTCTCTATTTCTAAACTCATTGACAACATAATGGGGAAAAAGTAAAATAATAAAAAAATATACCTATGAACTACTCCCATCTAACTTATATAATTGTATCTTATATTTGAGAAGTGACCAACTGAAAACACCTGACATTCAGTGAGTTACTCATACAGTAACATACAGGGTTTTTTCCAACCCATTTTTTAAATAATCTTAATTTAAAGTGAATTCAAGTTAAAGTAAACTATTCTTGCACAAGGTTTCTCTTAGGGACTTAATGCAAACAAGTGAACAATGGTCAGGGTAAAATGCTCCCATTAATCAGCAAAGGTTATCCCAAGTTTATTTACTGCTTAGATCAAGTACAAGTGCCTTATTTGGGACACTTGTCACAGAGATTAGTCCCTTTGCAGAGGCAGGATTGCCTACCTGAGCAGCAGGGGACTTAAATCACCAGGCAGGCAAGGTGCTCTAACAGCAAGAGGAAGACAGAGCTCCAAGGAAGACAAGCTCCTTGTTTGATGATAGAACACAGAAAATAAAAACCTCAACCTCCTGTCAGCCCTTGCAGCTCCTGCAGGAGGCCCTGGGGACACTGGGGCTCTGAGTCACCTCCTGGGCCAGCACTGCTGAGTCACCAGGCTGAGCTGAGATTCCTCCCTCCAGCACTGAGCAACAGCTGTGGGGCACACTGCCCAGAGAACTCTCCATCCACACTTATTTGACAATACAAAAGATGGCTGAGATGGCGAATTAAGCCTTTTCAAGGTAAAAGAACTTCTAAGCTGTTCCACCCTTCCACACTCATACCTTGGGGTAAATTTTTAAAAAAGAGTTGTAAGTCTATGGCTTTACAAAGAGTTTGATTTAAAAACTCCTTTATTATAAAACACAATAATTCACTAAAAATAATTCAAATTATAGCATAGTCTCAGAAGTCAAGTCTGCCTTTCTGCTTACACCAAACACATAATTGCAGTAGTCTTACTTTCAGGTATTAGATTAACAAGATATTCATCAGAGAATGAGATATTCAACCCATTTGAAGCTGTCCATAATTCCAGGATATTATCACCCTCGGAGAATTGTCCCTGGAGTTGCAGGACAAAGCTTTCTGTTGTAAAGAGCCCACAACATCCCATTTTTTCATAGCTCCCTTGGATACACAAACTGAAAGGCAGAATTTCACAGCTACCTTGCAAATTTTCCTCAAAGAGAGCAGAAAAAAATCCCTGAGTAGAGCATGATAACAGTGTCCTATTAAAGGCTGTGGGAAATGCTCTGTCACAGAATGGGTATTACTTCCACATGTTTTTTCATCTAGCTCTGTTAGAAACCACATGGCAGTACCAAAAATCTGCAGTCCCCAACTTGTCTACCCGAATAAATAAGAGTGTTCTGTCAGTATCAAAAGCTGGCAACATGTTGGGAGTCCCAACTCTGTATCTGTAGCTGACTTCCCCCCCCCCAGGCTGGGAGTACAAACTGACTGTTGAGGACAGGGACAACCCCCAGTGCCCCTGTGCCTCCTCAGAGCCCACAGAGCCAGAACTCCCGTGGGCCCCAGGGCCTGCTGCTGGAAAAACGTATCCAGGAGCTGCCAAACAAACAGCACTGGAATAACCAGTGTTTCTCAATCCCTGTTTCTCTCAAACACATGAACAGAGTGTGCTGAAGGCCAGGCCACTCAGCCTGCCAGCCTCGGGCCCTGGGCCTGTTCCATGAGCAGGTACCCAGGGAGGAGACACAGGAATCCTCTGTATGGGCCAGGGATGGCTGGTGGGGCTGGAGCAACCCTGCACAGCCAGCCTGCTTCCTCCTGCACTGCAGGAGTGTCCCAGCCTGTCTTCTCCTGCACTGCCACCAGTGTCCCAGCCTGTCTTCTCCTGCACTGCAGGAGTGTCCCAGCCTGCTTCCTCCTGCACTGCCACCAGTGTCCCAGCCTGTCTTCTCCTGCACTGCCACCAGTGTCCCAGCCTGTCTTCTCCTGCACTGCCACCAGTGTCCCAGCCTGTCTTCTCCTGCACTGCCACCAGTGTCCCAGCCTGTCTTCTCCTGCACTGCAGGAGTGTCCCAGCCTGTCTTCTCCTGCACTGCAGGAGTGTCCCAGCCTGTCTCCTACCCTGACAGCAGTCTCTGTTCCAAGGGGTGCTGGCTGAGCAGCCTCCTGCCAAGCCCTGCCTCAGGTACCCTGTATCTGATATCTGATGGCAGATCAGACAGAGCTCCACTGCTCCCTCTGTGTGCTCAGCAAACACATCACTCTCTCCCTGCAGTTCCACTGCTTTTGATTCCGGAAATGTTATAAAACCCTTGATAACATTTTCTCCAGGCAGCCAAATTGCAGTGCAATTCAATATACTGGGCTGCTTGTTAAATAATAAGAGAAGAAATGGTTCTCTATTGCACAGTAAGATATACTTAGAAATGGAGAACTGTGTACACAATTAGCTCTTTGTGAGGTTTTTTTTAAGGAAGGAAAAAATCATAGCAAATATTGCTTTTCAAGTTTAAAATTAGAAACATCAGTTCCATTAAATATGGAGAGCAGACAAACATGGGATCAGCAAAACTACTACCTCAAATACACTACATTTCACATAAACCCTATAACTCTGTGGTAGGATACAACACTTGTATAGAAAAATTATAAAGCTGAAGTGGGCATTTCTAAAATAGCACTCTGATGTGAGTCAGCAACAGCAGAACTGTAACACAGTGCACAAGTGGAAAGGTTAGGCAACCACAGGCCACCACTGCTGCCATAACAACCCTACAAACCAGGCTTTTCCTACAGGAATGCCAGGCAGCCCCACTGCAGAACATTCACTGCACAAACAGCACCACCCTCACTCACAGCACGTGCCAAGCATATTCTAAATATCAACCAGCCACCAAGTTGCAAATTTTCCCTTTTAAAACCTCATTAATTACAAGATAATTGGTATCAGAAAGCTCTCCGTGTGTTAAAAGGGTTGTTAAAAAAACCTGGCCACATTATTTATATGCATTTTTAATTTCTCTACAGAACATACATCCCAACAGACACAAACACTTTCCTGATGTTAAAATGTCATTGTACAAACATGAACACAGCATTTTCTATGGGACACTTGTCAGTGAAACTTGCCTCATAACACTGCATTTCTGACGTGCTTGGCTTATGCCATTTTGAATAAATGGCCTTACAAGTCTATCTTTCTGCTAACATTCCCAGTCTTTTAATTCCTCTTCTATTGCCTTTATTTGCTGTGCTCTGGATTTCAGCTGCCATCTCTTCTACACAAGATTTGTGGTTTCCTGCTCCATTCTCATGGAATGTTACTTCCAATCCATGGATTCCATTACATTATCTCCTGTTTCCATCTGCAGGAGAAGGAGTACCAAGACCATCTCTTTGACAGAGATGTTTCAGGTCATACCATATATTAGGAGATTAAATATCACGGATCATTTAGAGATGGACAACGGAAAACTTGGAAAACACACTTAAGTGAAATCATCCAGTGTTCAGAATTCCTGAGGAACTCTCCAGCTATGGGAAGAAGCTCTCAGTAATATTGTGCTGTGTATTTTTCTTCTTCCTATTAGGAATTCCAGTACTGCCAAGCCAGAAAATTGTTTCCAGCACCTCAGATATGAGACACTTGTGAAGTGTTTTCAAAGAGTGTAATTTCTCCAGTTTTTCAATGACAGAACCTGGTTTACTCTCGTGCTTGGTTTTCCTCATTGTATCTTACCTGTCCACACGTTATCAGTGTAGGAGTAACATTATTTCTTGTTTTCAATGATAAATAAATAACATTTGGCCTTTCCCCACACTGCAAGCTGAAAGGCCAAAGAATCAGCATCCTCTGAGCCACATACCTGCTCCTCTGTTCTTCTTCTATTTTGGTACACAATAACTAATTTATTTATAATGTTTTCACAAAGTGATAAGATATATTCACAGCTCACATTTCATCAAGAAGTATTTTACCACTCCTGTGATAATTCATGATGCATATGAGACATTTAAAAACCCAAGAGCTAAAAACTCCCCCCAAACCCCAAAGATACTTTAAGTCAGAAAGATTTCTAACTTCAGAGAACTGAATCCACATTACAGACACATTTGTCTTTAAAAGAAGAATAAATGCAGTTCTGCAAAACAAACATTAATGGATACTATTTATCTAAATCCAATGTTGGAATACCCTCATTCACCACCCAACTCAAATTTTAGACAAAACACATACTCAAAAGTGGAAAACAAAACGGGAAAGTTAAAATAAATAAGGACATATGGCCTAGACCTTTAACAAATATGTATCTCCTCTGTTCTACATACATACACATTTCTTAGGAAGAAAATCAACACATGAACTTACCAATATAAAATAAACATTCAGAATGCAACAAACTCTCTGTCCACAACTGACACACTTCACTTTCTGTCAGAGCTTCCACACCGTAATAGGCCTGGTATTCTAGTTTGGGCAGCAGGAATATGGGAGTAAGCTGTAAAAGAGAGAATAAAAGAAAAATCAGCACTCACTGTCCAAAAATGTCCACAATTTAACTACATTTTGTAGTTTATAATGCCCACAGTCCCCCACCATAGCTAGAGCAACACAGACATTACACAGACTTTGTTTGATGGCTCCCACTCTGTGAAACCCACAGTACAAACCCTGGGGTACAGAGACTGTATTAAATAGAGGAGGGTGACAGGGACAAAACCAAAAAAAAGAACAGTGAAAAAGGACAGGCAAGCTTTTACAAATGATAAAATTCTGCTGCTGAGTCATTTTTACATGCAACTAAATTAATTTGAAGTTTACACTTCTGTGCTCTACTGCCCTCTGCAGCAATTCAAGAAAAAATACATTGTATTTCTGATCTGCTGATTATTAGTGGAATCCTGCCATTTATTCCGCTTGTGAGTATCTCACTTGAAATCAGAACCTAATGCTTGGAGTCTCATTTGAAATTAGAGGCAAACCTTTGTGTGTTAACACTGACAGAGAAAACAAACCTCTTGTCACTGACAAACCACAGCTGGAATTGCAGCAGAAATTAAAAAAAATAACCAAGTGCTCAGTTTGCAAATAACAACCCAAGCAGCTATTCACAGGCCTTTCTGAGCAGTGCATCACTAGCAAAGGGATGCTATTTCTTCAAAATAACATTCTGAGCACAGAATCTTGGTCAGGAACCAGAGCTCCGAGGATCCACTTCCTCTCCAACAAAGCACAAGCACCTCCCGACACAATCCCAGCCTGCCTGCTGGAATTCTGTCCCCTCAGGAGGGACACACCACATCACACGTGCTGGATGCCTCAGAGGACTGGACAAAGCAATACATGACTGAGCATTACAGAATAAGCTTCCTTTCTCCTATGTTACAAGGCATGTTTCCATTAGAATTGCATTTAAACCACTTTACTCCATAAGATAAACCATTTGCTAAGATAATGTACCCCACAGTATCTTCAAGCAGAATGAATAGGATCTCTTTTTGTGTCCTGTGTTGTTCATTTTATCTCCTACTTCTCTGCTTAACCAGGCACAACAGCGAGGCTGAATTGGGCTTGGAAGTACTGAAGATCATGAACCTTCTCAAAGCCTTGGGCCAAACCCCCATCACTGCATTAACTGTTAAGAACAGCTCAAACTGACCTGAGTTGACATGAGTACCATTATCCCTGCATATTACTGCAGTAAAAAATGGAGATTCATACTTGCTTATTTTCTAATCAAGCAGCTTTAAAGTAATCACAAGTTATTCTTCCCTCTCTTCCTACAGCAAATCTTGCCTTAAAGAAGACCCACAGTGCAGAGTTGTAATAAAATGCACAAACTGTCTGAGTGAAAGCACAAATGCTGTAAGGGACTGGGAATGCCAGAGACGCCACTTGGGCACAACTGTTAAACAAAAGCAAGCCCCGAGAAGCTAAAAGCACCTTTTGGGTTTTTTTCTTTTTGTGGTAGCGTGGCAGTGCCCTCACTTTGTGGACAGTGCAGCGCAGCAGGAGCAGCAGCTCCCCCAGGCTGAACAGCTTGTACACCACGTTGCCCTCCTGAGGGGCTCTGTACTCTGAGGGGGCTTCTTCCAGCAGCTCGAGTTCACTTGGCAGCTTTCCTACAGAAAACAAAAAATACAGGAAATCACAAGCTTGTACATTTTTTACCATGAAGCTAATTAGCTTTTTCCCTTGTAGGATGTTTTTTGGTTGGTTGGTTGGTTTTTTCCTAAAATTTGTTTTGCTTCCTGAGATTTTCAGGTGGAAACTATTTCATTAGGTACAAAAAAGTCACTTACATATTAAAAAAAAGTTTAAAAACTATTACATTTGGAAAATGCTCACTTTATTAAAGAGTGTATTTTTAAATAACCCCACATTATTAGATTCCTCATACAAATAGAGCTGTGACTCCATTTTTGTAGAAATGTTACAAATACATTTAACATTAAACTTGGAGCTTCTGTGCATTTTGAACATATTCTGAAATGTATACTGTGGGAGATGTTGTCATGCAAGGGACTGCAAGTTATTTTCTGTTAGTAAAATATATAACTTAACTCTGGCTTTCTGCCAAACAGACATACAAAGAGGTGTCAAACTGTATCATTATGCTTCCTATTCTCACACAGTCACGCCGTGCCAGCATATCGGTTTCACTATCTCTATTAAAAAAAAAATCATATTTCTATTATCAAATACCTGAATTCCAGACTCTGCCTGTTTAAGAGACAGAGAAACAGGAAGAGTATAGTGCTGCTCAGCCCTTCAGACTGAGGGAGGAGAAGTGGTCTGGCAGTGACTACTGAAATTCAGTTAAATCAATAAAAATGTAGGAAGTGGTAACACAATTTCAACTAAATTAGTTGTGTTAATCTACAGATTAAGTAATCAAGTATTAAGATTAATTCCTACATGATCAAATGCATAATTTGATTATATTTTTATTCTACCAAAAAAGTCAAATAGTTCCATTTTTGATTGACAAGAATCTGTTTTTGCAGACCAGACTACTAAAATATTTGAATTTTGGTGCAAAAACTCATTTCACTACCAAATTATTTCTTTTCCTTGCTTAAAAACCCTGTGCATAACAGCTTTTTGTTTCCCTACAGTAAAACAGTATTTCACATTCAGCTCTGTGGACAAAAAGCTCCCAAAATGTTCCCTTATATGTGCAAGACAGGAATTAACAGCACCTTCTCTGTGGGAGAATTAAAGGCACATCTCTAAGTAAATGTAACAGGTGTTCCATTACCACATTCTTCAGATGAAGGATTCAAATGTTTTTCTGTGAAATTTTATCAAAAATTGGACATTTTCCTCCTCACCCAATGAACACACTTAACTTACTCTTTGGCACTCCCTCAAAGAGCCAGGTCCAGGTGTTCCTGCTGGGATTGGAGGCAGGGGCTGGCCCAGCTTCTGTGCTGGAGGTCACCAGTGGTTTTGGGGACGGAGGCCCCTGGGCTGGCACAGCATTAGGATTGTCACAGCTCCCCACTGGCTCGGGAGCTTTTTGGGAAGGTGACTTGAGAAGCTCAGTTTGCATTTTCAGAATCTGCCCCACAGGATCCAGCTCTTTGGATAACTTCCTGGTGGGTTTCCTGCAGGCTTTCTTTCCCTGATCCATGGAATGGGAGCCATCAGCCACGCCTGCTGAAGGGATCTGGGTGGGAGGAGGAGATCCTGCAGGCTCTGCTGAGCTATCCTGGGCAGTGGCTGGGGTAGTTGGTTGGCACCAGTCAGTGTTTTTACTCTCTGAATCAATGACCAAACGTTCCTCATCCGTGTCACTGCTGCAGAAGGGAGGCTGAGTCTCGTGGCTCTGGGCAGCATCAGACTCTTCCTTGTCACTGACTGCATCAGGCAGAGGATTTGGGTTTGTTTCATTGTCCAATACTTCCTTGGTCCCAACACCCTGTGCTTTGTTCAGTCTTGTCTCCACTGACTCACCGGGGGAATTTTCTCCGGGGCTGAAGCCTGGAATGCCATCTAATGATGGAAGCTGCAAACTGGCACATGCTGAAACTTCCTGCTCACAAAGGGGGGTTTTCCCTTCTTCATCTCCACTGTTTATAGTGGATGTAATTTTCCCCCCCATGTTTAGGCCATGAGATAAAACTTTAGCAGTGTTACTAACTGCAGGAAAAGTACTTTCCACTTTAGAAGTTCTTGAGAGCTTGGCAGATGCTCCAAAAGTTTCCAGTTCTGTAACATCATCATCAAAGTCCATCCCTGTGTCATCTGGAAGGGGAATCTTCCTGCACTGGTAGGTATCAGAGGACACCTTAACACAGGGATGAAAAAGTAATAATATTAAGAAAAACCAACCAATGAAACAACCACAAAACCACAAAAAAGGCACAGTCAAGTTGAAAACATGAGAAATGTTCTACTATCCATATTCTGACTGTTGGGAAAGAGGGGCAGTAATGGAAAAAATGTTCCTGTTTAACATGGAACAATTGAGTTCTAAGAATTGAAGGCCTTTCCAGAGGGAAATTAAGTTCAGAGAACTTTTCCCAGTGAAGTAACTGATCCAAACACATCTTTTAATGAAGTCAGCAGTAAAGCTGAGGTGCCCATGGAGTAGAAGCATTTAAAGGAACTGTACGGACACTTTATAACAGGGTCCATAACTCAGTAGTAGAAAAAATGTCAACAGAAAACCTAAATTTTCCTTCATTATTAGAAAAAAAAAAAGCAATTTAGGAAATAGAACACAAATTTTTGGTTTTGTTTGTTTTATTTAAGAGTAGGTGAACCTACATACTTCCCACTGGAACAGATTGTCCTCAGCTGGTTTGTCCATCCATACATCAGAAACTGAAACATAGGATGTTTTAGTTGCTAGGAAATCCATTGGAATTTCATGGAAGATTTGATTCCTCTCTCTTACTGTCATTTCTTTTCTCAGCAGAGGTGAATCAACATAAACCACTTTAGCTGGTTTGCTACCTTTTCAAGAACAAAAAGAGATTGAGTACATATTAAATGAAAGGAAGAAAGACTGTTGTATAATGTAAATAATAAATCTTTCAATTTTCAATTATGGTCAAATCCATTCCACATTCACAGAAGAAGAAATGAAAAACGATCCCCTCATTCACCAACAACAGAAAATACAAGTATGTGCAGGTGCAGTGTGAGTGATGATGGGCTGCAGCACCAACACACACCACGTTACCAGCTGAGCACATTTCAAACACAGTTCTAAATAGGCTATTTGGAAAATAAGAATTTAGGACCCATCACTTCTTACACTGCATTTTATCATCAAATGTGTTCTGTTCTCCAAAAAGCTCTTTTTTTCTCCCTTGGGTAAGAGTCAGTTTTTCTTTGTTAAGTCTCACTGCCCAGAAGTGAAGGCTGCACTTGTTTGTCTTTAATCAGTCCCTGTGTCTGGGCTCTGCTGCTCTTCCCACCTCACCACCCTTCCATGGGAACAAACAGAAAATCAAAAACTAAAAATCAGAGTCATGCCCTGCCCACATCACACAGAAAGCAAAGGCACACAGGGAACACAAAAATAAATTCATGCAAGGGGTTGGTCACAGGGAAAGGTGGAAAAGGAAGGAGCAGAGAAACCCTTCAAGAAACACTAGGTATTTCTAACACATTCTGAATGTCCTTTAGCTGTTCACTTGGGATCCAAAATTAAGTTTAAAAACTGTAATGCTGATAACAAAAGGAATCAGGCATATCTTTACTGATAAAGCAATTTAATTTCGTGTTGGAAAGCACAAAATTGTAAAATTTGCAGATATTTGATAGCTTATTTACTATCTTCAAGTCTGCTTTAGAAAGCACACAAGGACATTCCAAGACAACAAACATTATAAACACTCATAATGAATAAACCCTGGTGTATTTTTAAAAAAAAGAAAAAGGTTATCAGGAGAGGAAATCTATATTCAGGTTACTGAAGGAGGGCTTGACAACCAAAGGAAAGCATTCAGATGAATTCATCAGTTTATTAAAAATATTTCTTGTTGCAAATGGGAAAAGTATCTCCATGGATGTCCACTACTTTTTAACTATTCTATGATGTGAATAGATACTGTTAATTCCAGAAAATGTTTGCTCTTTTCTTTTTCAGAATGGCTCTTTTTTTTAGCTTATTGAAATCGGTTCACTTGATAATTTTAACAGCTTCATGCAGTTGGTTTCTTTCCAAGGATCACAACTCCCAGTTTTGAAAAGCAAAAGGATATTAAAGTGCTTTTCTGGTTTGCTTTGTTTATTCCCTGAGTGGAAAATATCTGTGTGCCCAAATGCAATGTTTATGGGGATAACTGTAGAGGTTGGGACTACTCCCAGTAACAAGGTGTAGAAAACTGTAAGAAGTGACTCCAGATCAGCTTTTATAACAGAAACATCCCATACCTGCAACAGTGACCATTTTAACACAAACTGGAATTTCCCATTGCTCCTTGTAGTTTAGTCCATGATTATTCAGTAAAGTAAATAATGATTGATTACTTAGAACAACTTGAGGACAGTATTTCAAAGCAAGTTTTTCTGCATTTGAATCTGAACTAATATCCTAAAGAGAAAAAGAAAAAAAATTATTTCTTTTAAAGTTTTTTTTTTTTTAAGAAATATACAGATTTAAATTTACAAGAAAAACTCCAAACCCAAACAAACATGGATCGATATCCCCCCCTCAAAAGTCCAAATACCACCACAGTGCTTCAGAATGAAATGAAAAAGAAGAAAACTCCCCTGAAGGTTTCTGGCTAAATCTTATGCAATCACATTGCAGCATGAGATAACATATCATCTTAACTTGTACTTTAGTTCATTCCTATAAATCTGAATCACTGGGTTGAACAGGAATTTAGATGATCATGAAATACAGGAGTGCACTGAAGAAAAAAAACCCCAAACCAGATTAACTTGCAAATATATATTACAGATTTTCTTATGAGTTAAGTAATAGCAGAGTAAAGATGTGTAATATTGAAGTATGGTTAGAACTGCCCAGTTTCAATACCAATTACATATAAAGAACCTCAAAACAAATATAAAACCATGAAGAATACAAATTCAGAACTGACATGATAAAATTGATAAATGCTATGAGGACACATGTCCATGAAAAAGGACCAAGAAGATAATGCAAGCACCATGAGAGAAGGAAGGAAAATCCAGCTGTGCTCATGTTTTCTGCCACCTGAGACATCACCATATTCTGTTTACAACTGTAACACCTCTTGGGGCAGAGCCCATTCTCCTGCATCTCCTCTGCTCCTTTCTTCAGCAAGAGTGTCTTTGCAATCACAGTGTTTCTGTTCAAAGTTTGGGGTTTGATATGTGAACAAACTCCTTAAATTAGCTGATAACAAATTATCTGGAAAAAACAGTCCAAAAAAATCAGTTCTAGAGAATGCAAAACTCCTTCATTTTCAGGGTGGAAGAACACAAACAAACAGCAGCTATTTAATGGTGAGGTGGAATGGAATCTAACAACTGTTCAACCCAGAAACAGGATCAAAGGGCACTTGGGTACAAAATATGCCTTCAAAATGCCAATGAGAAGGTAACTTACATTATGCATAATCTGAGCCTTTTTTTCTGGAGTTATAATAGATGTCACAGTTTCATAATCTGTGGGCAGCTGAACGGGCATGGCAGGGAAATCTGTTTTACCTCGTCTTGCTGTACCCTTGGAGAAAGCAAAGAGAGTCAGGAAACAGCTTTAACAGCATCTTGCTGACCCAACATTGCACTTCTTGTGAGGAAAAACACTCATAATTTATGCAGCAGCATTAGAAAGTTGTGTTATATGAAAAATATACTATTACTGTAATCTTTTTATGGCAAACATACAGTGGACAGCTTTACTACCAAAATAATTTTATTAAAGTTTTAATTAATAATTTTAACTATCAATTATAACCCTTAGTCCATGCACTGAATAATAGCTGCAAAAATCCCAAATCCTTGTGTAACACAATCCTGATGTAATTCTACTTATTTGAAAAAAATAAACAAACCACAAAACCAACAGATAAGGTATTACCATTGCAAGAAGATTTTTTTCCAGCCTGAAGGTCAGCTGTGTCTGGAACTTCCCCCCCATGATACTCATGATCTCCTGGAGCGTGTAAAACTCAGGATACTTTTGCACATGTCCAATACAGGCACGGAGCAATTCCTAAGGTAAAAACAAAAACTGTTTATGCGTTTGGATCTTTCATAAGAATTTCATTTTGAAGTTTTTTCTGCCACTGCAAGTTGCATTTAAACATTTGCAGATACCTGCAAATCCACCTACTGAGATTTACAATGTTCTTACAATCCCTGGTGTCAGAACTGACACATATTCTAAATTCTCCTCAGCCCTCCATATGCAAGACTAACAATGTATGCACACGGGCTCAGACCAATCACTAAAAAATACGGTTTAGTACAGTTTGAACTGTGCTAAACCAAGTCATTACTTTATTATCTTTTAGTGGAACTAGTATTTTTCTGTGTTACCACCCAGTTTACACAGGCCTAGGTAAAAGGCACAAAGGTAAAGACAGGATGATTCCACTGGTGTTGAAACTCACTGTCATGTCAGCTCCAGATAACTTTTATATCTGAATTATGCATTTAAGACATTTCACTTCTATTTAGTAACTAGACTGAATTATTTTTGCAAGTATTGTTTAAAACTAAATATGTGCCCCTATTTCATTTTTAAATCTGCGTATCAACCTTACAATAAACAGGATTTCAAGTTTGGAGACACATTTTGTGACCAGATGACAAAATCACTTTGAAAAATAGACACAAGATATAAAATTGCAAAACCAATCCCAATTTTTAGGGAAAAGAAAAAATGCAAGCAAGGTTTTTGCCTGAACATGTGCCCAAACTCTGCATCAACCCATTGATGGGAAACTTTAATGAACCTCTATTCTGGAATTCCTTTTCCAAAACCCAAGAATGATACATGAAGTTGCATTCATGTTTGATCTTAGAAGCACCAAAGTGGATATTTAACACAGCATGAACTTGCAGATGATTATGATTAAAGCCTGAGTCACCTCTGATTAAAGAGCCTCTGTAACATGCTACTGTAGAATTTAACATTCTGTCCAGTGGCGTGTATCTAGGAGCAACTTCTTAATGTAAATGCACACCTAAAATGCAACTTCTCTGTTCCCAAACAGAAAGATGCACTTTATTTAATTGAGGAGTAACTATTTTCACATATTGTGTTCAGTGCCTTCATCTGTATCATACCTAACTGGCTACAATGAGCCACAGGCCAAGGGAAATGCCACCCCTGTCTCATCCCAACATGCAATCAGCACAAGTTCAGGGACCAGCACGTCCCACGGGCAGTGCCTGTGTATCTCCTACACAGTTCCAATGGGATTAGCTCAGAAAAGATGGAATGGCACCTGGCACTGACCTCAGTGTAACGCAGTGCATCTTCCGAGATGGCATCGTAATCCTGGGCACAGCTTCTCGCAGCGTTCTGGGCAAATTTCATAAATTCTGCTATTTCATTGTTTACCACTTCTTTCATTTGCTGGGGAGAGGAAAAATCTACTTTTAAAACAGAACAGAATCCTCTGTGCTGGGTATGTAACCAGCAAAATTTCCAGAGAGGCAGTACAGGCAATGGTACGAGGGAGGGCGTGGATTCCACTTGCTGCTCAATGTGGCAAATGCTCAGAGGTTCACTCCAGGAAAAGAAGTTTTTGTGAGGCCCATTTCCTTAAAAAAAGAAATCCCAAACCAACAAAACACCACCACCCAACAAACAGCAAGCCTCTTTTGGTATGGTGCTTTATAAAAAGAAAGGCTGCAAGACACTGTTGATGAAGTTTACATGATAAAGCCACAAAGTATCTGACTCTGACTTCCCCAGAAATTGTACCAAAAGTAACAACAACGCAGTAGATACTCATGTGCCCAGGAATGACATTCCCACTGTTATGGCATAAAACAAAGGAATTAGCATTAAAAAGGAAGCATGGGAAACCAAATGGAATGGCTCAAAACCATTTGCTGTTAATAACACTTTACAGGATTCAGCTCAAATGATACTTCCATCCAACAAGGCCACAGCCATTTAAACACAGGGCTAAGGCTCAGCTGCAAGGGTGCACTCGAGCCCTTCTACTTCTGTGAGCACTGATGTGGCAGCACATGAACAAACTGAATTTAAAAACCAATGTTCCCACCTTCCCCTTTATTCTCTGTAACAAAAAAATTGTATGGCTCCCTTTGTGACACTGCTGTGTCCATAGCTGTGCACTCACCAAATATGTGAACAGTTCCCTTTGACTTGCTGCATTAACCTGAAAATGGTTGATTTTTTTTGAGTACTTAGTCATCAGATATAAGTATGTTTTCTGCTCCTTCTCAGACAGACAAGAGGTGAATGGATAGGGGAGCCTGGGTTCTGGAAAAGGATGATCATCACTTGTGCCTTTGGCCTCCGCCTCAGCTGACTCTGTGGCCTGCACGTCACAAGGCTGCCTGTTTTCTGAAGAGCTTCCCAGGGCTTCCACATTTTTCTTTGCCTCTCTGAAAGAAAAGTAACAAAGAATCTGCACTTTTCACATAAATACTAATATTTGTCAGAATTAATAAATAAAGGCAGTCATGCAAGCCTAAACTTCAAATTCAGCAAAATGCTCTGAGAGACACTGTGCTCTTCCAATTCCTGGTCTGTGCCAGAGGATTTCTCTTATTCTGAAACTCCACCTGGACAGTCAGACTCACCCTCAGTACCAGCAGAAGGTTTGCCACTTGTTTAAAAACAGGAAAAAAAAAGTAGTGAGTTTTTTTCTCCTTAAACAAACCGGTGTCTGTATTAGTCTGTATACTCAAGATTGAGGTAACAAGCCAAATGTGAAATGGATTCCTTGCTCTGGAAACACCCATCATTAATGAAAAGATAAAGAATCTCCACATTTCATCACTCACTGACGGCTGGTGTTCAGTTTGCACTCAGAAAGGTCAAACTTAAAAGTCAGTTATGATAGTAAAGGAGAAAGGCTTTTTCTAGTTAAGTCTTTCACTGTAAAAGAACAAAATTTAAATTACTTCATTGTAACACCAGAAACTGTAGATTTTAATGAAGAAATTCTTACAGAGCACACAGTTTAAGAGTTTAATTTTCTACTTTAAATAATGCTGGAATGAGCCACCACAAATGACATTTGGCCAGGGCAAGGGGCACAGTTGCCCTAGAAACAACAAAGCTGGTTCTTAAAACCACTCCAGTACATGAAGGCCAACCAGCTCAGCCCTGCTCTATTTAAAATAATTGTTCTTAAGAGAGAAAATACTTAAGGCAGACAAAATGAACATTAACTGCTGATCTTGGAAAAAGCATATTTTTAAGATACTATTTCAGCAGTAGGAAACATCTCTAGTGTCATTCAAACCCAGCAGTATCACATCCACAGCTCTTAATAACACTTCACAGCTGT
The DNA here is from genome assembly GCF_036250125.1 of Pseudopipra pipra. Classification (NCBI taxonomy): domain Eukaryota; kingdom Metazoa; phylum Chordata; class Aves; order Passeriformes; family Pipridae; genus Pseudopipra; species Pseudopipra pipra. Next base: position 1,459,136 of record NC_087560.1, read on the forward strand.
CTCTCTGGATACAGGGATGTGTCCATCCCCGTGGCACAAACTGGCAAATTTAATTAAGCTGGAGCAGCGACAAGATGCTGACTCAGATATGCCAATGTAGGAACATCAAGAAATTCTAGCAGCTCAAATTGGCTGCATTCAGCACTGAATGAAATGGCAGCACATCAAGATCATTTCAGTATGCAGTGCTGTCACAGGCTTCACCGGGGTGCAAACCAAAATAATCTGACAGAGCTTTTCTGCCCATATTTACAGCATTATCCTTCACTGGAGCTGACAGCTTAAATTTGCCCCTTCATTTTATCAGCACCCTGCCTTCACAGCTTCTACACCAAGACTTAAGTAAATATCTATCAGAAACCCCAATATAAAAACTGGCAAATTTCCTCCAGCTTTTCCTTTCACATTTGCTCCAAGAGGTTTAATTTCTCTACCCCCTGACTATGGCCAAACAATCCAGTTCCATCGGTTCCTGATTTTTCCCAGTTGCAACCTCTCTGGCCTCTCCTGGCTGTAAACCCACCTGAACCACACACAGCTGAACAAAATCCCACTCCTGAGTGTCTACTCCAGACACCCTTCAAAGGAAGAATCCTACAGTAGTATCAGGTGTACCAGCAGCGAGCTGTGAGGGCTGTGCTCATCTCTTGCTGGTTCCAAGGAAAGCTGCTCCAACAGAGCAGAACCAGAAAAGCCTTCTCTGGTTAAAGATGTGGGATAGAGAGAGCAGGTATTCCTCTCAAGTGGCATGTTCTCACTGTCAGTTCATAAAAATACAGTAATTCCCCTTTTGCACAAGTTACCTCCCCCATGCTGAACCTCCCCCTCGGGGCACAGGAGCTCCGTGGTTCTGTGCTGTGCCTGTTCATTCCCCAGGAGACACCTGCACCTCCCTACTGGCTTCACAACTGCTGAGGAAAACCAGTGGTCTAAACACAAATGCTCAAATCCAGCAGCACCAGACAGGCCTTTCACCATGCAAAATAAACACTGATTCTGCTTCCTTAAGGAAAAAAAAGGACATAAAACCTGCAGAAACAACACTGCCTGTACCACCTGTGTTCACACAGTTTCATTTCCCTGCCTTCAGCTAACACTCTACAGAGTTTCTGCAATAATCAAGGAATTAATTGTATCTCCACTGCACCTATGGAGTTGGGTTTATGCTCCTGTGCTGTTGGGTTTATGAAAACAGTGCTGGCTACTTCCAAAAGACAAAAGTGAAAAGGATTTCAATGTACAGGACTGTCACCCTTCTACAAAGTGAGAAGACATGGACAGACAGCGAGACATGAATCCCTAAAAAGCATTAGGTCTGGTTTGTGGGTTACAGGCCCCTCACCCTGACCAGTTAAGGGTGTGGGTCAAACTTCATCCCTCTTTGGTAGGTAAGAGAAAGCAAAAACAGGCACCAGCCCCAACAAATAACCCAACCTCTATCCCAAAACCCTCAAAATACCCCCTTCAAGACAGAGAATCCCAAAGGGCCCAACCTGGACTCCTCCTGCTCTCTGAGGTGTCACAGCAGCTGAAGCACAGACCTGCTGGAGGAGTCAGTAACAAACCCCTGTGTGCCAGAGAACACCCAGCTTTCCCCAAAACAGTATGAGAATCTGTCCATGGGATGATAACAAAGAGCACAAGGTGACAACATAACACAATATACCTTCTCGATAAATGCCACAGTTCAGACAGGCTCGGAGACAGGGAATATTTGTCATAAAGTTCGTGTGAGAAAAATACTTCTTTGCCATTTTTTGGTGTAATATCCCTAATAAAAAAAAAAAACAAACCACAAATACATTGCAATACAAAAAATTCAAAGGCCACACCTGCCCCCAAGAAACAAAACCCAGAATAATTTATAAAATAAGAGGATGCCTACACAGCGTTTCCAGATTTCCTCCTTGTGGAAGTTACAGACATACTAGTTCCCCCTGGTTTTCAACAGTGAAATACACATTCCTTACAGTACAGAACAGTTTCACTAATGCAATATATAAATTCTAGATGTGGTGAGAGAAACTGATGGTAGTTACACACTTTCATACGTTCATCAAAGAAAACCAAACTTTGGGTTGAACTTGCTGGAATTTTTGCGAAAGACACACCTTTTTTCCTTTTTGTTGTTTGCTTTTTTTTTTTTTTCAGAAAAGAGTTGGTTTTGTTTTCTACACTGATCTTACCTTCAATATTTTTTTTTAATGTAGCCCTTCCAGTGAACAGGGTTTATACGACACCAACCCTCCTAAGCTATTGTGAAAGGTGTAAGAAAGGATTTATTTACGTCTTACCTCACAAACTAATTCAAACCCATCCCACCCCTCGGTTAAAGGAGCCCAATTACGTCTTTGCGGGGCGTTTCGTGTTAGAAACACGAACAACGCCACGGCCCCGATTTCCAAGCCCTCGCTGTCCCTCCGCCGTGGGCACACACGGACACGGAGCCCCTCAGGGAAGGGATTCCGCTCCTCCCGCTCCCGCGGCGGGAGCGACAAGGAACGGCTCGCACACCCTCCCGCCCGCCCTCAGCGCCGGGACGGCGCCGGACGGGGCGGGGACTGGGTCTGCCGTGCTGCCCCCAGACTGCGGCGCGTTCTACCCCCGGCAGGGCAGCGCGGGGCCGTGTCTCGCTGGCCCCGCCGTGTCCCGCTGCCCCCGCCTGGCTCGGCCGGCACAGAGTACTCGCTCACCAGCTCAGCGGCGGCCCCGCGGCCGCCATCTTGGAAGGCCCCCTCACGGCACTGGCCAATCAGCGCCCGGCGCGCGGGTCAGGTGCTCCGAGCCAGCCAATGGGAGCGCGGGCGGCAGTAGCCGCCTCAGGGCGCGGCCGCCATGTTACGGCGGGCGGGGCCGTGAGGGCGCGGCGGACTCGTCGGCGGGTCCCTGAGCGGCACGTCCCGCCCCGGGTGTGCAGAGGTGGGGCTTTGAGCAGCCGTGTGTGCCCTGAGCAGGGGGCGGGTATCCCGGGCGGCACCGGTGGCCGCCCAGTCCGTCCCTCAGGGGTTGGGGTCATCTATGAGGGCTGAGGTGCCCCGTTCCTCAGCTTCGCTCCTCTCTCGGCCGTCCAGTTTCCCTGGATCACTTCTTGTTTGTTATCTCGTGGGCAGAGCCACAAAAGTGTTGGGTTTTTTGGTTGTTTTATTTATTTATTTATTTTTGTCCTGATGATCAGACTTCCCGGGGTGGTAAAATATGGAATTCGGGTATTGTCAGAACCCATAGGTTTGGGTGATGAAAACTCGTTTGCCTGCAATGCTACAACAAAAAGGTGACCCGTCATTGCTCCACAGGTGGGGAAATGAAGGGCAGTGAGGATGGCACATGGAGCAGTCAGTGTCCCCCTGGTGTCCTGTGACTAAAGCTGGGCTAATACATGGGAATACAGAGATGATTCAGAATGATTTCCAAACCCACCAACAAGGGGGGGGGTCTTCAGCTTCCTCGCAGATCACTTTTAAGGACATTGATTTTAATTCTGCCCTCTCTCCATTCGTGTATCTCAGAGGAGCAGGAAGGTTTCCTGTCCCTGCTGGACCCATCCAGAGCCCAGTGGTGGAGCCTCCGAGGAGAGATCTCACTGCCCAGCCCAGGTATGGCAACAGTGACACAGCTCAATGACAAGGAGGCTTATCTTGGTGAATGTGGCAGGTTAAATCCTACTTCAGACTGCATCTCTAAAACCTGCAGTGTCTGTTTTCTGGTGTGGTTTTTTGTTTGTTTTTGTTTTGGTTTTTTTTTTTATAAAATGGTGCTACTTCCTACAGGTGATCTTTTTCCTTCCATGGCATAAACATAAACATCAGGAAACATGTTTCCACTGTGAGAGTGACAAACACTGGCACAGGCTGCCCCAGGAGGCTGTGGAGTCACCATCCTTGGAGACACTCTCAAAAGCTGGGTGTGGTTGTGGGCAACCAGCTCTTGGTGGCCCTGCCCGTGACCTCTGGAAGGCCCTGCCTCCCTCAACAGTTCTGTGGTTCTGCGAAATAATCAGGGATCAAACCCACCACCTCCAAATGTACAGCTTAGCCTTCATTATGGGCAAGGACAGGAGTCCTCAGTTTGTCTCTAACTTCAGAAAACCTCCTGTGTTTTATATTTAACTTACATGGTTCTTTCTATAGTTGCTGCCTAACCTCTATCTTGCTGGTTAGGAACTCTCCTGTGACTGGAAAGATTGCACAGCAATCACGTCCTGAGGATGAGAAAGTTAAATCTGGGGTTTCAGTGTCTTTGCTGCAGACATGGAGCTGCTGCAGAACAAATGGCACTGCCCAGTGCTGCAGTTCTGAGAGTTACCACTTCCACTCCTTTTTTTGTGGAGCTGATCTGCAGGTGAAGCTGCTCCCAGATCCAGTGCTTAAAGGTGAATGCTAGTGTCTATTCCTGGGTCATGGTCAGGCATATAAATCCTGAGCTGTTCAAAGCTCTGGCAGCACTGAGGCATTTCTGAGGAGCTGCACAAGGAGAAGTTCACATGCCCCAAGACCAAGCATGCTGCTGGCACAGTCAGGTGCTCCCAAGGTGAGCACAGCAGAGGGGAGTTGCAACTTTGATTTTTGATGCCTAAATTGTATTAAAACTTCAATTTTGATACCCAAATCCTCATTTAGATCTATCCCAAAGTGGTAATTCCACCGGGAAGGTCCCTGGGAGGGCTTCGTGGCAGATTTCTTGTGTTTGGCACTTGGTGCAGTGAACTGTGATTTCAAACATGAAGACCCCTACAAGGAGAGGGAAGGTAGGTTAATCCACATCCATTCTGAGAAGGTTTAAAGCTCTTGTTGGCCAAAAGGGGAGCTTAAAAGGTATTCAGGAGTCATCCTGTTTCCCTGCTGACATGCAATGTGATGTTTGTGTGAAAACAGCTCTGACACATGGGCTTGGAAGCATAGCCTGGTTTTGTATCAGTGCATTCCTTAAGGAATAAACCTACTAACCACAACTCAGAAAAACAAGCAAGATGCTACTGACAAAAAGTTAAGACAGATTTTTCCATTAGAAGCTGAAGTTTTATTACAGGATAACAGTACATAAAGCACATCTAAAATCGATGTGTTCAATGCACTTAATAAAGGTAATGTAATATTAAAGGTACAGTTTCTAAGTACAATATAACAACATTCATATTAGAATGAAAATTGGAGTATTTAAAAGACAACATTAAATCTCTTATTTTTACAGTCATATTTACAAAATGAATCAAAATACTTTTTTCGGGACCGAGTAAAATAACAAACTCGAATATAAGCAGGCTATTGTAGGGGTGAGCTGGAAAGGTCCATGAGGGGGACAAGTGAAGTGACTGGGTAAAGATCATTAGCAAAGGTTTAGTACAATACCACTTTAGTATTCCTCTTGATGGCTTACACTTTATTGTGGCTAGAAAAGGAATTTATACATACTGTACACATAACAGACAGCACATATTTACATGTACAGTATCATTGCATTTCAACCTGTGTGTATTTACAGAAATCTGAGCGTTTCACTCAGGGAGGTTTTTTAAGTCTGTGTGCTTAATCTTCAATCTGATGTGTGTTTGTAATCAGCATTGATTCTGGCGTTGGTACACTGAATATTTAGTAAAGAGGGAGGAGAAATGTTAACCAAATGGTTTTGCATAAATATATCAAACTGTTCAAACAATGGGGGAACGTGTTCCTGGCATTACCTGTAGGTTGGAACATACAGATTTAAGAGTAGTCCTTTTCTCTTTCAAAATATCAAAAGGTGACTCAAATCAACAAGGGAAAATAAAATTGTCATGGCTTATATTTAAATAAGATTGTAGCTTCAAGAGGTTTTTATAATTGTCCTGATAGTGTTTGCAGTTAAACATTCCACTTATGAAAATATACCCACGGTGCAGTAAAGTTTGTATTTGTTTTTAGGTCAACAGTATGTTTGCTGTTTAAAAAAAATTATTTATATATATATATTCCTTGGATTGAGGGTATAAAAGCAGTGCATGGAAGCCAAGAACCATGGCTTTAAAATTCACTACCTTCTATTATCAAAAAGTGCAGTAAACAGAAACATTGTTATTAATAAATTGCTCAAAAATCTTTGCTAAAGATCTTATAAATTCAGTAATATTACAGAAAAATTCTAATAAATATTTAAAAGGTTAATTACCTCCTTAGTTAGATATTTGATATCCATCAGTTTTTAAGAATGAACATGAAAACAATATCTAGAATGAAGGGAACAGGGGACAGGAGTACTTTGAAGGGTACATGGCTACGTAAATTAAGGTATACATGAAAAAAGAAAAACAAAACCCCCATACCTGACAAAACGTTGCAAATTCCACTTCTTAATGAACTTTAGTTGCTACTGGCTGTCCCTGGATATGTGTGCCTGGTTCTAAAGCATATCCAAGGAGGGAACTGAGCCAACCATCCCTCTGGAGGAGTTCCAGAACATTCCTCTTTACAGCTCAGTGCAGGCCCGGCCCGGGCACAGCCCCCCGGGTGTTCAGATGCCATCCCCAGGGAGCAGGGAGGAGGCACCTGGCACAGAACAGCTGCACCCTTCATGCAACAGCCACAGAACCACCTCCCTCAGCCAGCACGCTGGAACTGCTTTGTACTGGCACATGAGATGTTTCTCTTGGGTTTGATACAATACAGGCAGACTGTTTTAGTAACCAAAAGGATAACAAGCTGGACAGAACATTTTTAATAACGTTAATAATTAATAATGTTAATAATGTAGAAAAAAATTCTACATTTGATATCAAGTATCTGTACCGGTGAAGTAATTTTCTCCTTATTAAATATACTATAGAATAATTTATATAATGACACTATGCATTTAAAGAGAAAACCATGTCCCAAATCTTGTACTCTGATACAGGTACTTGTTGGGCATATGTTGGTGTATATATATATATACACAAATATATATATTTATATATAGTTATACTCAGTGAAATTAACAAGACCCAAAGGTGGTATTGTCTAGGAATAAAAGGGGTTTGTTTTTGTTCACAAAAGTAACTTATCTAGCACCACACATCAGAAAAACACAAAAATAGCACACTCTAGTTCTAAACAGCTATGTCTAAAATAGATTATATAGTAAAACAGATATTATACAGCATAATGTGGTATTTGATAAACAGATAAATATTTGCACTGTGTAGGCTGTTTATAGTATAACTTTATCTATACAGAATGAAAGCAAAAAGTTAACTGTATAGAGGTGAGCAGAACAACATTAAATATTATGACTCCAAAGCAGAGACAAAGTTAGAGTTGAAAGAATAGAGCAAGATAAAATGTTTACAGGCCATTACAAGTCCTTAAATTAGTAGTAAAATAAGGAATCAGTTGCTCAAGTTTAAGAAAGCAGTAAACAAGAGATTGCATTTACATGCAGATGTCTAAAACTTGTATTTCTTTTAAATCTATGCACAAAAAGTCATTTGTTTTTATTGCTTGACATTCAGTTATGGCTAGAGTATTTTTAACCTTTTTTTTGTACTTTGGAAACAAGAATATTGTTAAAGGTGCCATAAAAATGGACAACATTGAAAACAGTTTGCAAATAAACCACCTAACACTGCAGTTCTTTATACATTTTAAAAAGCCTTGTCTGGGGTTTGTCATATGTTAAATATATTTAATCTGGGAAAATACATTGTAGCTTGAAGCCTCCCATTGGCCCAAACATCCAATACAAAAACACTTCTCCAGAAAAGGAGCAGGCAGACAATACAGTTACATAGAAAGAAGCAGCCAGTTAATGTCCTAATACTTCAAACATTGACCACTGTTCTGGGACTTGTTCGAAATCAGTGTAGAAATGAGGAACGTTTTGGATTTCCAGAGGTGTACAGTACGTTTGCCTTTTTGTGAACTACAATTCACTGTATTGCTTATGAATCCTCTGCCTTAGCAGAGATGAGATTACAGATTGCAAGTTCCTGTAAGGGCTGTGCATCCACACCGACTCTCTGGGGGTAACCCGGGCTAGTGTTTCTCAAAGCGAAAGTCACAACTCGTCACTGAGCGCTGCCGGAGCGTTCAGACCGCTCTCAGAGCCCGTGTGAGGCGAACGCTGCTCGGGGTGGGAGCGGAGCGGGGCTCCAGCGCGCCCAGCGTTGTGCTGGCACAGGGCACACGCTGCCCAGGGAGCTGGAGGTGCAGCTCAGCCCCACACCGGGCAGCCGCAGGAGCTGCCTGGGGGCTGCGGGCGTTTGGAGCAGCCCAGAGGTCCCAGGAACAGCAGCTGCTCGGCTCCCTCAGCGAGGAGGCTGCCACTAATCACAGCTCGGTCACATCCCCCCCGGCAAAAGGGGCTCATCCAACACAGAGAGAACACAGCCCCGGAGATCGTGCTTTCAGAACCCCTGAGAAACACCACCACGGGAGAACAAGTACACACGGGACATGGGAACACCGAGAACAGGCACGTGGTAACAAAGGGTGATGGCACACATCAAGTTGGACAACTTGATCGTGAAGCTCAGCTTGAAGAAGTGATGAGATGATGAGGGAAGACATACAAGTGAATCTTGTGGCAGAAGAAGTGAACCCATGAGTATTGATCTGAAGCCTTTATCATGTTTTGTTTCTTATTTGGATAGCCTACTTATTGCTATAAAGTTATTGCTATATTCTACCAATGATAAAGGCAAAAAAAATACAAACAGCAACATTACATATGGAAAAGGTAGAATACAGCTTCTGTTTTGATGTTAAAATTCTATTTAGTACCTGAATGAAGTTCCAAAGATAGACTGTATATTCTCCTAAATGTTACACATTTCCCCCCCAAGTCCAGTGACTGAGCATTATGTAGCGAGCCATTATCACAGTACTAGAGTTAAAGCACATACTGCAAGGATTTTTAAATAAATACTCCTTTACATCTGAAAACTTTGCTTTTTGTTGTTGTATTTGGTATCTGTATGCATGTGCCCTCATTTCCACCAAATGATTTACTGACAGGAATATTTAAACAAAAAGAAAATAGGAGGCTCATATTCAAATATATTAATGGATGAAACTTTTAAAGTAATAAATATTAGTATTAATTATGAAAAAATAATTCTAATAGTTATATTTCTCCAGCTAGGGAAAATAAAGGTGTTCTGTGCAATCTGAATCACTAGCACAGGTAGAATTTCATACACTGAATACTCAAGAGAAAATTGCTTATTATTTTTGGATATTGTATAGTAAATACTGTTTCTGACATTTACATTAATAGGGTTATCTACATTGGGGAGTTTAGGAATGCCTAGGGAAAAAAAATACACATTGTTTGCACAGCTTATCCTGTGTAACCTGTTCAGTTCATCCACTACAGACTGGGGACTGTCTATGCCAATCCAAAAAAAGATACTGTAGTGTTTGGCTCATCCCATTGCACAGTTAAACATCTGATCGATTGTCCATTCTAATTGATGTGCAAGTCTGGAAAGAACAGGGTCTATTCTGATCAGCAGCAGGAATTCTCTGCTGGGGCTGCCCAGCACACCACTGATCAGGAGGTCAGTCTGGCTCAGCCCTGCTCTGCCTGGGAAGGCCATTCCAGGCTCAACTGCCTGGCAGCTGGAGAAGCCACTTTCCCTGTGTCCTAAGCAATCTAAAGTAAACAGCTGGAAGCCAAATACCCGTGAAAAACCCTCAAAAATGCTGGAAAACTGGTGCTTTCTGCAAGCAGACAGGTTTGATGGAGAAAGTCACTCTCTTCCCAGCATAACCAAAGGCTTGAAGTCTTGCTCCCTTTGTTCGTAGTTTGTCCCTGCTTTTGTGAAGCCACAACACCCAGCTCCTGGGGCCAGGCTTCCAGCAGCCTCCAGCCTGGCACTGGGCACTCCCCAGGCACTGCCCAACCCCTGGAACGGCTGTGTTTGCTGTACTAGACATGACAATGTCTTCAGCCTCAGTGCTCCTCTCCACTCAGGTCTTTTGCTTTACCATGAAACATCTGCGACAACGCCAGACAACGTCTGAAGTGCTGTTCCTGTATTCCTGCAGATCTGTGTCCCTTTCTGTGTGACTTCACTGCTGCCACCTAACCATGACCTTTTCATTCCTAATGTACTACCAGCCACTGACCTGTTTTCTTTGACAACTTAAATACTGAAAAGCCATTTCCTGTTGCAGAACACTGAATTTCAGCTGGAAAAATAGTCCTATCGTTATAAAAACATCCAGAGGGTACTGAAATTAATTTCAATCATTTATTTAGTAGGTCAGCATTTATTTCCTAAAACATAACTGCGAAGCCTTTGCACTGTTTGGAGTTTTGTCTCGAACAAAATCGCGACCAAAAAGCAGCTGTGCTGCAAAAGTGAGTCAGAGAACGAGGCACACACGTTTAGCTAACAAAAATATCCAGTTCTCCTGTGCCTGGGGGGAGGGGGAAGGGAAGAAATACAAGCAGATTTTTTAAAAAGCAATTTGTTCCACCAGCAGTACTGGCCACCCTGTTGAAGAGTTTTAGAAGATCCCTGAGCACATTAGTTTCTGCCTCATAACCCCAGCTCCAAAATGATAGGGCTTCTCTTGTTGGAAACGAGATGGATTGTCATTCACAGTTAAGTCAATCATAAGGTGCTTATCTATTTACCCTTTTTTTCACCAATCAGCACAAAGAACTGTCAGAAAATAACTTTTATTTTTCTTTTTTAAATAATAAAAGGGCACAAAATTTAAACAATCAATGTTTTGTGACAGTGGTTTAGGATTATTATCTGGCTGCCCCTCAACAACAGACAAGTGATTCAATCGACATTCCTTAGCAAAAAAAAAAAAAAAAAAGAAAAAGAAAAAAAGGAAAGAAAAGAAAAAAGGCAAAAAAAAGAAAAATCCTGTACAAATATGTATTTTTCCCTGAGGGATCAAGGTTACACCCGCAAGTGCTCTATGTACATATTGCACTGTAGAGGAATGAAGAACATGTGCAAAAAAAGCAACAATGATTGAAGCTTACTAATCAAACCTTTTAATCATGACTGCTATGTCATCTTGCATTTTGGAATGTCGGAACACAGCTATTCCTTTAATCTAAAATGTAAAAACAACAAAAAAAAAGGAAAGAAAAAGAAAAACACACCTCTACTATGGCACATTCAATGAAATAAAAAGTTTTCCAAAGACAAATAGACAAATTCCATCAAGAAAATAATACAAAGTTCGTTCGTTTGTGTTTTTTTTGTTTTTTAGAAAAATTACATTACTTTCTTTCATTGTTTCACATTACAAAATCTTTTTTTTTTAATGTTTACACAAATCACATTTTATTGCAGGAATATTTCAAGTGCCATCAAACATTTATAGAAGGGTTAAAAAAATAGAAGTCTCTCTAAAGTGGTCCAGACAAGGCTTTGTATAGAATAAATCTTTTTTCCACCTTCTATTTTTGACTTAAGTATTTTGAATACATTTTCTTTATTCATTGACACTGAACAGCCTAGAAGCAGCCACTCACACGGACCCACACAAACACTCGTGTGCTCACACAATGGACTCTCTCACACACACACAGGTGCACATACACAGATATCTTGGTATCCAGACTAAGAGAAGCTAATAAAGAACAACCAAACTTAAAAACAGCCTCCCTTTTTTACCTAATCCCATAGTTTTTCAATGTCAATCAGTGCTGGAGGGGATGACGCACATTAGGGTGGTTCCAATGACAGGACAGTGTCTCCTTCTAGAAAGCCAGAAAACATCTCCATGGATAGATATAACCCAATGGAAACATCTGTGCAGACTCTGAGGACCAGGTCATAAACCCTAATATATTCCTTTCTCTTGGCTATCCTAGTGTTTTATTTGTAGTGAACTGGGCAGATTATGAAAATACTCATGAATATCCACTGACCTCAAGTATGTTTTTAACTGAGTATCTGTTTGAGCATCTGACCCCAGCCCCAGTCCCAGAGGTTGGGCAGAAGTGTTTCCTCTGCTCTGCTGGTTCTGGCAGGGCCATCCCTGACCAGCCACCCCAGTGTTAGCCGGTGTCCCCTTCCATAAAAGCCTCCTTGGCAGATCTCATCAGTACCTCTGCCAGGCTGCAGCCCTTTCTTCCCCTCTCCATGGAGAGCAAAACAAGAATTACACTCTTTTGCCCAGTGGCTGTTCCCTGGGATCAGGAAAGCAGAGTTACCTGGGGGGTGTGCACAGCCTGATTTAAGGGGCCAGCACAGGAGCTCCCACCAACAAAAATGACAGCCCTTTCTGGCCTGGAAGATCACTGTCAGCTAAGGCCCTGTCCGAAACCTTTTATAGTTATGTACTGTATTAGTAAATGCTCCAAAAATGGTGTTGTCAATGACTTAGGAGTGTAAATATGCCAAACTAGATTCCAAACAAAACCACTGGCACTGAGGTGCCTGGTAAAGTACTATTATTCATCAGGAAAAGGTAAGAAAAAGGATGTGACTGAAAATTAATCCCCATATATTTTACCTGGTAGTCTACATATTGTCACAAGCAGGAGTTGTATTTTGCTCTCTAAAAACGTACAGGTCTTACTTCAGTACTCATTAGTTGACACTGAGATTAAGTTTAGTTGATCTTTACAGGACTAGCACCTAAGGCTGGTCACATTCAGAAAACATTTGTTAGTTAAAAGGGTTGCTTCAAAAATAGGAGCAGACATTAGAATGCAAGTACCATATCGTGCCAGTTACTCCAGTAAAGTAAACAATGATTCCAGATGTGTTCCAGTGGGATGGGGAGGGCACATGCTGGGCTGAGCCCCCTGTCCAGGAGCAGCAGGATGGAGCAGCAAAAGACAACTCTGGGGGCTTTTCCCAGGAGCCCTCTCCTGACTCCATCCCAGTGCTCCCAGGGCTGCAGGTGCTGCCCTCCCACACTCGGGGTCACTGCTCTGGGGAGGGAAGTGATGCTCCCCTCCCCCCCTCCAAACCCTGGAGAGCAGTGACAGCTCTGAGCCTCCCTGATGGGAACACTGGAACACTTCAGGAGGTGTCACAGCTAAATGTCTCAAACTGACCCCAAACACGTTCAAACCACAGAATAAACCTGTATTTTGCTAATCATAATCCACTGACCCCATTCTCCTTTTTAAAATCCTTAGGCTTCAGTGTGCTTCTACTCACGTGTTACTTCTCAACAACTGTAACGTACGTGAGATTGTTGACCCTTGGAAACTAAAGCACATTCTGTCTCATTCCTTTTCCTTTTTTGAAGTTCCCAGCTTTTTCTTTTGTACTTTATCAGAAACTTCCTTTGTGCAGGCCCACAGGGCATCCAGTTATGCATCTCCATCTCATCCAAACCCAATTACACATCTCTGGCTCAAACAGCCACAGTTCAGTTTGTAATGTTGTTTACTGTGAATCTGCCTCCTTCAGCACTGGGTTTGCTGCCAGATTTGCTCAGAGACAGAATTCTTCCTGGAGGGAATGTAATTAATAAGACTGCAAGATTCAGCTTATTGGTTGGTTCTGCAGTACAGGAGTCAGAATTACAGAATGCAGATTTATGATATTAATGATTTCCAGGCATTATACAGAGTAGAACCAATGCTTTCTAGCAACAGTGTTGCCTTTACTTTGTTAGTCCCCATTTGCTAAACTTTAAAGTGCTTCTTTCTAAACAAGGAGAGCAATGGACTTCTCTGATCAGCTCCCTGGAACTGAACTGCTGGATGCTGGAAGAACAGGGGTCAGGGTCTCATCTCCCTGCAGTCAAACCCCTTCTGGGTTTGCTGGGCTCACGTTTGAGTCTGAAGGCATTGTTTACCATATGGAGTACAAAAGTATGGAATATTATGTATAAAAATTACTTTTCCACATACATGTCATACACACATACTTTTACTGTAGATACAGACTTGAGTATCTTCAAACCTGGATTTATGGTGGGCAGAAATACACCATTTAACAGCCTGATTTTCAGAGGTGATACAGCTCATTTGGAAATGAGCTGTAATTGCTTAGTTTGACAGTGAAACTCAGCACCTTTGACAATGAGGCTTTTGACTTGTGCACTTAAATTTGAATTTAGGCATGTAATTTTAAACATCCAGGTTTGAAAGATTTAAAAATAAAAGTACCTTTGAATTTAACATCTGGAAAGATTATTTTTATGTAGAAAATTGTCATTATTTTCAACTCTTTAAAAAAATCTGTAACCATTTCAGGATATGACCAGCCTCTCTTTAAAAGTAACATGGAAAACAGCAGCATAAATACCTCCCAATGTACCAGTACCTGCCAAACCTTTTTCAGTTAAACTTGAATTTCTGGTGCACATGCAACACAACAATGAACACGCTAGCATTTAATTTAAAGAAAAAGGTGCAAAATGAAAGTGCCTTATCAATTCAACGAGAAAAGCTATACCAGTAACTACATTTTATATTAATTAAAACAATATATAAACAATATCTCTTTTGCTATATATAGTCTTCATGCCCATTTACCCTGTAATATATTATAATGCTATTGTTGCTATTGCTATGGACCCTTTTCATGCCGTTCTGTCTACTGGCAAACAGTGGTAGGTGAAAAAAAATCGTCCTTCATGAAACAATGAGCAAGTTGTGCAAACTGATGCTGAAATCTCTGCACCTCACACCAGTCGCTGATTATTGGGTGGACTCTGTTCTGATCAACAAATTGATTGTTCTGTCAAAAGTCTGGGCAGTGAACTACAGGAGAAAACAACCTTCTGACATTAGTACCCTCAGTCTGTGTAAACAGAGGTCAAGGATTGAGAAGCTGAGACAGAAAAAGGGTCCATATTTGTAGGCATAATGGAAATCATATGCATGAGAAAAACAAGTTCAACTTTGTGTCATTGTTTCCCATCCTTCGCCTGACCCCGACCGCCAAGAGATGTGCAGTGTGTTGGCTCCCTAGGTCTGTGCAGGGCCATATAAAGTGTCTTGGGTTTCTTTCTTTTTTTTTTTCCTTTTTTTTCCTTTCTTTTGTTTTAATGTTTGTACTTCAGACATTCTAGAAGTGCTTAGGTGATACGTTTACCCATCAATTTGCATTGCTGGCTCAAACTCTGAAGTGAACAACTCCTTGTAAAGTGGAGGAAAATGAAGTCGCACAATGTCTGGGTATATTGCTTTAAATGCCATAAGCTTTTCTGTATGTCGTCCACACAGTGCTCTTAAAGTAGACACTTTGCATATTAACTGTAAAGAAATGAACAAAGTCATATGGTCATACATGGAACCAGCCCTCCCGATCCTGCTGCAAGGATTACACTCTCCCAAACACAGCTGTTCAGATTGTGACATTTCAGGTGCACAGCCAGGGGGGTGTGTTAAAGGTATTGATGTAATGGACTCCCAGCTCTTTGTGAAATAATCTTTAAGTTCCTAGGAAAATGTGTCATTAGGTTTCCTCACTGGATTGATACAGAATTTCAGAGCTGGATCTTCATTCATGCAACTAAATCATACTCGTGGAAAAAGGCAGCCCAACTGCTTTTAAACCCACTGTGAGTATTATGGAGGGAACTTGGACTTATAGATTGGACTTATGGAGGGAACTTGGACAAATAGATTGGACTTATTTAACTTAAGCCAAATAAGGTGAAAAATAAGTACTTCAAAAATATCACAAAAATATCAGCTACTGAGTAAAGGATTTGTATCAAAGCACATGGAAGAAACTTCCTTCCAACAAAGGCATCCAAAGTATACACCGAGAAAAGAAGTCCATGAGCCAGGATTTGAAATGAAGAAAATCCACAAAGGCTGGGCTGGACCCTCCTGCTTTTATTGTAATGAATTCTGTGGTGGGAAACTAAGCAGAAGCTTTCTGGCTGTGCAGAGTTGTATAAGGAACTACCTCTGTCAGGAAGGGCTTATTTTTCCTCAGTTCTCCAGATTTACTTCTTGTAACATCACACCACTTCTTGTAACATAACACCACTTTTTCTTTTCTGAAAAATGATGTGAAGATACTTTAGATGAACATAATAGTGTGTGGGGTCTCTTTTCCCCAGGTTTCAGGATTTGGAAGAACTGAGAAAAAGGCTGTGTGGGGAACTTCTCATGGAAGTCTGAAAAACAAGTTTGGTTTGGGTATTGCATGTAATAAAAACTTAATTGTCATGCAGGCAGAGATCCCACAAGGATTAAGGCTGCATGTTGGAGAACTGAAATAGTATTGTGTGGCAGAAAAGTCTTGTAGGAGAACTAGGATAAAAAACTTCATCACTTTTCATGAAGTTCCACATCAAAATCCTTCCTTTCAGACCACTATCAACCCTGTTCCCAAGCACGTCATCATTTCACCTCTTGTGGTTTTCAGTAAATAGTTCCAGCTAAGCACCTTGATTTTGAACAAGGAATTCTGGGTTTATAAATAACAACTTAACTGCGTCAAAGCTTTTACACCTTAATCAGGACAGTGTTCCTAAGAAAGCATATTTTCAGTCATGGCCCAGTGTGACTCTTACCTTTGTTAGAATCCCATCCTCTCGGTGGTTCTTTTGTAGGACATGCTGAAGTGCCAGCTGGATCTTCTGTTGGAGCTTTTCAATCTTCACTTTCTCCTGAAGCCATGAGCGATCTGAACATAAATGGAGTTAACATCTCTAGTGCTGCACAGGGCTCACAGAGCACCAGGAACCACTCTGACAGAGTCATCCTTCCTGTTTGCAACCTGCCCTCCATTTTACATACTCTCATATAGAAAATGAGTTTCAAAATCAACAGGTTTTGGAGCACAATTATTACGTTCAATTAAATTACTTATATAAAGCCCTTAATTAGAAGAATGCGATTAATCTGAGAATGATTTATTACTCGTTTGCTAAAAAGGTCTGTAAAATGCAGGCTATTTACAAAATGAAGCTACTAACTTTTCACTGCAAAATGAACAGATCATATAATGAAAGAGTAGTTGGAGTGGATCTTGCAAAGATCTCCAGTGACTTACAGAAAAATCAGATGCAAAGATTCAAATATTAAAAAAACCAAAAAGCAGCTCCTAAACTTCATGGCAGAAAGTAGTATGAGCTGCTACATTCTGTGTGTGCCAGACCTGCAGGATTCTGGGGCTTGCTAAGACACTGGGCTAACACACTTCCCATCTGGCAAAGAGCATAAGAGTGGATCTGTGATGCTCTCAACAAACCCACTGCTGCCCACAGACTGTTCACCACCACTCCTGAGCCCACTGCACTGCCACCTAAACCCACAGTTTGCTTCCAAGTCAGACACAAACTGACCTTCTGCCCCAGGATCCTGTTCCCCTGCCTGAGGAGCCGTCCCAGAGCCTGTGAGCAGGGAGTTCTTACAGCCATGGCATGGCACACCCAGGCTGGCTCCGGGCTGGCCTGGCACCACAACCTCAGTGTCCCCAGGCCCACGCTGGGCACACACCTCAGCTGCCACACGACCATGGCAATGCTGCTGAACAGGCCTGAGGTGGTGCTGGAAGCTCACAGATGTGAAAGCTGACTGTGTGAGTTCAGTGTCTACCTTCTGCCTGTCTCACCAGGATCAGCCCAGCAGTCTCACTCACATGCATTTAAGCTTTTTCATAAAGAAGCTGAGTCCTCAACAAGGTCAAAATGTGGAAAACAAGGGCTAGGAGTAGGATTTCCATCTTAACAAACTGATTCCTAAATTCACAGTTGTAATGTGTTTATTAAAATAAAACTTTTGATGAGGGAGACACTCCAAAAGATGTGACATTTCCACACTGTCTGATAGTCTTAATGTTATCGTTAAAAAGACCTCAAAATAAAAACGACCTCTACCCAAACAAAGCCAGAGGAAACCTTCATCTCTTACCTGCTGACATTAAAACAAACGCAGAAAACAAAGCTATTTCATCTTCTGTCAGGTGCATAGAACATAAACTTTTTCCAAATTCAAACACAAAACTAATGAAGTCTTCACAACCTGCCAAAAAGAAGGTACAGCTCATGTCACATTGTTTAAAACTACTTCAGAGCCACAGAGTTATTGATTTATTCTGATGCAGATGAGAAACAGATGTAAAATACTTCACAGGTGAATGGTCTTCTCCTTAAGGACTGTGAAGTGATGGTAGTGAGATCTCACTCATCCTTGAGCTTATTACCCCATTCCCACGGGTCTCCAGCTCCCACACCCAGTGCTTGGAAGCTTTTGCACACTGGTTCTTTCCTACATTTGGTTCTTGGGGGGTAAATGTGGATAAATCTCAAGCCATTTATTTTCAAGCTCAAAACTGGTTTAGCTTTGGTTCTGTTCTAAATGGGGCTTTCTCAGGTCAGTGTGGATGGAGGCTGCAAACGTGGCCTTACAAAGTGCTGGTTTGAGGCCTGTTGAGCACCCAGAGTGGGGGAACAGAGAGGCACACGAGGAACATGCAGAGCAGAGGGAGAAGCCAAGGTCTGAACACTTGTCATGCAGCAGAGGAGCTGTGCCTCCTCTTCTCCCTCCTGCTCACCCCGTGTCAGTCAGGTTACTGTGCTGGCACACATGCAGGGACGGGCTGCAAAGTGGAGCCCTCAGAGCCTGAGGGAAGGGGCTTTCCTCTGCACATCTCACCCCCACCCAGCCTGAACCTCTGCATACAGCTGCAAACAGATCCAGCTGGGTTTCCTTGGAGCCCAGAACTGTTTGCACTCTGACCTTGCACCTTGAGGGGTTTTAGAAAGGCAGAGAACACTTCAGGAATGGTACAGCATTGATTCTCCACTGAGGTGTT
This sequence comes from Pseudopipra pipra, assembly GCF_036250125.1. NCBI lineage: Eukaryota > Metazoa > Chordata > Aves > Passeriformes > Pipridae > Pseudopipra > Pseudopipra pipra. The sequence continues at coordinate 1,477,803 of NC_087560.1, forward strand.
TCCACTGCCCTCCAAAACAGCCCAAATCTACACCCAGTGAAATACATCCTTTTAAAATTAGAAAAAACATACAAGAAAAAAATTCAAAATTATAAGCTGTGGTTTAACAAAAAAATTGATTTACAGTGCTTTACCTGCAAATAACTGGACTTGGCCCATTATAAAACACTATTAACATCTTCAAAGCAATAACATCAGAATATCCAAAGTTACCTTAAAATCTGCTGCCTTTTCCAACAGGATATACAAAGTGTTACACTAGACATGAAATCTGGGCTTCTGTTCTCAACAAGTGAGTCCAAACTGCTCTACCCTCATCAAAATGTTGATTTTTACCATCAATGGTCCTTTACTGCACAGGTGAAGCTGCTTTAACTCCTGCAATCAGCTTGGCCTCAAACAGAGCCAGCAGGACTGCTTACAAAACAAGCAGTTTGAGCTTTGCAGCTCTTTTATTTGAACACTAGAGCCTGATTTTTTCAAAGCAGCTCTTTTCCCTTGCTCTTCCACCTTATTATTTTTATTCAGTTTTTTTTTAAGACACAACACTTGACATTTCCTTACCTAAGGACTTGAAAACCTCTGGGCTAGCATACTTGCCATCAAAGTAGACTGTGTTGTTCTGGGAGTCAAAGGCACGGCACATTCTGATGAACACAACCTCTAAAGACCCTAAAACAGAAACAGGGTATGTTTGACTCTGGAAGTCGAGGCTTCAGCTGCAAAGAGCAAGTGAGGATTTAAAAATAATGCTCTGCTTTCATCATCTATTGAGTAGGGTAAGAGGTTCCTGTGGTGTAACAGAGTATAGCCTGGTTTGCTACTAGAATTAAAAGAATTCCCATAAACCCCTTCAGAAGTTTTTGCTAAAGCAACTTAGTCATTGCTAATAAACTCTAATAATTCTTTTTAGAGTAATGAAGTCTCTGAAGTCAAAGTGGCTCGTTTAGATTTATGTTCACAGAGCTTTGACAACTTGGTCCAATATTTGTAAACTGCATTGCTTCTACAGTCTCTTGCAGAGAACAATCTGGATTTTTACCTTGAAATTTTTACCTAATAATCGAAAATTAAATCTGAATCCAGCTTTTCCATCTTTACATAGTCTTGTTGTTCATAATGAAAACTTAGTAAGTAGACTTTGAACTCCTCCTCTCCAGAGTAACTATGAAGTTACTTCTGAGGCAACTGGTAAGGTTTTGCCCCACATGATTTTAAATTATCATTGTACTACACATGAATATTTGCATACGCAATCACTATATACAAGTAACACCTTCCTCAGTTGAACTAATAGAAGCAGACCTTAAAACTGACCCACATACCTGCTTTTAAAAGCACAATTTGATCATTTTGACACAGTTCCATAAAGCCATCAATGCGTTTGGCAAATTCCACTACATACTGAATAGCTTCTGTGATTTTGACTGCACACAGCTGCCACATTACCTCCCTCTGCTGTGGGAGAGAAGAGAAATGCAGAGATTACTGACCTGGGCTGGCAAAGCTCATTGTCATCAAGTAAAACTGAGTCAAAAAACCCCTGCAGTGAATTCTCCCCAGCACTCTTGGCTACAGTCTGCTGATAAAACAGGGGGAATTGACCTCCAAGCCAAAGCCTCCTGTGGAGTGACAATGCAAACATGGGAGACTTCTTCAAGTCATGCCAGAAGAGATCCAGGTTGGAGTATTTTTATTTCATATAAACCAAAAATGTCAAAGTGTAACCGTTCTGGTCACTTCAGCAGGAATTTTATTCACTGCATCAAAAGAAAATGCCAATTTCCACCAGCAGGGCATAATCACATTTTCCCTATCAACTTCTGTGTTTTGTGCTGGATGCAAATTATCTGCCTTGCTCATCTTCAGAAGGACACACAGACAGATGATTGTATATGAAGGTCATCTTCTGAACATAAAGAAGGCACGTGAGTTTTTCATATGTTGATAATAATGCAGAATGAAATTACCTAATATAGAAAAAAGGATATTCTTAAAGGTTAAATATTTTTCTGTGGAAATGAAAAACACGTTCAAAGCACTTCCCAGGACAGTTTTCCACATGAAGCCCATGGCAGCAGTTTGTGGATGGAAGGTGTGCTGGAAAGGCAAACACTGACCAGATCTCCCAGTACCCCAGGGGGGTGGCAGCACCATGGACAATGTGCTGCCATTCCACAGGTAAAACCCAAACACTGAGGGACAACTGGAGGGTGTTTATAACTCAAAACACACCATGTACAATCACAACACTTGGTGGCTTCAGCTTGTGCTGTTGTTGATCCAGGAGGTTACAAATTAAGAGAAGAAAATAACATGCCATCTAGGATTGAAAAAATTCCTGTGGTTTCCTATCCTTCTTTATTACAGATTTTAGGAGAATGGCTTTGCCTTTTCCTATACCTGTACAAATCACAAATGCAAAGGATATCCTGACCATCTTGCTGCTTTTGATTCTAGCTTTTTTTTTTTAAACACACAGAAATATACATTCCTGATAGTAAAGAGAAAGCAGTGAAAAAGTGCATTTTGCAGTGTGTTATGGAAATACCATGCTCGATAGAAACCATGCCATGTCCTGGCGTGCTTTCATACCTTGTTCTGGTAGTTCTCGATTTCTTCCTGCAGGAAAGTTTGCCATGTTATCTGCTGCAACTCCTCTCTCAAGTACTGGCAAGTTTCCATGTGTGACTTGGAAATATTCTGTGCAAGATGTTCTAAGAGAAAGAGCAGAAAGCGACACGCATTAGAAATGCAAAGCTGTACCTTCAGACGGGAGCAAATAACATATTCCAGCTGCAACAGGGGGAGGGAGGAGGGCGAGCCGAGGGCCAAGTGCCCGAATTGGGGTTTCTTGGCTGCGGCCGCAGGACGCTCCCGTCCCGCCCGGCGCTGCCCGGCGCCGCCGGCAGAGGACGCGCGGCACCCGCGTGGGAGCCACGGGAACCTCAGCCCCCAAACTGGGCACAATAAAGGCGAGTGGGGGGAAGGCCGGGAGCCCCCATCAGGCTGCCAGTGAGTGCCATTCTCATATATTTATATATTCATTATATTTTCTCATATAATTTAAAAATATTATACTAAAATCTATTATATAAAATATTACATGTTTATTATAATTAATTCTATTATATTATTATGTAACATAATATAATTATGTTATTTCTATTATAATCAATATATTATATTAAAAATATATCTATTGGAGAATCCAGATGATTAAGATAACTCACTAAGAAATCACTAAGGGTTTTTCTTCAGCTTTAGAGAAGCTTAGTTAACTGCACGATTTAAAATTTCCATCCAATGTTTTAATTCCAAATAAAATATTTTCTGCTGCTATACTTGATTAAAAGAACTATATGGCAGATTTACATTTATTAATAAAACCTGGTTCCATAAACCTTCAGGAACCCCTTCAAAAGCTTGAATGGGATTTAGACACCTGAATTCCACTTTGCCTTTCTCTTTTCTTCCCTGGCTCTGGGCCTGTTCTGCTGTTTGAGCATGTGCCAAGCAGAAGTGTTGTGACTTATCTCACACAGTTCTGCCCGGGAGGCCACTGGAAAGGAAGGCTTAAAACCACCAGGACTGGTGGGCATTAACAACATGGGGGTATCTGGGGGACTGGAGCACCAGATCTGTGAAATGGGCCTTGTTTGACAGTGAGCAAACCCGGCCCTTCACAAACAACTGCTGGACAATCAGGCTGTTTAGTACCATCCTTCACACATCAGTAGTTTGATGCAAGAGACTACCTGAAAAGTCTTTTAACACAGGTGAGGTAAACTCAGCTTATATGTGCTACCTGAGCAATCAACAAGGTAGAACACAAGGTAATTTATACTTGGTTTGTTATCACAGCCTTGATGTATTTGAGAACAATTGTTTTTTTCTCACAAGCTGTAGCTCAGACATTTGTCCCGGGTAGCAGCCACTGGCAGCACAGTCCCTGTGCCCTTGCAGGACAGAGAAGGTGAAACACTCCCCATGTTGCTCCCAAGCCTCGGCCTCCCTTCTGGACTGTATTGCAGGACACACCTAAATACTTTCATTGAACAGCCACACCTTCCTAAATTGAAACCTTGGTCTGGCAGACAAACATTCTTCAAACATTGTTCAGTAATGTCAGTGCTGGGCACCCAAATCACACTGTGCAGGCTTTAAATGCAAGCAGTGTGGAAATGAAGGGAAGCAACACGACAAACTTATTTTAGGCCAGTGTTCCAAACTCAAAACCTGGCCTACAAAGGAAAAGCCCTTTCTTTTTTATTGTGAGTTTAATGTAAGTCTTTTTAAGAACTTCCACGAGAAAATTAGCAACCATTTGACTGACACAAAGCTGGCAGCATTGTCTTTAACCTGACTTTTTCTTCTCATCTTTACCTATCTGAAATTATTTGAACTCAAGCCAGACATAGTATTTTGGCTGTCAGGACCAATTATATTGCAGAGAACAGCATTCTGCAACATAAGGACATTATAAAGTAAGCCTTCTTGTGCCGCCTTCTCTGTAAAATTTCTCAAAAGAATATAAACCACATAAAATTTTAATGTGGAATACCTGATTTTTCAAACTATTTTTTTTAGGGTTTTGTAACTAAAATAATTAGCAAAAATGTTGCTTAAGCAAGCAAAATTAGTTTTAAACACCTGACTGCTTACAGAAGTAATAGAATCATGAAACCACTTCTCTCATGTCCTGTTCCACTTTGTTTATAACCTGTTCACACAGCAGGCTCTAACTCCAGTCTCAGCTGTTGACAAGTCACAGCTGTGGAACTCAGCCCCAGTATCATCATTCAGGGAAGAGTTTAAAGTAGAACATGCTAATTAATGTGTTTGTTATAAGGCTTTTGGAGAAATTATCAAAATTTGCTACATTCAAAAATTTTCTTCAGTATCTGGGGCCAGATTCTCTTCAACCAGTGACAAGGAGAAGTGCCCTCAGATTAGTCTGGTGCTTTGGTTTCAGATTTGCCAGGTAAAGAGCAGAGCAAAATCAGCCTCATCACTTTTTGTCAGAAATAAGAGTACTGAGGTAATGGAAAAGGAGATAAAATGTTAAAAAATAATCTGCAAAAAAAGAAATACACTGTCTGTTTGCTCAGCACTAAGAATTAGCTTGTTAATCAGTATTCAAAGGGTTCTATTGCAAGGACTGAAAGCAAAAGCAACACTCCTAGAGCTGATCAGCCCCAGGCTCCCGGAGTTTAGGCCAGAGGGGTAAGTTGTTGTGTGTACCCCGGGATGAGGACACTGTGCACGTCACAGCAGAATGCCCACACATGCTCCCAGCTCCACTGAAGCAGCATTCTCACTATCACCTGGCTAAATGTGGCACTTTAATCCAAAGGGTACTGTTAAGACAATTAGAATGTAAGCTTTTCTCTCTCATTACCTAATTCTGCCATGGACACAGTTGGAGAGGTCTCCCCATTTGTAAAAGAACAATAAGGGAAGAAGCCCGATGCTGGTGTGTAGTCACATATTGGTTCTGGTTTGATTCCATTAATATCAAGACCCGACTGATCTGGAGAAGGCTGTATGTCTAAGTAGAAGCTGCTAACTGCAGAGTCTGCTTTGCTACCTTCAGGGGTATGCCCATCAATGTAATTACTGAGGTCGTCGTGCAGCTCTGTGAGCCCGTTGGTGGTGATATTGTAAGTGGGGGTGAGCGGCTCTGCCTCTCCCGGCTGCTGCTGGTGGTCGCGCTGCTGCTGCTGCAGTCGGTGTTTCTGCACCTCCGCGTACAGGCTGTCCCGCTGCTTTTTGGACATCCGACCAAACTTTACAGCTGAAACACAGACACAGGCTGTTACCTTCCCACACGCCCACTGCTGGCTCTGCACTGTCTCCAGGCTTTACACACCACAGGAACCCCAAACCAGCAGCACAGGCAGACCTAAGGATCGCTGCTCTCGGTCACAGGGACTCAGCTGCAGGCCCTGCTCTTTAGAACACCCTCTTAACATGCAACTGAAATGGACTATTAGAAGCCTCTGGTTTAGCTTCATTCATTAACTTCCCACTTCTGTACCGAAAAGATTTTCTCCTGAACGTCCAACAAAGTTGACAGATGCACCTCTTCAGCATTCAAGTCCTACCTGGAAAAGCAGAAGTTAGAACAGAACATGCTGGCCCAGGATGAACTGTCCAATTCCTGCCAGCTGCACATTCACACCACAGAGTGAACTTAAAAATAGGTGCCAACACGTGGGGTATCGCTCACAGTGTATCAATAACAAGCTTTACTGGGACTGGGACTAGAGCACATGGGAGGAATCACCAAACCTGCTCCAGCACCGCTGTGACAAGCAGAAGTGTTACTAGGTGAGCAACTGTTAAACCTGTATTTGTGTGTGTACAGACGTGCACACACAGATTACTACTGCTTTGAGAGGCAGTAGCTGTCAGCCAGCAGCAACTGGTTTGTAGCATCCAGGGAATTCCTCAGGGTACAGTATGGGATTTCAGGGACCTGTATCAGCTGCAAAAGCCCCGTCCTTTAGAAAGGTGATTACTGCCTTTTACTTCTCTACAAGAAAGCAAACTTGTTGGAGGAACTAGTCATTACATGATCAACTGTTGCAGCTTTTTAGTCTCATGCCCAATAAAAAAATTAAGACAATGTAATTCAAGAAGTAAATGTAATCTGGAAACAATCTCTTTAATGGGGCCTCATGTACCCAGAGTAATGTGTGTGTGTTTGCTGCTGTCACCGTGGCAGGGGAACAGAGTGACTCCAATCTCCAGACTGGGTAAATGGTGGCAGCTCCCCCATCGTGGGGAGGAGTGCAAGTATCAGCTGCAAAGGCAGTTCTAACTGAATTACATAAGTGTCCATCTTACAGAGCTGGCCTTTCATCACTACTCCAGCTGTAATTCTGAGCTTAGTATTAACAGCACTGGAACAGATTTTCTTCAGAATTCTACCTTTGAAAAATCACTGCATTATTTTTCTCTTTGCATTTTTTTTCATTATTCATTATATACAATTCAACTTCTCTTGATATTGGGAAACAGTTCTGACCTGCACCCAGGCACTGTTAACCTGCAACCACAGCAGGTCACTTCAATTGGAACGAACATATAAAGTATTAACATCAGACTAAAAATCTGCATCTTCAAGTGAGCAGATACAAAGCTCTTAATTGGGAACTGTAATAGATGAGTAAGAAAAAAAAATAAACCCAAGAACTTCATACATGCCCTGATATTCATGTGAACATGTAAAAACATACAACGCATAACACAGAAAAACACGGAGCAACATCTAAAAAACACTTGATGACCACAAGTATCAGCCCAATGCACAATTAGCCTTTAAACCCTGTGGGTTTGAGCCCAGCCTCCCTCAGTGTGTGCAGGCAGGCGGTGGGAGCAGTGCTTACCATCCCGGGACATCCCCACAGCCAGGCATTTCTGTAGCCGGCAGTGCTGGCAGCGGTTGCGGCTGGTCCGGTCGATCAGACAGTTCTTCTGCCGGGGACAGGAGTAGGTGGCATTGCTCTGCTGACTCCTCCTGAAAAAGCCCTGCCATGCGAGTGCAAAACACAAGTCAAGAAGCTGTTAACTGGTGCAGCAGATAAAGACTGAAAGGAGCGTACCTAACAGAACATGGAGTTCAAGGGTTCTAGAGTCAACTAAAGGAAGTTAAGAGGGTTTTGGTGGTGGGGGCTTTTTTCTCTCCTAGAAACAAACAAAAACCAGTAACTAGCAAGAAACAGTTCATAAAAAGGTGTTATAACATGTAAAGGAAACACACGTTTATCCACTGATTTTACAGATCCCATATTACAGATGGTACACCAGTTCTTTCCAAAGGAGATAAAACTAATTATAGACCCAGATTTCCTGGATTTTCTATCTTTCCTGGGTCAGCACAGATCTCCAAAACAGGGAGGATTCAGCAGCTGCTCCCCTGTTCTGCTCTCTGCAGTGGCAGGCTCTGACATTCAGCCTCACCAATGTATGCACATGTTTAAAAATACTCAGCACTGAGCACTGTCTCCCACAAAGAACAACTTTCTAAAGGAATTTTATATACTCACAGAATCATTAAGGTTGGAAAAGACCTCTAAGATCATCGAGCCCAACCATTATCTCAGCACCACTGTGCTCACCACTAAACCTAAGGGCCACATCCACATGCTGCCTTCAACACTTCCAGGGATAGTGATTCCACCATTTCCTTGGATAGCCTGCTCCAATGCCTGACCACCCTTTCAGTGAAGAAGTTTTTCCTGATATCTAAACTTCTCCTGCCACAACTAGATGCCTTTTCCTTTTGTTCTGTTGCTTGCCTGAGAGCAGAGCCCGACCCCCTCCCGGCTCCCCCCTCCTGCCAGGGAGTTGCAGAGCCAGAAGGTCTCCCCTGAGCCTCCCTTTCTCCAGGCTGAGCCCCCCCAGCTCCCTCAGCTGCTCCAGTCCTTCCCCAGCTCTGGTCCCTTCTCTGGACACACTCCAGCCCCTCACTGTCTCTCCTGTCTGAGGGGCCCAGAACTGCCCCAGCACTGGAGGTGCCCCAGCAGTGCCAGCACAGGGACGGGCCCTGCCCCGGCCACCCCACTGCTGATACTTTGTGAGTCAGTTTGGTGCTGACAACTGAGGTTCTGCTCCACTGGGTGCAGGGTTTAGACTCTCAAGGAGGGGGAAAGCCAACCCACGTTTTGTGTGTGATGTGTTTGCTGAGTAACCCCATCTCCAAAGGAGGGCAGCGCTGGGAGGTTCCACCCCGCTCCAGCTTTGCTGCCTCCCTCAGAGCAGTGGTGTCATTCCCACTACACCAGCTGCTCGCTTTGAACTCATGTCATCCTTTAGCCACAGACTGCCCAAACATAAGCTGCTGTGTGTGTAATACCTACTTCACAAGGATTCTGCAAAGATGGAGTCATTCTAAAGAGGCACTTGAGATCAGTGAGCACAGTATTTCAGTTTTACGTTGCCACATAATGGATTAATTAACAGTGCTGCAAAGAAAATAGTTCCTCAGCAAGGCTGGGCACCTTTTAATTAAAGTTGGACTTTTCCCAATGTTTTATTTACTCGAGGGCTGCAGGCTGGAGTCCCTCGGCACAGCACACTGTCCAGACACCGGGGAGACAAACAGGGGAAAGGGCTTCTGCATGGCAATCTCAAGGGAGAGACTTCCCAACAAACTGCCTGCAGACAGAGACACGGGAAACAGAGACAAAGCCCCTGCTCCGTCTTAGAGGAGGGCACCAGTCTGTGTCCATTATGCCCCTTTTATTAAAACTTTACTGGGGAAACATGGGGTATAAAAAAAAAAGAAGGAAATTCAAGGTGCTGTCTTCAATCCTCTTTTCCTGTACATTATTTCTCACCCTTTTATTCTGGTCTTTGTTTCTGTTTGATTGAACTTTCAGCTGTTTTTCCATGTTTGTCAATGATTGTACAGCACATACTGAGCTCCAATTGAGTGCATTTCACCCCAAAGAAAACCTGAAATACCATGGAAATTTCTACCATCCCAACATCCCAACTGATCCCTCTGGAGGAACCAGCTCTTCGGTTAGAGAGCTTCACTTCTGAGAGCACCTTCATGGACACTGTCACTCCAGTGCAGGTCCACAGGCAAGTGCAACACCATTCCCCAGGAAAACAGGATTAGGGACTGAGCTGACCAGGGGCTGACTGTTCAAGGTTCTGCATCAGTCCCCAAAAATTTCAGTTCTCCAAACACCTTTTCAGTTGCACTGAATCACATGCTCACAGAGGAACCACATGAACTCTTCTTCCACCACCGAGATCCTGAGAGTCAGCTTAATCAGTGTGTCCTAAAACCTCCAGGACCTAAATGTTTTCCTTCAGCTGAGATATATACTGAGTCTGAGCTGCCAGTCTGGCATTTCTCTTTATTAGGAATAGTCTTGTCAAGCTGAGGATTATTTTTAGTATTATAATGGAGAAAATACTGGGCTTTTTCCTTTTCCAGATTTTCCCTAGAGACACAGCTGCTCAATACATTTTAGTGTACCATGTATCAGCTGAGTTACAGCTTCCAGCTAAATTTTCAGTAGAGCAGAACTGCCTGAAACTGGGGCCTTTAAAAGCACTTGCACTTTACAAACCAGAGATACAGTAGAGTGCTTTTAAAAACGAACTCTATGAAAAGATCAGCAGGAGCTAAAGAAACAAAAAATCCACCTTGCCACAAACTTCAAAAACTAATCTAAACTTGTCCAGAGCACAGAAACACACGTATCTGAGATTTGGGAGTGAATTTACAATGAAGGTCAACAGAGGATTTTTTGCTCTCAAAGTTTTTCTACATTGCTATGAGAAATAAAATAAGGGGTTTTTTTATATATAGGTGTATCTCAAAGTTGTAAGATATCCAAGTTCCAAACTGGACCTGGGTATCAGGGTCTTTTTCGGCTGGATAAGGGAAATATAAAAGTTCCTAAAAATTAAAATCTTTCAGGGCCATGTGGAAATTTTGTACACAGGGGTTTCTCTTCTCTCTTTGGGCTAAGAACAAAGGAAGATCCTTTGTGACAGGGGACACCTCGCAACCAATCAAAAGGAAGGGAAAGCCCCTTTTCAGAGAAAAGAAACCTTTTTAGGCAAAAATGAACATATTTAAACTTATCTGAAAAAGGGTGGGATTTTGTGAAACTATAAAATGTATGAAAATTAAACCCAAAGGGTCTTTCTCCCCAAAAAACTCGGTGTGAGACCAGACCCAGCGTGGTGAATAAATTCTTCCTTTTGCTTCATAAGTTTTTGCCGTCTTTCTAAATTCAAGAGAGAGAGATTTCTCACATTGCTGTCCTTCACTTGTGAGTTTTCCAAGCTCTTGGTGGTCCCTGTGCTCTCGCATCACTGTAAGCCACGGGGGGAAGCCCCTATTACAGGAGTAAATACAGTTTCTCTGCAGGTTGTTTTTACCCCTCTATTAAGAGAAGAGGAGACGCTGTGTTGTGCTGCTCCCTCCCTCCCTCCTGCCAGAGGCAGGGAGCTGGCCGTGATTTCCCCTGGAAGGAGGAGGTGGCTGCATGCCTGGTGCACGTGTGTGCACCGAGCCCTGTGCGAGCCAGCCCGGCCACGTGCCTTTAATGGCAGAGCGTTCGCAGCCAGCCCTGCACGGCCCTCCGGGGCCACAGGCAGGGCAGCCCCGGGATCCCGCAGGACAAACCCCGCTGCACCCGGGAGGTGCTGCTGGAACTCCCCGACCGCGGCTCCGGCCCGAGCGCAGGGAGCTCTCCGGGGCCGGCCCAGAGCGCCGGCTCCGCTCCCAGCGCCGCATCCTCCTCATCAGAGCCACGAACGCGGTGCCGGGGAAGAGCAGAGCAGATCACAGCCCCGGCTCCGTCTCTGCCTTTCAGACTCCTATTTATACACAACACAACCTATGGGTTTTCATGGGCTGCCAAGAAATCAGGTTTGGGGGAAAAAAGAGGGCGCAAGAACTTTTCATCTGCAAGTCAGCTTGAATAACAACTTGTTAAAAAGGACCTTTGAAATGTAAATAGCAGTTTTTGCGAAGTCTATTAATAGTTTCAGTCCCTTCAGTGCCGGGTTTGTGTCTGGGCTGCTCCTCACCCAGCCGAGCCTCCCGTGCCCCAGCCCAGCTCCCCTCCACCGGCTCAGCCTGCAACGCTGAGCTCATGTTTGGTCTTTTGACAAATTTTCATTTAATGAATTGATTCCTACAGTTCATTAACATACCCACTTCCACTTCTGTATACACATATGTCTTAATTAGCTGCTCATTGGCTGTTTAATTACAAGAAAACAGCTGACAGCTGCCTTGCTGCATCCTAATGGCAGAGGGTTTGGAATGACTGTGTGTGAGCCTGTGACAACAAAGGCTTATTCATAATCCCATGATTTATGGCTAATACTTAAAGACTTCCACGTATCATTAAGTTTTGCAATATTCTGAGCAATTAACAATTAGTTGGGGGGGAGTCATCCTTTTACTGTTTTCCAAAGCAAACCACCACAAATTTTCTTCAAAGGAACATCAGAAAAATACACTGTAATAGGCCAACATTCAAATGGGATTTTTAACCCTTTTACGAAAATGAGCAAATATTTTACTTGTAAAGGGAGGAGAGCACTGTGACAATATTGTCTAATAAACTATGTTAATAAAATATTTGATAACAAAGGTATAGTGCCACTGAAAACAGAGCAAAAATGTTCAGTTTTACACAGGTAATAAAGACAGGAGTGAGGCAAGAAGGGCAGGGACAGCACACCAGGTCTTGTTTCCTGAAGTAACCAACCCAGATGTTCTTTGCAGGTACAATGAAGATCATCTTGGGTCTTAAAAGACACAAGAGACAAAAGCCAGCACTGATAAACCTTTGAGAGCACGAGAAGTGCCCAGGAGTGCCCTGCATGGTGGCTTTGCAAGACCAGCTGTGCAGTCAGGTAAAGAGAGGGATCCCACCATGCACTCGTGGGGCAGGTGGGCATGAACCAACACTGCTGACTGCAAAGGCAAGGCACTGCACCTGGGAATCCAGTTAAATTACACAGGTCATTCACAAAAGGTTCATTTCCAACTAAATTCCTTGCTATATCCCGTGAAACATTCAAGTATTTTCTGACAGCATGGAACTGGATTGCACTTTCAGCTCTGAGAAAAGAGTAGGGATGTGTACAAACCACTCTCCTTTCCCAGCACGGTCCCTCCTACAGAATAAAGGTTGGTAACGGGTTCCCACAGCTCAGGGCTCAGGAGGTGCTCCATACAGATGCCAGCTTTTTCTGTAGTGCTCCTGCAACACAGTATTCCCAGTCTGACACAGGAGAACAGACTTCTATTTCTGAGTTGTGGCACAGTCTTTGTGTCATTCCTCATCCATGCTTCTGAGTAAAATCTTTATATGATTAATCTCATCTTCCTTTTTCCCCCCATCATATGTTGTATACTGGATATCAGCAATGGTCAGAGAGAAAAAGAACCCTCTCTTAAAATTTATTTTATCTACAATAAGCCACAGGAGCCCTTCTAGATAAAGTGTAAAACACAGCCTGGCTAAAAAAATTAATTTTTCACTTGTGGGGAGGAGAGGTGTTAATTTTTTTTTTTTAAAGGCATATTCAAACTCAGCTAAATAGGCTGATGGGTTGGGAGCACTCAATGGTGCCTGTGCAAAACACTGCCACTAACTTCATAAAAACAGTCAGCAACATCACAGCAAGGTAGGAAATGAAAACTTCTCAAAAAACACTAATGGGTTTCATTACAAATCTTCAATTCTACTTATGTGAAATGCAATATAACAAAAAAAAACCGGTCAGGAAACTTTCAACTCTGTGAAATGCAAGGGTTGCCAACCTGCAGAAGAGCAACGGGATCAGCAACAGGTAATTTGACCTGAGCTGGTCTGTGATTCCACACACACAGATTAGAACTGCAAAGTATGTCTTCTCAACTAAAACTTCACTTTAAGTTTTAAATACATTCTATTTCTGGTGGTTATTAGTATTTGCACAGTAACATTTCAGTTAATGTTACTACTGAGTAACACTGAAGTTCACACTAAACTGGAGTGAAAACCAGCAGGAGCTGAAAAGGCCCCACTTTGCTGCTGCTGCTGCCTGTAGGTCACCCCTGCCAGGCTGGGGCTGAGAGGGCAGCAGCACATCTGCTCCCTCCTGCCAGCTCAGGCCCTGCTCCTGCCACCCAACCCATGGGGGGGTTTGGGGCACTGGGGCAGGACCCCCCTGGCTGCCCTGGGACTGTGGGTGCAGGATGTTGGCTCCAGAGCCAGAGCACAGCACTGGGACCGGGTCTTCACAGCCACGTCCTCGTTCCAGAGGAAGGTTCAGCAGAACACGAACAGCAATGGAAACGTGCTCCAACCTGCAGCAGTCACAGCCACAGAAAAGCTGGGAAAAAACCCATTCCAGCACACACCTGGCTCCTCTGGCAGAAGCCAAGCTATGCCAACCTTTTCACCAGCCAAAATAGTTCTGCTGGGTGAGACTTTGTTGACATTACTGTGGAAAGGTGTAGCACAAACAGAATCCATCAGCCACAGCGGGGCCTTTTAGTGCCGTTTAGGTCACGATCATTTCAACTCTTGCTGTGACTTGTGCCCACCAGCACTGCCCTGTCTGTCACTACCTGCAGGTCATTTGGGCTCTGGCACTAAGACAGCTGAGCTGCAGAGTTATTTCTCTCCTGAAAGGAAAAGAACTCAGTTAACTAAGTTGATATTCATTGGCTTTTAAATTCTGCCTGAAATTGTATGGCCACCAAACTTTATTGTGCTCTTCCAAGAGAGGGAGAAAATGCCAAACTCATGGGCCACTGCTTTCCTTAGCATACTCTGCCTTGAGGTCCAGATGTGTTTCAGTGTGCTGAGCACACCTGCCTGCTTGCCTTGCCCTCTGCCCTTCCCACCAGCTGACCATGCCAGTGGGATCCTCAGTCCTGCAATTTATCCAGCATTCAAAGGCAAATCCTTTGTTCTAACACGTAAGGAGCTGCACACACATTCCTCACTATCAGCAGGCATCTGTTGTTCTGACTGCTGCACAAAGGACCTTTCTCCTAATAACTCACATTTGCATTTATTCCCAGGAAGGCAGTCCCTCCAAGGGAGGAATGCTCCATGGACAGCCCTGTCTCCCACCTGCAGTGCCCAGGGCCTGCCAGCTCCTCCTCCCCAAGGTGAGTGTGAGCACAGGGGCTGCTCCCCCCCTTTCCTGCTGCTTCTGGAGGGGGCTTTGCTCACTCAGCCCTCAGGGGAAGGCCAGGCTGAAGAGCTGCATGAGGACCACACAAAGGATACCAGGGCTGGCAGCTTTCCTTTCCCTTTCCCTTCCTTTCCATTCCTGTCCTTCAGCAGCCACTCCTGCTCCACACAGCCGTGTGGAGAAGGCCCAAGAGCACCACACCAAGCCCTGTCTGTGTGCCAGGATGTTTGCCAGGGATCTCCAGGCAGCCTCTCACATATCCAGGTCCCAGACCACCTAAGGATTAAAGAGGTCTCAGACCTTGAACACAACTGGATCTCCTTTGACAAGACAGTCCCACAGCAGAACTCTCCTGCAAACGTCTGCCACTTCCCTCAGCTGACATCTGATAAAGGCTGCTCAGCCACATAAACCTGCAAAAAGTCATCACTTTGTTATCAATACATTTTAAGTGCATTTCTTGCATTTTCCATAGCAACAGCAGTCAGAAAGGGCAGAAGGTGCTCTTCCCACATCATTCTAAGATTCTTAAATTTATTCTTTTTCCTTCCTTCTTACCGATACTTCCACGAGACTCAGAGAATGTGCTACTGAAAACACAAAAACCTTTGGAAAACCACAGAAGAAATCTTTATAATGTGAATGCAGAGAAGAAGGGCTTGTGGTATCAAACATGTCAGGAGAGCAGACTAAAAACTGTCATAAATTCTTCATCCCTGAAGTGTAGATTAACAGGAGAAAACCTACCAGCAGGGGACTGCAACATGTACACACAGGAAGAGAGCAACAAGCTGGAGCTTGGCTGTGCACACTGTGTCACCCCAAGCCAGGGGGTGCACTGGTGAGCAAAAGGACTGACCACTTCACTCTCACCTGGCATTGCCCAGTTTAATTCCTGCTTGTGAACAAAACAGAAATGCTGCTGGTGTAACCCTTGTTCACTAGAGTTACCAAGGTACAGCTCCAGGACAAAATCCAGAGCCCAAACCTCACGCAGCAGTGGTTGTATTGCAGGGAACAGGCACTGCTTCCTGCAGGACCTGAGCCTGCTGACACCAGGGGCATGGAAACACCACCTCCTGCCAAACAGAATGGATTTGTGACTGTAGCTGAGTACAAACCAAAACAGAGGGGCAGAGAGCTCTCACCTATTTCAGCACAGCTTCATACAGTTTACAAAGCAAAAGCAGCGAGGGAGAGGCAAGGAAGCCCAACTCCCCCTCGGCTGAGCCCACTGAGCTGACTCCTGCTGCTCTGCCTGAAGCAGATCATCCTCCTGTCCCTGTTCTGCTGACTCAGAGAAAGGCAGTTTACAGCACACACAGCACAACTGTGAGTCTGAGGATTGTCCTGAAATCTGTGCTAGTGCAGGTGTGTGTGTCACAGAAATGTACTATTTAAAACCCAAATAAAACCAGTGCTTCAGAATCCCCAACAGTTTTATATTCTTTGAAATGGAATCCACTGATCCTACTTAGGCCCAGTGCTTGCTCTTTAAAAAAAGAAGGAAAATAATCACTATCAAAAGGCTAAGTGCTGTTTTCAGACTTAATATTTTAGAAGCTTACCTTGCAGCCTTCACATGTAATGACACCATAATGGATTCCTGATGATTTGTCTCCACAGATCTTGCATGGAATAATTTCAATTTGAGCTGCAACAGAAGCACGCAACCAGTTAATTACATTTTCTTTTAAACACCTTATAAAAGCATTCCCTGATCAGCATTTGTACAGTGAAAACTAATAACCTGCTAAACATTATACTGCATTAACTATTCATTGCTGAACTGCAAGGATCCCCTAGAGCTTTGGACTAAATTATGGCTGCTCGTTATATAATAGCTTTTGGGTTATTAAAATGGGTCATTTGAGAAGGTGTTTAAGAACCCACAAGAAGGCTGGAATCAGCATTTCAAAGCCAAAAAGAGTAGGAGAGTTCACATTTTGGCCAAAGAGCTAAGATGACACTAGAAAGGTTTCTTCCAATCGCATTCATGTGAGATCATAGCAGGCAATTTTAAAGTTTGCCCTGCCTGGAATCAAATGCACCACTTTTCCCAGAGGGGCCACTCAGCTCCCATGGCCAGTCCTAAAGGGGGGGAACAAGGTGAAGAGCAACTGCATTTTGCATGAAAAATCCATAACTTTTGTATCTGAGCAGCAAGGGAACCATCAGCACGTATCTGTGTGTGCTGTCCCACAGAACAAGCAGGGAGGAGCACACACAGCAGCACTGAGTCCCTCCCCTGCAGCCAGAGGAGTCAGCGCAGCCTGGAAATGCTGGGCAGCTGTAAGGTGGGAAAGCCCTCATTTTCTATACTGAAATCCATCCATAGAAACACACCTACTGAACTCAACTCGCTGGGTGATTATCTCTAAATCAAGCACCTTCCCATCTGAGCATGGAGGATTAAGAGGGGACTCCTCTATGCCCAGGAACTCTTTTGGAGTCCCTGGCTGCAGTATTTTACTGGTAAGTCTGTTTGGACAGGGCTAAGGCACTGCTTCACCCTATGGAATAGCAGCAGCCTACATCTCCCATGTGCCTGGCTGTGCTCACAAACACCCCCTGCTCCAGGCAGAGACTGGAGAGCCCAGGACAGCCCCCCTGTGCTGCAGTGGGGTCGGGGTGAGGCTGCAGCAGTGCCCTGACCCAGCCTGCTCTGAGCAGGACAAACCCCTCGTGCTGTGTCCGGAGCTGTGACACGTTAGCAAGTGCTGTTCATCTCCTGAGGAACTGAAATCCAGTCACCAGCTGCCTGCCTGTTCAAGAGAGCTGCTATTTCATCCAGTTTAGCTATCCAGGCTATGACAACACATAAAATCCCATCTAATGCAGCAGCTTAACTTCAGTTGTACTCAACACTGTTTTCAAAAATTCATGTCTGCTCTTAAAAACACTGCATTTTACATGCTATTAAATCCCTAACTGGCTGCTTAATATTAAATAAGAATCATCTTGCAGTGCTCCTGTGTGCTCCAGTTCACTGCAGCTCAGGATCTGGCCCAAACCATAAGATAACTATAAAGCAGGAGAGCAGAAGACTTGTGCCACAGCACTGACTGTGCTGAAATATTCCTTCAAAACATTCTCCAGGTGACACCAAGTGCAATGATGGGGGCAGCTGAGTAGCACCCAAATGGGACTTATTTGCTCCCAGGAATCCAAGAGCAGCTGAAATGTCTGCTGGGGAAAGCAGTGCCCAACAGCCATGGACTACACTGCAGTTCACTGCAGCTTTCAGGATATTTTCATACAGCAGGACACCACTTGCACCTCCTTCCATTGTAAGGACCTTTGTATTCCTGACCTTTGATCCCCCACCGTCCTTGCAGTGACAGAACCACAGGCTGAAATCAAAAGGTCTGTTTAGGACACCTAAGGAAGGAAACACTTCTTCCCCCAAAATGGTTTTTAGTTCACTTTGCTCTCAGCAAACACATTAAACACAATGGAGCAGGAAGTGAACTAATAAAAGGGGAAAATAACGTGTGTGCTGTTTCATTAATGTGTTACATAAATTATTACTGGGGCATCATATGTTTATGAACAAAGCTTGGAGCAGAAAGGGCGGCACAACCCCCCTCACATCCACAGACTGAAGAACAGGCTGAAACCCACAGAAACTCAGGAGTTGTACAATGTGCAGTTCAAATTCAGAGAGCAATCCTGTGGGCAAATTCCAGAATAGCTCTACCAAATCCCAGTGGTGCCTTTCCAACACAGGATTATTTCTCTGCTGTGCTGCAGTGAATCAGCAGCCTTGTGCAGCTCCTTGGACAGGGCACTGACAAGGCTTATCTCCACAGCTCCATGGCAATGTATTTTTTACATTTCCCATTTATATACATAATTACTGCCTTATTTTGAAGAGGTATGATATAATTGGATCTGGTTTATCTACAATCTCCAGCACGTTAGTTAAATCACCCATGAAGCCTGTCTATGCAATCCCTATTTCTTAAGCAACAGGACATTTGCAGAGGGTTTCTGAAGGAATGTAACATGCCTTCAAAGTGATGGCCTAAAGCTAGGTTAGTAATAGTCTAAAAGGTGCCATAATTAGTCCCAAATGCATTTTCCAGGGTGCTTTACTGGCAGAAGAGAATCTCCACAGATTCACAGGCTCCAGCTGTGCCAGCATTTACCCACCATCCTTTGTATGAGCAACGGCACCAAATCAGGTACTCAAATTTACATCTTCAAGGTACTTCCTTTCAATCAGGCACAGAGCATTTAAAACTCCAAGTTCCTGTTTCACTCAGAGACACAGGCCAGTGGCTGGATCTCGCAGCAGAACTCACTCGGGACTGCCACAACCAATTGTAGTAGAAATGAATGCACAGAGAGATCAGATCAATTACTGCTCCACGTGGGGCCTGTGCAAATGCACTCATTGAAATGGAACCCCTGTCACGTTCATACACTTTCCACAGAGCATGAAAGGACTTAAAGATACTTTAAACTCACTAAATGCAAATTGCCTGCGCCAAGATTATGCATTTTTTCTTACAAGGGTGAAAATATTTTCCCCACTTTTAACTTTGACATGCAAATATGTACTTGCTAAAACCTTGTTCTTATGCAAACAAGGCAGGTGGGAAATATTTTTACATGTCAAGAATATGTTCCGACTTGGTTTCTCACATTCCCAGAGTTACTTAAAGCTTCCTACTGTGCTCAAATTAATTGTACCTGTTCTGTGCTTACATTTATTTATATGGTATATTTTTCAAGATTACATAAAATACTCTAATTCATGTTTTAGACTAGAATTAGCCTAAATTACAGTTTACAATTTCTGTCTCCTGGGGTGGTGCTCAGGCTGATTCTGGTTCATGCATGAGCAAATTATTTCTTAAATATGAATTGCAGAAAAAAATAAACTCTTGTGGTTGCTTAGAAACCGCCACAGATACCCAGGTGACAGATGTAGTTTGTATTCCCAGATTAAAGGCCTAAGACTCTTTCACACCCTGAAATAACAGTGCTCCAGAATACTACCAAGGATGTCCTGTGCCAAAGGCAGCAATGAGGAGGAATAAAAGCCCAACCAAACCACCAAGAGCAACAAATGCGAGCTCAAGCTCCAAGACCCACTGCAGGCACAGAACAAGCTGCTACAGAAACAGGTCCTGAGAGAAAGAAGGGACCATTCAAGGGCTGGAGGCAGCAATCCCTACAGACTGGTGTCACACCAGCTCCTCTCCACAGGAGAGGGCCTCTGACACCCACCACCACCTCTCAGTCTATGGGCCTTCACTTGGAGCTGTGCTATCACCAGACTTCCCTTCTGCAATGTCAGGTGATCCTCATTTGACAGCAGGAAAAAGGAGTGTGGACTCTCATCTGCTCAAAATCAGACAGAACAGGAACTTGAGCCCAAGTATCACAGGCAAAAGACCCCTCTTTTTACCCCCTGAACCTTTCCTCTTCCTCCATGCACTGTCTGCACATGGCAGCTGCCTGAAGCAGCTCTGGTATGCTGCAATAACACACTGCCTCCACCTCACTGCTAGGGAATGTGCCTACCACACAACCAGAGACAGCACGAAATGACATCTTTTCCTGGCACCTGAAACACAAGAATATGCCTTATTCCCTCCTGTTCCCCAAACCTGGAACAGTTTCACTGGGTTTGCCTGCCTTTTTGGAGCTTCCTCCTCCAACCAAACCCTCTAGACAGCCTCTCCCTTTTTGTTAATTCCTGCACCATGAAATGTTGCTTTATTCCTTGTCCAGTTTGAGCAGGAGGGAAGGAAGAAAATCCAATTCTGTGTTTGTGAGGGAATGCTCTGCACGAGCTCATCATAATCTTGAATTTCTTCCCTTCTGACTTGTTGGGCAGACTCAATTCAGGGCTGTGCAGCCAAGTAAAGCACAGGGCATCCTTTTCCCCAGTTCTGTCATTTAAACAGAAACACTCTGAGCCTCAACACAGCAAAGTGTATTACCAGTCCACCCTGAAGAACACATTTTTCAGAAGAAAAAATTATTTTCCAAAGACAGAAGTTTCTTCCTCCCCATTGAGGTGTCTGAATGAAATGTTTGTTCCTAGTGAATTAATTGTCTTGGGGTAGAGAAAGGATTTTTCTGTTCCTCCTTCTGCTTTCACACTGTTATTTTAAAGTGGTACATGCACACAAATAACACTTTTTTTCCCAATTCACAACAGGTATGAAACCTCAGATTTGGTATCCTGGGAAGGGCTCTTCAGTGGAAGCAAATATTGGTTCCCATTCCTGCCTTTTAGGTGAGATTCACCTCGCTGACCTGAGCTATCTTGAAAGTTGGGTACCTGATTGAAGCTAATTGTTTTGTCTGCTTCTACAGTGCTGAGGAAGGGAGGAAGAAGGAAAGAGAAAAGGAAAGGAAGGGAGAAAGAGAAAGCAGAAGGAAAAAGAGCATGATTCATCTTATTCAAGACAAGCAAAATGAACCCCTGAGTGGAGATGCCTCCTCTTCACTCAACAGTGAAGGAATTTAATGATACCTTAATTACAAGCCTAACTTTTAGAAGGTGAAAGTTGGGTGAATCTGACTGTCTCTTACTAATTCTGAATTAAAAAATTAGCATTTTCTGCAAGGCAAACCTGTGTGGGAAGTGCTCCCTTCCCCCCAGTCCAAGGGGTCCCAACTGCCTGTGTGCTCTGGCACCACTGAGCCATGAGAACTTCTGAGATGTTCCCTGGCACAGCTCCCAGGGTAGAGAAATTCCAGGCACACACCTTCCTTTTTCACTCAGCAAAGATGGACTTAAGCACATCCTGGTTAGTCTGCCAGACTGGTCTCTATTCCTTAAAACCTCTGTGGGCACTGCACATCCTTCTGGGATCCAGGGCTTTCCGGGGAAAGCATCCTAAGCCAACCCCAAGTGCTGGCTGAGCTGAGGGCTTGCCTGGAGGCTGGATGTGGGGTACACACAACAGCCAGGGTGGCAGCTGGGACCTCCTGGCTCTCGGGGCACTGCTCAAGAAGTCACCCCTTCCCTGACTGCAGCAAAGGTTTCAGTTCCTTCCCCGGACGTGGCTCACCTGTCCCCACCTCACTGTTCTGCTGCTCAGCCAGAAGGGCTCACAGACAAACATGATACACAGACAAATTGGGCCAACCTGCTTCTAAAGGGCTGCAGTTTGTGCCAGACATCCCTGCTAGTGCTGTTTGTAAGTATATTGATTAAATTAGGAGGCATGCATATTCAGTGACACAGTCATACATATTCATTGACTCAAACAAGGGTACCGCATGTAATGTGGTATTTAAAGCAACATGATATCTGATCACAAACTGAATTAACAAGGAATGATTTTACTATATAATATTCTAATCTTCCTGCATTTTCAGCTTCATTACCTAAATAATTTGCTCTGTCATGTACCCTCGGTAATTTGAGCTGGCTGCAAACCCCCCGCCTGCCAACACCTGCCGCTCCCAGCGCTGCAGTTCCAGCGCTGCAGTTCCGCGGAGCCCGGCGCTGGTGGCAGCACAGCTCTGCCACCCCAGCACTGCACCCAGGGACCCATCCCCTCACAGCCCCCAAACACCGAGTGCTGCTGAGCACAGCTCTGCCACCCCAGCACTGCACCCAGGGACCCATCCCCTCACAGACCCCAAACACCGAGTGCTGCTGAGCACAGCTCTGCACCCAGGGACCCATCCCCTCACAGCCCCCAAACACCGAGTGCTGCTGAGCACAGCTCTGCCACCCAGCACTGCACCCAGGGACCCGTCCCCTCACAGCCCCCAAACACCGAGTGCTGCTGAGCACAGCTCTGCACCCAGGGACCCGTCCCCTCTCAGACCCCAAACACCGAGTGCTGCTGAGCACAGCTCTGCCACCCAGCACTGCACCCATGGACCCATCCCCTCACAGCCCCCAAACACCGAGTGCTGCTGAGCACGGAGCTGCCTGGGACACAGCCGAGGCGGTTTTACAGCCCCCGGTCAGCGCTCCGAGCAGAGCTGTGCAATGTTCCTGCCCATCCCTGGTGAAGGGGTGTTTATCCCACACACGGCCCCCACCAGAACGGCACTCTGGCCACGAGCAGGAGCCTGCAGGGATACACCTGGCAACAAGGAGATCCAGAGAACTACCAAAGCCCAGTATCCCGGAGATTTGTGTCTCACAGCTGGACCTTCTCAGGTCCAGTAAGGCTGGAATTCCAGCAGAAGCCTTCCCAGCACACAGGATATTCCTTGTGTCTTCCTCTCCATCACAGATCCTCCTCTAGCTGAGCTCAGCTGTGCAGTGGCCCTCGGGGGGTATCAGATGGGGAACTTTCTGGGTATGTTTTTCCATTTTCACATCTTTGGAACTGCCGATGCTCCCAAATTTGGCCGAAATACTCTGGAAATCAGGAGGATTGGGGTGATGGGCAGAAAACCAGACAAACACAAACAACCTCTCCAAGCCTTGTTTCCTTAGGAAATCACACTGGTAATAAAATAAAATAAATACTGGGGTTATACTGGTACAAATCCTTTGAAGTCTGTGGGTGTGATGGGTGGAGTAGAAACGAACATGGCCACCACAGTATTAATTAAAAGTAAAGTATGAGCAACACCTCAAACGCACGAGGCAGAAATGCTGCAATGCCAGGACAACCTCTGGGCCTGGGCACAGCTGGATCCCTGAGCAGTCACCTGACACTGCCCTCCCAACCCCGCAAACATTCCCCTCCAAAGGGTGTCCCAGGAGATCCCTGACAAACAGCACAGCCCCTGCTGGGGCTGCAGGGCTGACTTTTAGCAATCAGCCTCAATTCTTTCAACCTGTCACTGACTCGGGTACGTTGAAGGTGCAGGAAGAGCTCCCGTGCTCCTGTCAGGATCACTTCAGGGCTATTGTTCAGGGCTATTGTTTTGCTTTAAGTCAAGAAATTTTACTGGCACAAATTTTAACTTAAAGAACCAAAGCTTTGCTATCGCATCAAGGACTGGCTTCAACAAGGAATACCTGAATACCTAATGAGAGAAGGCAAGATGGAAAAAGGTTTGGGTCCTCTAACAGGCAAAACTGTTTTAGTGAAGCTGTTGTGTGAGGTCTCTATGTTTTTAATGTCATATTCAAATAGAAAATTGCTGAAAAACTTGAATGTCATAATATCGTAATACTCTTAATTTTCATGAAGAAAAATTAAACCCAAGTCCCAACACCAACAATGTAGGACTTGTGCAAGTGTTTACAAACACAAACAAGCTATAAATTGATTTAGGAGTTTTAGAGGAACTCAGAGAGGATGTTTACTCCCTCTCATTCACGTGTACAACACTGAGTGATTTAAATTTCCTTCTGTATAACAGTCTTCTCTCTCTCTCCACTATCTTTGCTTTACCCATCCAGAAACATTCTCATTCTGCTGCATTCAGACGTGTTCTCTTGTCCAGGAGCACAGAGGAGAATCAACCCCTTGTTACATCCAGGGCACACAATTGACATCCTCCCACTTTGGGAAATCCAGGGAGTTCCAAAAGCTCCAGCTTTGTTACTACTTTCATGAGCTTAAATCAAATAATGAAGATGGCTGAAAATACGGACACTGTAACAACTTCTTTTGAGGAGGAGTTAAAACCCAGAAAAACCCAACTCTGAATACAAATGTGTCTTTTTATAGCGGAGGAGATCCCCTCACTGCCACAGCACACAGAAAACACAGTAACCAAGCTCCCCGGCAAAGAGCAAGAGCTGGGAAAGAGGGAAGGGAGAAGTGTTTCTGTCAATGTCCTGTGCATTTCAAACCAAGGCATCTGAAGACTAGTTTGATAATTTCCACGTGGTCAGAAGAGACTTCCAAATTTCATAAGACACCTTTTTTTTTTTCTGCAACATTTTGACTTCTCACTTCCTTGGTGGCTCAGGTGCTTATGAATAAACACTCAATGATTTCATCCCCCTTTTCTTCCTCTGGCTGAAAATTAGCGAACACAGCTTGGAGTATGATTAATTTGACTGGGCTAAATGGAATTCTTGTTAGATAAAGCAATTCAGAAAAAGTTTTTCACAAGAAAAGAAAACTCACTGCCACTGCAATCATGTAATTCTCTAATGAAATATAATACAGTTTTAATCAAGGCCCTGAACTGCATGTCAAGAAATGGATACTATAAATACTATAATCCTCCCCAGTGCTGATATGCTGTGAGAATGGGGATGGTGTCTCATTTTCTCTATCTATATAAGCAGGATAATCATTCTTTATCTCTACCTCTATCTACAGCTACCTCAGATGACTGGTGCTTACTGCCAAATCTTGGGTTTTGGTCCTATGGCCCAAGGAGCTGTGAGCAGACCTCCAGAGCACCCAACCTGCAGCGCTCTGGACTGGAGAGATGGAAGCTGCCACAGAACTGCCCAACAGCCCTGCTTCCTGTCTGACTTTGTTACTTCCCTTTTTCACTTTTAAAAACCAAGCTTACAGGTTTAATTACACCCCTACAGAGCACTGCTCTTGACAAAATGACACAAAACACAAGTTTTAGAAGCGATAGAGGTGTGAGCTCTTACCACAGGAACTGCCAGCACTGACTTTTTCTACTCTGCTTTGCTCCTGCATTTCTTCCCAAGCAGCAAGTGGGGTTTATGTGCCTCCCTGATGTATTTTTACAGGGTTCTGGAGTTCACTCAGGCTTTGACATCCCTAATTTTTCCTACAGATAACCACTAACCCTGAGCATTTGTGAAGAGGAACACCTGCAGCAGGGGTACAAACACAATTCTGCCATGATCAAACCTACCCTGTGCTGCTAAAACCAACCACTGCACATTGTCTGTCACAGGAAAAACGACCAACAGCATGGAGCTGGTGGGCCAAGATGTGTGAGCACCTTGAGGCAGTGCAAGTGCCCTTGTACATTCAATCACACTGAGGTCCTCGTAGTCTTTACAAATTATTTTTCTCTTACATTGGGAAAAGTAAATCTACACCAATTTCTCCTTCCTGAAGCTGGTCTTTCATTCTGTACTAGTAGTGGAGAGGGAAAAAAGTGAAATCTGCAGGAGAACACAATTCATTTATTTGCTGGAGTAAGCTGGGCAATACTAAATGCATTCTCCCCCTTTCCTCCAGAAAGAAACCTGTACTGAAAAGTTTAAATGTATTTATACTTCTGTCCCATTTCCTAAATCTCTGGAAGAAACTAATATCGAATTGGTTATAATAAATAAAGTCTTGTAGAAATGTAGATTTTGGAGTCAAAATCTAAATTACCTCTGACATTTGCTTCACAGACTAATGCACAGAGCCCCCATTTGATATGAAGTTTGCTACTCTCAGGTGTTGGACAGGGTCTTCTGAAGACTGGCATTTGTAGACTCCAACACTGCCCTCCCACCTTCTTTTTCCTAATTAATTGTACTGGCTTAGGGCAACATCTCACATTTCTGTTTATTTGCTTGCAGTAGGAAAACAAAGAAGATCTTATCAACCACTCGTCAATTTTATGCACCACTTCAGCAAGTCAGCCACAGCTACCACAGCTCAACAGCCTTCACTGAAGTATTTTTCATAGGCTGCAAACAATCTGAAATTATCAACACTCTGAAGGCAATCATTTTAGTCCTTATTCCAATGTACCCACAGGTACTAGTCATAAAATAACCCCAAATCAAACAACAAAACCCACCCAAACACACAGACCTGGGAAAACCAATCACTTGCAACATAGTGCCAAAGTTATTAACAATTTAACTTCATTCATTAGCAGGTGACAGGGCCCAGTGCCAAAGGGACACGAGGTTGGTGAGCAGACTGTGGGTCACACACAGCCTCATTCCTCCTGCCCATGGCACGTTCCAGCCCAGCACTGCCCACGTCTCACAGCCCTGAAGGTGGTCTCTGGTCAGAGCTCCTCACCACCACACCTTCCATCACAATGCACACCTTTCCCTTTCCAGTCAACCAAGCTCCACTCTGAGAGACTTTTCCCCAGAGGGAGCGAGTCAGTCTGGAGAAAGGAACATGGAATGAACTCAGAAGAGGTAACCAAGTAGGGGAAGAACCCAGTAAGGCCTCTTAAACCAAGTGTTTGTCACAGTTCAGCTTCTCCTGCCGTTTTTGCCGTGCTGCCCACATTCTATAAAGGGTTTGCCTCGGCAGAGATTGCAGGATGTGTTGCTGGGCATCGAGAAACGAGGTTCTGCACAATTAAGTTAGAGCCAGGCTGGTGCAGAAGCCATGTCCTTCCAAGAGAGTTGCACTTCAATGAAAAACCACTCAAAACCTGAATTTACTTCTAGAAGAAAAAGTTGCAGGGAAAAAAAAAAAACAAACCAACAAAAAAGTGTTTCACCCAGACTTTCATCCATCATTCTGAAGTGACTACATCTGCATTTTTAAGATATTTTCTTTTTGGCTGTACATGAATTTGATGTCATTAAAAAGGCTTCCTTTGATGCTGTATGCCAAGTAGAATCATTAGCTTCTCACAAAGGTACACTCTAAATAGTCTAGTTTAAATTTTCATTTTCAGATGATTCATCTAAGAGATGAACAATAACAACCAAAACCAACTTGAGAACTCTAAACAGTAAAAAGCCTTTTAGCTGCACTCACTCATTTATTAACTCCCTCCAACACCTCCTGCCTGGATTCACATGGCAGCCAATACTGAGCATGAATTCTGCAACTCCCTTTGTGATTTATGGCCATTACAAGCAAATCACCACCAGGTTCCCTCACCCACGAGGTTCTTCTGGAGTCTGTATTCTGAATCTTTCTGGCTGACACAGGGTCACTTGGTTTTAATCCACAGATGCTTTCCACTGCCACTATTTCTAGCATGTGTGTTGTTTTCTCCCAGCTCCTCTTCAGGAGTCCTCAGCAGAGGTCATTAGAGGATTAATGAAGCCCAGGGACACCAGGGGAAGCGGCATCCTCAGCCAATGCAGCCTCATCTATTCCCCTGGGGCTTGGAAGGGGAGCATAAAACACAATAACCATACCTCGGGTTCCTCCATTTCAATGAAAATAGCACTACAGTCCAACACCCAAGAAATTATTTACAGCTGATAAATGTTTCCTGATATATATTAAGACACCAGCAAGTACAGACATCAGCAAAAGCTTACAGCGTTTTTTTATGACGCAGGCCCAAATCTCTGCTGAACAAATCTCTGTGTTTTCCTCCCCAGGAAAGACACCTCATTTAGCCCCTGCCCCACTTCAGAGGGAACAGTATTAGTGTACATGTGGGATCAAAAGGAAGGTTACATCGCTTCTGCAACAACTGCCTGGCCAGGTCACAGAACTCCTTGGTAGCCTTTGTGGTACTTTCTTGACTTGCACAAAGGTACACGATGGTCCTTCAGCTCTGTGAAGTGGCCCAGGGTCACCTGGCTGGCCAGGGACGATGGAGAAGCCACAGGAGGGCAGCTCTGCCTGTCTGCAGCCCAGCATGCACTGCTCCCTCTGATGTTCCCTGGAAAAGGGTACAGGAGGAAAACACTATGACCTGGCCCCAAAAACTGCACCAGGAGGGAGAACGTGCAGGATGGTATCAGAGGAGATGGAAGTTTTATGGGTTCTGGCTTACAGCAAAATAAATGCACCATCAGTTCTATCAAACAGCCTCAAAACTACTCCTGTCACAGAGAAAGCTTTTTTCCCTAACATGTTCTTCAAACCATACATTACAGTGATGTCCCCCCCTAACCAAGCTCACGCTATTTCCCTGGACTTGGCTCTGCTTTTGTGCTTCTTTATACCCTCATGATGTCTATATACACCACACTCTGTTTGAAAACCTTCTTCATTTCATGACAAGGATCATGAAAGAAAAAAAAAATGAGTTGCCCACAAAAACGTTTTAGAGAATTACAAGCTTGTGAAAAGAAAAGGTCTAGCAAAAGCTCTTCCTTTGCCACAATCAGATTAGGTGCTATGACCTTCATTAAAACCCCTTCTGTCTACTCATTTCACAGCATTTAATTTCCTGCCTCTTGGTGATTAAACCAACTGAAAGGTAGTAGATAAAGCAAGTTTGCTCGCTGTTTCAAACGGATATATTAATGCTTTACGCTTAAAAAGCTTTCAGAGTGTCTTCAGAGGCTGATTAACAAACATTGTACATAAACCCGTGTCTGAGGTCAGACTGTGGCAGCAGATATGTGACTGAGACTCACTACAACAGCTCGATTGCAGCGCTGTACCACAGGATACCTCCACTGCATACATTAAGGAAGCTTAAAGTTAAGCTTCACATATTTAAACACTAACAAAGTCTACTTAATGGCAGTCTTCAAAATGACAGTGGCCTCCTAATCTGCTGCAGATAAAGAAGTGCCAAGATTAATGATTACGTAAGTGCATCACAGAGCCCAGAAACAATAATCAGCTCTTCTGTTGTTATTTGTGTACAAAGGCTATTAGAGTCATCTGACATTCCAAAATCCAATTTAAAGTTGTTAAACCCCTTTCACGTACTTATTCGAGGTTGGAAAACCGAGAGGTTCAAAAAGGGAAAGGAAGGGTTTGATTTCCTAATTCTTTTTCCCTTACTGATTTTGCTCTAAGCCAAATCTCTCTTTAAGAATTGCAAAAAAATAAGCTTTTAAACAATGCCTGGAGTAACCAATATTGCTGTTGAAGGAATAATACCAATAAAACCTTAACATGCTTAGATAGCAAAATTTAAAATAATGACTACAAGCTAACCAAGTAACTATTCTACAGAAAAAGACCCCATTGAATTGAGGGTGTCGCTGACGTTGTCAGTGCAACTCCGACAATCTTCAGCAAATCAGGGTGAGAAGCTGAAGGTGCTCAGGCACCAAACACCCATCCTGGGCTATTAATGGACTTGGTGAGAATGAGAACTCCCTCTCCGGGTTACCAGAGCCACAGGACCGTCTGCAGGAGAGCAGCGCGCTGCAAACCAGGCAGGGACAGGGATGGCTGCAGGCTCTCTGAACACCGCCACACAGGCAACTGTTTTCCCACAAAATCCTTTAGAATTCAAAACCACCTTCTTTGTTGATGACGGAGGAGTGAAAAGCGAGAACAAAGCGGGGCTCCTCCTGGTTCCTCCGTTCGCCGTTCTCTCCGGGCCCAGAGGAAGGCAGGGACAGGGGCAGGGATAGGGACAGGGCAGGGGCAGGGACAGGGACAGGGACAGGGGCAGGGGCAGGGCAGGGGCAGGGACAGGGACAGGGACAGGGACAGGGACAGGGACAGGGACAGGGACAGGGACAGGGACAGGGGCAGGGACAGGGACAGGGACAGGGACAGGGGCAGGGTAGGGACAGGGTAGGGACAGGGACAGGGACAGGGGCAGGGGCAGGGCAGGGGCAGGGTAGGGACAGGGACAGGGACAGGGACAGGGGCAGGGGCAGGGGCAGGGCCAGGGGGACAGACCCTGGCCAGACCCCAGACAGATCCCGGCCAGAGCCGGGGACAGAGCCGGGGACAGACCCCGGACAGAGCCGGGGACAGACCCCGGACAGACCCCGGACAGACCCCGGCCAGAGCCGGGGACAGACCCCGGCCAGAGCCGGCCCAGCCGCCGCAGTGCCGTGTGCCGGGCTCGGCTGAGGGGACAGGGCCGGGCTGGGCTGTGGGCTCTGCAGAGCACAGATCCGCTCCCTCGGCCGGGACCCAGAGCAAGGGCAGGTGCCGGCCCTCACAACCCGGCTGGTGGGCGGCAGAGCCGAGAAAAGCTTTTCCTTCCCTGTTGACATCGGGACTAAACCAGCCCGAGTTCCTTGTGCAGCACAAACGAACCATTACCGTGTGCAGAAGCTTTTTCTTTAGGCTGCGAAGTGCTTCCCTAGTGTTCCCCAGGGTAAAGTCAATTAAGTGATAACTGCATCTGTGCAGAAAGAATTCAAAATGCTAATACCCCCACCCAGATAAGTCTTCAACCTTGCCTGCTTATTTATCTCCAGCTCTTAGAAATTATTGCCATGAATGCTCCAGTGCCTTCCCCCATTATCTTTGCAATCCTGCTTCTTCCTCACAGGAAGGCAAAAAGCACAGCACACAAGCACTGTACCACTTCAACCACGCTGGGGAGGAAAACGATACAGGCAAAGACGAATCAGCTCATCTACTGCAGAGAAGCTACTGGCAGGTTTTGCTGCTCTCCAAGTTCGTTCATCCAGCCTACAGAGGTAAGAAAATCTGCTATGCCATCAGAGGCTCACATACTCTAGAAATAACAGCAGTTTGCATCATGAATTATCTAACATGATTCACCACTCGGGGAAAAGAAAATATATCGTGTTTGGTGGTGTGCCATTTGGCCACCAGACTCTAGAATTTTAATGTTTGTTATCTTTGCAATGGAGATAATGCAACGCTGGGCTCGGGCATCTGCTCTAAGATGGATTCCTCACCTCAACAGGAGTCGACCTGTGAAATGCAAGGCTCTGGCCACAGGTGCTGAATGTGTCCCCATGCTTTTAAAGTGAAAAAACCCCACGTAGAACCCAAAAAACCCGGTACTGAAAACAAAAGAACTCGATGATGTGCTGACTTACCATCCACACCTATATGAATGCCTTAGTACTTTATTACTTTTGTTTATAAAAAAATAAGAAAATTGCAAAATGGCCATTAAAAACTCCCTCTAACAGAAAACACTGACACTTTTTTCAAACAAGTCTGACAGTTCCATAAGGAGAACACAGCCCTGTGACCCACAGAACCGGGCAGAATACAAGCATTGGGTAGAATACAAGTATGACCAGGAGATTACACAGTAAGATTATTCATTCAACTATTGCTAAAGGTATCTAACAGACTAAAAGGGAAAACTCAACTTGCTTCACACGGTTGATATTTGGTTCTAAAGGCCAAATCAACCAAAAAGGTAGAAGCTGGCTAGTAGTGAACGTATTTGATTTGTGTTTCCTCAAGTAAAGGAGGCTTGATAAAAATTAGAAGAAAATAATAGAAACAGCACATGTATTACTGCAATCATTTCATCCAAAACCAATCCAAACTGGTTCACAAGATGAGCTTCATCACTTTGTCAGGACAAGAAAAGCACCTTGTAACCAGAGCTGAATGAAGCCTACAATAATTTACTGAGTGATGAACATAATCTCTCAACCCTTTAAAGACAGTCCTTACCCATCATTTTTGCTGATCTCTTCCAATGCTGTGTTCTGCACACACCAGAAAACAGACTGGAACAAGCACCAGGAAACTCCAAAGTTTTAACACTGTACTATTTTAAAAGGCTCACACACAGTTTCTATACGGTCCTTGATAAAGTCCCAAAACATTTAACCAGAACTCCCCTACTCCTACTCTGGAGAACACTTGCAGCATAACTTGATTATCCAAAGCTCCCAGGGGACAAATGGAAGCAGAGATACATGGGGAACAGCCAGAGGTCTTCTGAGAATAACGGAAGTGAAAGGAGAGGAAACAAACTCCACAAAGGACTGTTGGCTCAGCTCAGCCCTGAAGTTTCCCTATTCCTGAATGGAGCATTCATTAAGTAAAATAAGCTTCTTTAAGCAAGCTTTCCAAACGATTGTAAAAACCATCTGACAAAGTGAAGAATTATTGTTCGTTTTGGTACTTGACTCTCCCGAGAGAGAGGCAGCTGTTGTTCCTACTGTAGTAATTTATTAGCCAGTGGTACCGCTGTACCAACGCTCCTGGTAGGGTCTCAGTGGTTAACAAGCAGCCAAATTCTTTCCAAACTTGTGTTTCCCCAAGTATTATTTGGAAAACACTGCTAGAAAAAGTTCCAAACTGAGCGAGAAACACCAACAGATTTATCACAAGCCTTAACACGGGGCAGAACATCTACACAGAATAAATCTGTTCGGGGAGTTGCGGGTGCTTTACACCGAAAGTACAAGTTTTTACTTATATTATTGCAGCACAAGTTAATGCCAATTAAGTAGGAGAGTCACTTTGGATTTAGCACAGAACCTGGCCCAGGGCACTGGCACACAGAATAGAAATAAATACTAATCGTGCTTGCTCACACTGAGAGGATTAGATAACTACAGACGTAGGAAATTAAAACCACAACAAGATGACCCCACGCTCATGATTTCCCTGTTGGAGCAGATCAGTCAATATGAATAATCGACAATGTAAATTGAAATCCTCAGATAAAAATAATGGTTTTACCGCTTTATTTCTCTTCACTTGCACAGAAATTGAGTTGACTATCTCTGACAATGCCATGGTTTAATATTCTAAACACACTATCTTCTTTAACAATGCCTGGAATAGGAACAAGCTGCTGAGCCAGATCCTCAAGGGGTGAAAATCAACACTGCTACACTGACTTCAGTGGAAGCACATTGATCTTCACCAGCTAAAGCTTTGGGCCCTAGTGGGCAATTAGGTTTCTATTATATGCTAATTTAAATAATGCACCACAGAACATTTGCTGTACAATAAAGCAAGTCTACATTCTTCTGTGGAAAAGGACAAGCATTTGCTGTGGCATGATGAGAGTTATGGATTCTGGTTTCAAAGAGCAGGATGGAGTTTCGGTATAAACTACTCCTCATAATAACATTTTTAAACCTGCAATTACTCATACTATACTACTCTGGGAAGCCTATAATTATTTGGTAGGTTCTTACCAACGTCTAGTCTAAATCATAATTGCTAACACTGCCTCCTTCAAAGGAACTAGTGACTCTGTTAAAATCTGGTTTTTGTTAGGTTCCTACTACACAAAGTGGCTGTGCTCTAATGTTATGATCTGTATTCAGTTGAGGAGGAAAACCAAGCTGATTTATGTCATAATCTTGAGCCTTTGAGCAAGGCCTGAACAAAAAAAAAATGAATACAACAATCCCACACGCTTCTTTTGAGGCTTCTGAGGTGGCTGGGTTGGAACAGGGACCGTGGCTGCGGCTGACACAGGCCAGAGGTTTTTTGCCACACAAGTTTATGGCACTGAGGACCATCTGTAACACTCTCTCACTCTCACAGGCAGGCCTCACACTCCAGCCACAAGACAAACAAGCAGAAAAGCTGGGTTCAGCAACAATGACACCAAAAAAGATTTTCAGGGGTCACAGGGCAGTTCAAGCTATCATCCTCATGTTAAAAATGTTAACAGCAGTCATTAAAAGATGTTTTGCTCTCTTCTGTAGCATTTTTTAGGTATGAGATCTTCTTTCAGTCTCCTTTTAAATGTCATTGGCACCCTTCTTCCTGCCTTAGTCATCAACAACCAAGTTATTACCGTGCCAAGGTCCTGCATAAATTTTTGTGGACTTCTGATGTAGTTGGGATGAGGGCATCATTCCACACTTACAGGTTCTGCTATGCTGCAGCCCTTCAAGTGAAGTGAAGGACTGGGTACATACTCTGCTCTGAAAGCTGACAGTTCACCCCAGAACAGCAGTTTGGGAGCCCTCTGAACACCTCCTTAGAGAGAGGGGTCAGCACAGCAGGGTTCTCCCCATGTGTCTGACTTGCACATGGAAAGTCATGGCAGAAACCTCCTGGAGATGATACTCCACCTAAAGACTGAAAAAACATGCACACAATTCCAACTGGTCTTTTCCAGGGAACCACTCAAGGCAGAAAGGCAGAGTAATGTGTGCTCACATAGGCCAGCAAGGTGAGATGTGGCACTGAGCTCCTCACAGCACTTTATTCCCTTTACAAACATACCTATCCTGGCAACCATGCTCCTCTCTGGCTGCATTTGTAACTGCTCAGAAGTACTTTCATTTCAAACAGAAAAAGATGATATAGAGTCAAGCATTTGTAATGGTATCAACCACACAAGAAGAACGTGCCATGCAGGGAAGATCTAAAACATCCCCACAGTAAGAACTGATCCAAAGCCTCCCCTGAGCTCCTCAGCCACCACATCACTGTACTTTGGGTGGGCTCTGCAGACACGGGGAAAACTCCAAAGAAAGAAGAAACTAGAACTTATTTTGGTTAAGGTCCTGATGAACTAACTCCACAAGCATTTCAGCCAGCACAAACCCCCAGTCACTGAACAGAGGTGGCCTCCCCTCCTCCCCCAGTGCCTGCACAGCTCTCACTGCAAGGGCCCAATGAGGAGTAACTCGGGTTGAAACTGTTCTTTGGGGGATTAACTTTAACCTGAATTGGTTTCCTGACTTAACTCCCCACGTGACTGCGGAGATGCTGCTGGTGCTCACACAAGGGAGGGGTGCATTTGTTTGGCAATGCCAGCTTAGGGGAGACTAAAATACACAGAGCTCAACTCTCAGGCTGCTGGATTGGTATGAGGAGATCTGGGGTAGCAGGCAGAAGGACAAGGAACACAGGGTTAGTTTTCCAAGAAACAGAATAGTCTGTGAATAAGTCATTGGTTTCTACAGCCAGTATTGCTGTGAAACTTGAAGCAAGTCACTTATTTGATGTGTCAATTCCTCAGCTGTGAAATGAGGACAACGCTTCCTTACATCACCAAAGTGTCGTAAGTTGAAAATTAATGACTGAGGCACTTGGACACTGGTGCTGAGGGCCAAGTCAGTGTGCAGCTACCAGAGCTGAGTGATTAGTGACAGGGAGGGACTAAAGAATCAACATATTATTTTTGGTGGACTATTTCCTTAGAGGATAAAGCAGAGTAACTGCTACTTACTTGATTGCAAGGAATTGAAAGAGCTCTCTGTAGCTCCCTCGTGGGTGGACACCTAAACAATTAAATAGCCATGACCTAATTTTAGCCAGAAACCTTATGTCACAAGGAATTTACAGGGAGGCGTCTTCTGTATGTGCAAAAGTAATTGCACTGTGGAAGGATAGTTGACCAATGTGTTAATGTAGTTGTACAACATTTAGGGACAGACTGTATCCCACTCTCCTTCCGTACCCCACTCTCCTTCCTCATATTCCCAATTCCAAAATTTCTGACCATAAGACTGCATGATAAAAATATCATAGGACCAGGACTGAAAGAAATTCTGTGAACATGCTGCTCCCAGCATCGGCATGATGGAATCAGTTCAAGGAAAATTTACATAAAAAGAAGTGTAAGGCTGGTAGGAGAGGTTATAATCCAATCTCACCTTGTGTGTGACAGAGACGATGGGATATCACCAGTGGGTTTTGCATGATGCCTATACACACCAGTGACACAGAAGGCACTTCTTTTGAAGTGCCATTATTATGCACATACAGCCATCAAGTGATAGAAAACACATCCCAGTTCTAAAAGAAGTTGTTCCAACAGCTTGTTTTCCTCACAGTTACAACCTGTCCTTTCCTTCTAGCCTGAACTTTCCTGCCTTCCTTCAGAAGCATATGGGAAACATTTCTTCCTCTCAGGCTAACTCAGGATTGGTACCACGGGATTGGAAAGCTGGGACTGGAAGTCCCCGTGCTGTGACAAGCACGGCGTGTGAGCCAGGGCAAGTCACAGAACCAGCACAGTACAGCATGGCCAGCCTCTGTGAGATGTGTCGGGCTCACTGCAAACACCGGGAGCCAAAGGATTAAATAACTTCATGGAGCTGGGCACATGCCTTTCTGTAATTCAGTTCTTACCTGCAGAACACCAGGATTAGAGGCTTCCTATCTGTGAGGATCTATTAAACACCATATTGTGCTTGGATACATGAATAGGAACAGAAGCCACGTAAATACTTCAAGCGGTAAATAGTGTTTCAAGTCTTACTGAGCTTATTATGTCTCAAGAGCTCATTATGTCCTCACTAGATTAGAGAGCACATATTCAAAAAACAAACACAAACCTAAGGAAAGCAAGAATACCCAAAGAAAGCTTTCAAGTTGAAATACCAACCTCAGGATTTTTGCTCCTGCCTTATGATTTTGAGACATTGGGCTGACAATCTAAAAATCCCCAGAAAGAGTTAACACTGACATTCTGTTTCCTCGGTCCTCTTGGCCAGGGCATCAGCCCTAAATAATAATTATTATGAAGATGTATCAGTGGGTTAAAAAAAAAAGTGTCAACATAAAGTGAAAATCCTGAACTATCTGGCTCAGCACTGAAGAGCACTGACATGTCTGCAGCCAGCCTGGCAGTTTGCACTCAAACCACTGGGAATTTTTGTTGGCTCAGTACAGAGTGGGACTGAGTGCACCCTCAGCAAGTTTGCCAACAACACCAAGCTGAGCTGTGCAGCCCAGCTCTGGGGCCTCCTGTATAAGAAGGACGTGGAGCTGCTGGAGCGAGTCCAGAGGAGGCCCCGGAGATGCTCCAAGGGCTGGAGCCCCTCTGCTCTGGAGCCAGGCTGGGACAGCTGGAGGGGTTCCCCTGGAGAAGAGAAGGCTCCAAGGAGACCTGAGAGCCCCTTCCAGGGCTTAAAGGGGCTCCAAGGGAGCTGGAGAGGGACCTGGGACAAGGATAAGGGGGAATGCCTTCAAACTGAAAGAGGGCAGGTTTAGACTATACAGCAGGAAGAAATCCTTCCCTGTGAGGGTGACAAGGCCCTGGCACAGGTTGCCCAGAGAAGCTGTGGCTGCCCCATCCCTGGAAGTGTCCAAGGCCAAGTTGGATGGGGCTTGGAGCAACCTGGGCTAGTGGAAAGTGTCCCTGCCCATGGCAGGGGGGTCAGGAAAACATGATTTTAACATCCCTTCCAACCCAAACTGTTCTGTGGTTCTACGAATGCACAAGAATTATGGACCTTCCAAAGCACATCCTTCTAACTTCATGGGCAGACAGTTCAGCACCCTGCAAATCGTACCCAAGACTCAAATCTTCAGTGTTGCATCTGCTTTTGTTCAACTCCTTATTTTCTGAGTTTGTGTGGTTAGGCACTGAAACGTGAATCTGTTGATTCCTGGCTACAACACAGGCTTCTTGTGTGGCCCAAGCCACGTCCCTCAAGCTATACTTCAGTCCCCTCCTTGGCAAACAGGTAAAACATCCCTCAGTGATGTTTTATGCATAAATTAACTCATGGAAGCCGGTTTTTCAAAGAGTTCACTAATTAACATTATAGACAACCCTGCAGATAAAGAGATTGTCAGAGCTCTGTCTGGCAACTCTGGCCCAGGGAAAGAGTGCATTCCAGAAGCGATGATAGAATCTCCATACAATTCCAGAAAGCCAAGTTTACTGAATTCCACAAGGTTATTTTTTAGGAATGTGTACTTCTTAGCAACATAGCATAAGGATTTCATACAATGTAGGGCATCTCCTACATTTTTTTTACTTGGAATGAAATGGCACCATCAGTTTTCAGCACAATTTATATGTGCTATCTTGACAAGATTTCTCTGGAGAAATCCTGAAACACTTAGTAGATCTAGAACAAAGACTTTAATGGTGGAGACCCTGTTTTTCACAAATATACATTTACAAGTTGCTGGAGAATGCAAAGAGAGTTCTACAAAAGGCATGTTGATTATCCTACATTTTCAGATGCAAGCTCAACAGGGTAGATAATGTATTTTTCCTGTGTTTATACAGTGCCTGCCTGGTATCTTACTTGTGCTTAGAATAAAGTCCACAGATAACTTCATTTTCTAGGATTCATAAACCAGTATGATATCTAAGTACAAAACTCGGGTATAAAACAAATTAAATAAAACACAAATTTTATCCGAGGATGACCAGAAATAGAATAGCAAGAGGACCAAACATTACTTGTTCTGCCTACACTGACTAAAGAGGGTAAACTGGGAAGAGACTAAACCACAAATTTTAGCTGTTTCTTTGCTTTCCTTCAAGTAGTACAGGATATAACCTGACAGTTCTACAGTCTTCACCATCACATGATTTACTTAACCTAAAAGCTGAAAACCTTTTAAGCTCATCTCATTTTAAAATACACATAAATTGAAATAGTCAATATTGAAAGACAAACAAGAGGAAGTTTTTACTAAGTCTGCAATTACATATTTCAAGAGCCACTGAAAAATGGCTCCTGAAAATAGGAGCTGAAATGTGCTTTCAAACAACAGCTGAACTTCTGTCACAAGTTATTGCCGAGCCTACATACCAAATACTTCGAGTTTTCTTTGAAACTTAAGAGCTTACTGATTACAGGAACTAAATAATAATTACTGCCTTTGATTTTAAGACCATAATCCAGGACTGGAAAATGGATTTGTCACTGTTGCTGCGCACCAGTGAATTCACTTGCTTCGTTTCCAATGTAACAACACGACCATCTCACTGTAAGGCAGAGATCTGAGCTAACACAGCCAACAAACTGTAATTTTTTAGCTTCTCAGTCAAAACTCAGGCGAACTTCATCTTTGTTTGTCTTTTGTTTGCATACAGGTGGTGTAATTAATCCATGAAAAGCTGTTGCAACATGAATGACACTCAAAATCAGCACGCACAAATATTGTCATTAAGTTTATTTGGAAAAATAAATGGCCTGTGATTTCATGACCAGCCAACTAACCAACACCGTGACTTTCCTGAAGCACGTCCTGAACTCCACGTTGTGCAGTGCTCTGTGAGGGAGGAGGGCCCAGCTGCTCCTGCTCCCCTCTGTCCCAGAGCGGACAATCCGGAGCTGAACCTCCGCCAGGGCTTCCCTCCCACAGTCCTGCAGCTGGAACTGGGCCAGCACGAGGCTTCAGTGGGTCCGGCCGCTCACCTCCTAGTGCCATCCCGAGGACTCCCCATCTTCACACAGAAGAAAGGAAGGCTTTCCAGAGCAAATACAACCATTACAACACTGCACCTTTCAAGTATGGGGAATCACGCTTTTATGTGAGGGAAGGGAGAAGTGTCCTTGCTCTAACAAACTAGACATGCCACTGCTAAATTAAACTATTAAACTTTTAGAATATACACTAGTAGGGCAACTAAAGTAGCATTTTAGTGATGATGCAGCTTTGAATCCTCCCAGTGAGGCAGCAATACCAACTTTTTAAACCATTCAGCTGTTATAGGCTTGTCTCACTGAGCTTAACAATTAGGGAATTTTTGACCAATATACTTTTACATTGCAAGTGGAGGCAGCAGGAAAGAGGCAAGTACCTGCTGGAGGCAGAAACTCCAGTCATAATCCAGACTAACAGGGCAGACAGAGCTCTCACGTGTGTGGTGCCTGAGTGAGAGGCGTTGGAAAACACTCCTATCAACTGCACTGTGATTTTCAATTTTGCCCTTAAAATTTCCAGTCTTCCCCAAACTGAAGAGAGCAGTTTAACTGAGCCTATGCAAACAGAGGATTACTAGCCCCTTATCTATGCCAGCGATCCTCTGAAATGAGGTGTTACCCAGGAGAGCAGTGGGAAGGTACAGGGCTTGCCACTCCTAGGTGGTACCCGACTTAAATACATTCCCACGGTTTTTCACACTGCCAGAGAGGGGAAAAAAAACCCCAACACCAAACAAGCCAGGCCAGCAGTGGCTCTCTGAGAAAGCTGTGAAGAAGCAGTTGCAGCTCCCACCATCTGGTGCAGTGGGGGAATGACCCTCCCCTTTGCCCAGCCTCCCCCTGGGGCCCAAGGAAGCCGAGGTGGCCCTACAGCTGGGGGGTGCCAGGCTGGCAGGGGAAGGCTGGCAGCAGCTCTCCCAGAGAGGTAGGAATGATCAAGGAATAAGCAATGACTCACACTCTATGATTTATTGCCGGGCAACATTCCCAAATGTGTTAATAAAGTTGCAGCCAAACAAATGCACATCCCTTAGGTCTTGTCTTTGTTCCAGCACGGCCAAGACAATTGAGTATTATTTTCAAGTAAAACAAGGATGAGATTCTAGACAATATTTCTACCACAATTAATATTTATGTTTCACTGTTCTACTTCACAGCACTGCCAACCCTTGAGTATTCAATAAAAAAAGAAAGGCACAAAACAAGAAAGAAGTGAGCATACACACAGACACAAAGTCCTAAGATATTTAACAAATATTGTTGAGTTGTTCTATCTGGGTTTCGGTTTATCTTGGGCACTTTCAGGTGTCAAATACAACAGATAAAAACATTCCATCACCACATTCAACTGCAAAATACCAATACAAAACCAGTTAATTCTGTGTCAGGCAGCAAACAGCTTAAAAGTTCATGGCAAAGCTCTTCTTGGAGGTCTTCTGGAAACTGAGAAAGAGAGGGAAGGGGAAAGAGGCCAAAGAGTTGTTAGAATTGAAACGTTTAGCTGATCAGCAGTGAAGCTCTGGGGAAGCAGTGATGAAGCACAAAAAGTTGTGACAGGTTTCTGTCAGCAGCCCACTCAGGTTTCACATCCAAGCGGGTGACAAAGGTGTTTCCATCTCTGAGCTTTCACAAGCACTGACAGAGAAACCAGAATCACACTTTGGCTTCCAATGGGGCACTGAATCATGAGGGACATGAGACACATTGCACAGGGCAGCTCTGGGAGGGACAGCAGGGATGAAGCCAGGGAAGCACAAAGCAGTGATGCAGCTGGGAGGATATGCTTTCCCCAGATCACCCACGGGGAGTTTCTGCATTGAGTCTGGAGAGTCCTTTGTTTCAGAGACTAGATAAGCCATATGTTAGATGCATACAACCACAATATATTTACAAGCTGTATCCATGATTAAAACCACCAGGAATGTTTTTAAATGATAGCTGAGAATCAGCTATATCCCTTTCCAAAAGCCAGAGCTGAACAAAGGCAAAGGGGTGAGCAGAAGAAACACACTATAAAGTGTGTAATTTAAAAATGAAAGCATTTTCCAGCATGAATTATGCTTCTCGTATGGATGAGTGGAAAAAACATGTTATCAAGTAGTTTGTCAAGTAAATACAACGAATTAATGAAAAATCAACTGATCTACCAGATTTTATTAGGTGTAGTGATTTTACAGCCCACTTATAGCCATCCTTAGGAACTTCCCTACCTCAGCTTCCACTCACTTTTACAGAAAGAGTTAAGCAGTGAATGTAAAGGTACAGCTTCTTACAAATAATCAAGGTCAACCATGCTTCTAGCACACATACCTCAAAAATCATCATCTCTATCTCACTCTTTTTTCATTTCTATTTTTGTGCATGTTTGATAACATACCTAACATTACTACAGTAGCACATGTATACAATTTATAAAAAAAACCCATACATTGGGGTGCACACTCAAGTTTATTTCTTTTTTAATTATGGGGGTGCACGAGTTTGGAGACCACTGTTCTGAGCAACCTGATACACCAGAAATAACATCTACTGGCTACCTGTGTTAACAAACAGACCAGCACTGGGTTCTCCTCTCGAAGATGCCGTCAGGAGGAAGGACAGATGGATAACTTGTACACCACTGTCACTACAGCAGAGCTGAGGAACCTCATACACACAAAACATAATATGTAATAAATGCAGATAAAAAGATGGATCTTTAATGGAAGTACAAAACTGTATCTTCTTTTGCATTTTCCTTGCTCCCTACTATTTAGCTCCAAAACTTGTTGGCCAGCTCACTTCACTGTAATTCTGGTTTTGCACACCTCATACGTGATTTAGACGGTGACTGCTGTGCTTTGTAAAATAACTTGTTTAAGAGTAATTCCAGACAGCTTTCTTGCTTCATGCTGGTTCATTTTCATCAACTCAGCTTTACTAGGCAATCTACAGGCAAGGCAGAGGTTTCACTGACAGGTTCCTCAACTGTAGCCTGTGGTTGATTTCTCGTTAATCACGCTGGTAACCAGAACAGTTTGCACGAGTTCGGAGAGCTCAGGATACACAACTGAACACTGCAGATGCTGCAGCAGCTTGGCATGGTAATGTCACATCTCCTTCCTCCAACAGAGCAAATCTGAGAGCAGCAGTTTTGGTTTCCTGAGCGTGCCAATGTTCGCCTGCCGGTGCCCTGGCACAGACTGCCACGGGGTGCTGATGAAACCCGAAATGTTTTGGGGTGGGGGGCAGGGGGCACAGCTCTAACAGGCCAGAGGTGAATTTCAGTGGATTGAAAAACAACTGAAGTCCATCTCAAGAGATGGTTTCTTCCAGTTGTCACAACCCTCTGGTATGCTTGGAACTATTCCAGAAGGCCACTAAAGGAACCAAGATCTCTTGAAGAACTGAGCATGCAGTGCTGGAAAGGCACAGCACAGAGGTGTCCTGGAGGGCCCTGTCTTTCATTCCTTCACAATGATCTCAAACAGTTGGCTACAAAGGGCCTAAAATGCACAGTTGTGTTGTTACCCCTCACGACGCTGATAAAGAGATTAAATAAGGCACTGGCAGCTTGCTTTCAAAGGAGGGTGAAAGAAGAACACAAGAAAGTGAATTAGAGATGAAGAACGTTAACATGAAGGAGAAGAAATGAAAGTAATGAAATGAAAGAAATGAGAAACTAGACAGCAAAGGGAAGAGGATCAGGCAATTACACAGCACTTCAGCAGGATGACAGTTCTGCATGCAGCCTATGTGATCCCAAGCAGGAAAATTCTTACATCCACCTAAATGGAAGAGCCAAAATGGAAGGATAAAGATGGAAGTGGCAGAAGTACCATGCTCCAGTCTAAAAATATACACACTACTGATTTCCCAAGCTGCCTGTGGGGAGCTGCAATCAGCAATGCTTAGCTTTGTTATGCCCTCTCTCAAACTCCTGAAAAGACAAAATCCCATTAACAGAGTGTAAGAAGCAGGCTCACACAAACTGTATTAAAATCCTCCGTGTTTTGGTTATATCTAGATTTTAGTTTTGATGACCAGTTAGCACTTTATCATAAGCTTCACACAATATATATACACTATAAGAAGTTTTAAGTTTTCTTTCTTACATTAAGTTGTTTGAATGTAGCAAACCAATTTTTCAATTGAACACACATCAGAAGAAATTTACCCTGAAAATTTACCAATCTGACAAGAGTTAATGAATTTATTATTAAAAACCAAGGTTGTTTCTTTCTCTGTACAAACTAGCAGGCTCACTGCATAGCCTGATA
Organism: Pseudopipra pipra; assembly: GCF_036250125.1. Classification (NCBI taxonomy): domain Eukaryota; kingdom Metazoa; phylum Chordata; class Aves; order Passeriformes; family Pipridae; genus Pseudopipra; species Pseudopipra pipra. The sequence goes on from NC_087560.1 coordinate 1,521,249, forward strand.
TTATTGCAAAGACCTTAACATGATAAAAGCAAAAAGCATTAAGTGTATTAATGTCTGTTCAAAATGAATTGTCTTTGCAGTATAGCAGTACATTATTTCACACTTCTTTGATTAAAACAACAACCACCAACCCAACAAACCAATCACTATTCGTAGCTTAAGAGGCCCAAAGCCTCTTCACAAAACAATTCTGTTGTCACTTTTATATAGGGTTAGTTGATGCTTTCCCCCTCCTTTTTTCAGTGAGCTAAATATAATTAATGACTTCAAAATGGAATTAGTTCAACAGCATTCGGCTGAAAGCATTTATTTATATGAATCCAGTTATAAACCATAACTCAAAGGCACATTGTAAAGAAATTTACTTCACTGAAAATTCCAATAGCAGCCTTCTATATAAAAGTGGTATTAGAGCTTAGACATTGGGACAGTCAACATAAATTCTGATTTTAACAGGCTTGGATAAACATATAAATTTTGGCTCAGTGAGTCTGCTTCGGCTGTCAATACTCTGAAATAGATACAAGCTTTAACAAACCTTTAATTCAAAAGCCCATTACTGTACCAACTGAAACAGAAAGACGAGTATCAAAGAGGAGTTCTTCCCCACTTTCATGGTATTACTTCTGTAAGACATCAATTGATCTACAGCCCTTGAAAGAAAACAACTCGCCTCCCTCTCCTGGATAAAAGTCAGTGCAGTTTTTTCATCCATCACAGTGTAACAGCATCAAAATACACCTTTTGCATCTGCTTAAAACCAGGAAAAAAACACCCTGCAAACCACAAAGCCATTCCATGACATGTCAATTTACTTCTTCTGACAGATTCACTACAGAAAAAAATGTTTTCATTAAAAAAAACCAGCACCAAAACTAAATGAGAGAAATGAGGAAAAGGAGAAGGAAGAACTTTTGACAGATGAAGTCCTTTGCCAGGTGAACATCAGCTCATTGGGACAGGATGTGAAAAACAACTGTGACTGCTGAGGAGGCTGAAGAGCACTGGGGGTGCTGTGCCCACTGCTCCGTGGGGGATTCCAGCCCCCCTGGGACCCTGTCACACAGCCTGGCCCTGCTGCCTTCGGGAAGGGCAGGGCTGAGGGCACCAACACACTCACGGCCCCAGCACAGAACATCTGCCCAGAGCATCCCACTGCATCCTCACCTTCTGCACTGGACAGCATTCCTCTCAACCAGGGCCATTTAGGCAATGTCTTGAGATATAAAACACTGCCAGACTACCTGCTGGTTACTTAGTAACTAAGGACAGCCACAGCATTTAGCAGAGCCTGATGAATTGTGTAACTAACTTAATTTACCCTCTCTGGCATTAAAATCAGTTACTCTTAATAAACAATGTTTTAAAATACTTAGGTGGATTCTTTAATTCAGAAGAACAATGTACTTGGAACTCCTGTTGATGGCATTAACAGGCAGGTAAACAATTTTCATTTTCGTTCCCCCAGTGCTGTGGGTATTGTCCCTTTTAGAATACAGTCCTTGGTTTCTTCTTGTGTCTCAGATGCTCTTTTCTCTGAAAAACACCGTAGTATTTACATTCAACTTTCTCTTTTTGATGGAAATGCTTTTAATTCTTCCAGCGATAAATCCCCTTTGATTAGGTTGTTCAATTACCTGTTCTCATCATGAAAAGAATATAATTTTGAGTAGCAGTAATAAGCACAGCTTCACTGAGAGACCTAATTTCATTGCTGGCCCACATGAAAGGAGGGAAGAGTTCTTCCCCAGTGTTATCAGCAAGGTAGTGCAGAGAAGCAGCTCAACCTCCCTGCACTGGTGACAGGAACCCCTCACGTTTGATGCTCACAGGCAACTCCACAGATATGAACACAAACAGGAGCTGCTACACAACCCAGGAATTCAACTCCTGCCTTGGGACAGTCTTTGGGACAGCAAAATAATTCTGAGAACAAATGCAAACACCTAAAATACAGTAGGTCTGGAATAATTTCTCCCCTTCTACCAATGCGATTTATGAGCATTCAAACTGCTTGGGACATGATACTGTTCTCAAAAGGAAGAAATGAGTAGGTACTTAAAACTACATGAATCTCAAGAAGACTTTCCACTGACACTGCTTACAATGGGCTTAATTACTTATGGGAAGAAACCATCCCACTGTATATATGCCCGAATATTTGAAAAACAAGTAAAGGGAATAAAAATTAAAATCTTGTTTGCAAAGCACTGGATTAGAAGAAAGCAATCTGGGTTTTGTGTCTTTGGATAAATCTGTTAGATAGCTGGATCAAAGTAGTCCTTTATGAAACAGACACTTGACAGAGATGTTTGGAGACTTGGAACATTTTCCAAAGTGATAACAATTTTGGTATCCAGCTTAAGACAAGTTTGAAAGCATTTTCTGAAAACTGGAATTAATGATAATTAAATTAATTCTTCTCCCACATTACATCTGGTGATTATATTTGAAGTCGGGCTATGTAATTTCAATTATTAAGGTGCTTTTAGACCAGAAGCAGATAAGAGTCCTCAGAAACTGTAAAACTTCCATCAATGAAAAAATGCTTGGCTGACAAGAACTGCCTCAAATTCAGAAGTAATGCCTTGGCCAGTGCATTGCAGAGCTTCTCGTGTGACAGACCCAGCTCCATGCCAGCTTTGGACATGCTCCTGGAACTTTAACTTTAGGCTCCGAGGAGACAAGCTGGACATGTGTGCGTGTTGCCCATTCAGGAGATCCATTCACATGCAAAGAGATCCCAGCTAACACAAAGCTCTGCTAACACAAAACTCCAGCTCAGCACAGCCACCAGATCGCTGGGGCTGCGGCAGCAGCCCAAGGGAAGAAGTTAAGCCACACAACCCCACATTATTTTTGCTGGCACCTCCCTAAGAAATTTTTCAATTCAATTCAATGAGGGGAAAAAGAAAAAGAAGTATTGAAGGATTTCATTTTGGGATTTTGGTTTTACGAGCTGCTGGCAGCTCTCCCTGAGCAAGCACATACACACACTCCTTGGAATAACAAGCTGTTAACCCGACAGTTTGGGCACTCCGAAGGTGGGAAAGTCTCTAATAGTTGGTTGTTGGGTTTGGAGTTTTTTTGTTAATTCAAAAGTAAAGTCTTGCAGAAGTTCCTTCGATTTAGCATATAAATTGAATTCATTTGATTGGGCTTTCTAAAATGTAAAACTCTTGTCTGTTCCAAACACAGTCTATGCCGACGAGCAGGTCAGGACTTGACACACTGGAGCGAGGAAAGCTCCACCTTTCCCCAGCACAGCACTGACACGTCTGCAGCTCACTGCTCACGGTGAGGTACCTGCACAGCCACCGCATTTAGGGCAGAGCAGTGCTCACTATTCACAACCATTATCACAACTTCCCGAGCAAGGGTTGCTGTCAGCACGCTGGGCACCCCAGCTCTCCCAGCACCCCGTGTGCAGCACTGAGCAGTGCTATTAGAAGGACCCCGGGGTGTTGCAAGATCCAGGTAAAGCCACTTAGTCGGTAAAGCTCTTCAAGTACAGCTCATTTCTCCCCATCAGCAGGGCAAGGTAACAGATATAGAAATGGGCCTCCTTAAAAATAGCCACGTTATATTTGTCCAAACGAGAAAACATCAATCTGTTTTCCCCGTAATGTCTTCCTCAAATCGCCAAGAACTTAATGTTTCTGAAGGGCCAAAAGCTTGTTGCCACTGCTTTTTCTTCCTCCCTGGCCACTGGGACTTGTCAGGGTTCAAGTCCCATCCCACGATGGAAATCTTTTGCTATTGCAACGGGGCAGAACAAAGGGTTTGATACAAGTTTTGAACATATTTCTGGAACAGTAATTTGTTCACGTGTTGTCACGTCCACCCTGATCTCTCCATACACAACTGCTACACCTCTTTACAGTAATGTTATGGAAGATCCTGACTTTTCCTAAGAGATAATTACAGGCTGCCTGCTGGCAATTACTTCCAGTCTCAAAGCAAACAAGACAAACAATGGCTCAAATCAGTGATCCATGTCATATCTCAGGCAACAATTTATTATCAAAATGAATGTATTTAATGCACAGCATTAACAAAAGGAACATTCTAGCAATGCTTTATCAGACACTGTTTTAAAAATATAAGAATACAGTCTAGGGAACTATCAGAACGTCAACTTGAAGGCAGTAGGAAATACTGGGACCAGTCACACCAAAGGTGTTTGTGGCTGGTTTATTGATAAAGAAGTGCTGAGCACGAGCCTTCACAGATCCTCTGTCCTGGCCTCCTGGAGAGATTTCTGTCCTTCCACCAAATGCAAATGCTTGTCTCTCCTGAGGTGCCCAAATTGTTATTTTCAAGCCTTGATGTCTTAACACAATTCCCAGCAGTTCTTCTTAGCCTTTTACATTCTGACTTCTGTTTACTGATGCACTACTTCTCCAAGTGTAGTAGCATATCAATTAATTATACAGTAGTCTGCCTAATCAGGTTTCCCCAGGGTTTTTAACAGAAACCCTTTGTATTTCTTAATGATTCCACGAGATTGTAACTATTTTTAGTTCTGCAGTAAAAGAAATGAGTCTGCTGACAATACTATCTCCAAAAAAGATGGAACTGCTATTAAAACCGTTGATCCAAGCACACTTGAACTTTGGAGAATTCAGCTTTTGTCTGGATCTTATGATTAACATTTTTGTATACCACATAAGCAGTCAGCACTCACAGAAATACAAATGAAGAAGAAAGACTGGAACTGAAGAATAGATGTGACCTACTTTACATTTCAATATTAAAACAGATACATTCAAATTAATAGCAAAGTCTCCACTGCCTCCAACACAGTGCTACCACCAATTGGTCAAGGCAGGCCAAAAATTTTCTGTGATCAACTTCACATGTCCTGTCTTGTTCTGAAAGAAGACATGTGGTCTACATACCCAAGATTACTTGTTCTTAGTTCTAAGGCAGATATCCACAAACTCCCGCACTGATTTAAAGGGGAATTCAAGAATAAGGAAAAATAACAAAAACTCACCAAACAACAAAATCACAACAAACTACTAAAAGCACAAATCAGCAAAAATACATCCAGCTTTCACATTACAAAAGCTCAGAAAAGCAGCAAAAAAACCAGGTGGAGGTGGAGGACTTTTCCTCTGCTAGACCCGGTCAGATTTTTGGCTAAATTTTATTAAGAGAGGTCATAATTAAAAATATGAAATAGACAGCTGCCTTACTATAAAAGAGTTATTCTCCTAGGCTCATAGAGGAGTTGATGTTGGAAGGCACCTCTGGACATTGCTGGATGCAGCCCATGCTCAAGGCAGGGTCAAATAAAGCTCAGGCTTGTGTCCAGTTGAGGTTTGAGTATCTCCAGGAATGGAGACTCCACAACCTCACTGGGCAACTTGATACAGACCTTGACCACAGGCATAACAACATAAGTCAGGAAGCAGATCTCTGGCTTTCATTGATGTCCTTTATGCCTCCTGCCCACCCTCCCCCCAGTGATGGCACTGCTGTCCCCACAGTGCCCCCCATGCCTGCACCCCTGGGGCCCAGCACAGCAGCACTGCTGTCCCCACAGTGCCCCCCATGCCCCTGTGTGCACCCTGGGGCCCAGCACAGCAGCACTGCTGTCCCCACAGTGCCCCCCGTGCCTGCACCCCTGGGGCCCAGCCCAGCAGCACTGCTGTCCCCACAGTGCCCCCCATGCCCCTGTGTGCACCCTGGGGCCCAGCACAGCAGCACTGCTGTCCCCACAGTGCCCCTCATCCCCTGTGTGCTCCCCTGGGGCCCAGCACAGCAGCACTGCTGTCCCCACACTGCCCCCCATGCCTGCACCCCTGGGGCCCAGCCCAGCAGCACTGCTGTCCCCACACTGCCCCTCATCCCCTGTGTGCTCCCCTGGGGCCCAGCACAGCAGCACTGCTGTCCCCACACTGCCCCCCATGCCTGCACCCCTGGGGCCCAGCACAGCAGCACTGCTGTCCCCACAGTGCCCCTCATCCCCTGTGTGCTCCCCTGGGGCCCAGCACAGCAGCACTGCTGTCCCCACACTGCCCCTCATCCCCTGTGTGCACCCCTGGGGCCCAGCACAGCAGCACTGCTGTCCCCACAGTGCCCCCCATGCCTGCACCCCTGGGGCCCAGCCCAGCAGCACTGCTGTCCCCACACTGCCCCCCATGCCTGCACCCCTGGGGCCCAGCACAGCAGCACTGCTGTCCCCACAGTGCCCCTCATCCCCTGTGTGCTCCCCTGGGGCCCAGCACAGCAGCACTGCTGTCCCCACACTGCCCCTCATCCCCTGTGTGCACCCCTGGGGCCCAGCACAGCAGCACTGCTGTCCCCACAGTGCCCCCCATGCCTGCACCCCTGGGGCCCAGCCCAGCAGCACTGCTGTCCCCACACTGCCCCCCATGCCTGCACCCCTGGGGCCCAGCACAGCAGCACTGCTGTCCCCACAGTGCCCCCCATGCCTGCTCCCCTGGGGCCCAGCACAGCAGCACTGCTGACAGCACCTACACCCGACCCCGGGCAGCGCAAGGCTGGACTCTGAGACACTGCTTTTAACTCCTGGTCATACCTATTCCCCAAATCAGAAATGAAGATGTGCCAGAGATCATTTCCACATTAGGAAAGCAGCTCTTTATAGCATTCCACGGGGACCTGTCTGCAAGGATGAACTGTATCTCTATACAGTTCCTTTTGTCCTGTATTTGTTCTTTGATGTACAAATATGCCACAGACTAAGCGGTGATCTCTTTGATGTTGAACTTTTATACTTTATTCCAACTAGCACACTTACAAGAGGAGCTGCCAGTCATTTTCCCTTCTAAACATTCAAATTTCATGATGCATTTGCTTTATGAGTCAGATTTCTTAGTAACTTGTTTTCAGAATTTCCACAAGAAGTGTGCTACTCTTCTGGAATGATAACTTGATTAAAAACCAAGATCTGATCAGGTTTTTCAAGTATTACAAATTAATACAAGCATTGGCTAATATATCTGAATACATTTAACATAAAGTATAATTACCTAGTCAAGTCTGTATTTCCTCACTCTCTTTCAGGTACTTCAGGACTCCAGCAGTGACCAGGAGGAGTTGCATTGGGAACAGTGTAATGCATGTGTGCAGTGGGACCTCTCTGGTTTCTCTGCCAGCCTCCAACACTACAGTTCAGGGACTTCCAGAGCCAAAGGCAGCCTCTGCAGTACAGTTTTCCATACTGCAGTGTGTATAGATAAAATTCCAGGCTGATAGTACCAAGGTAGATTAAATTACAAAGTTAGTTACTTCTGTGACAAAACAGTAATCAACACTGGCACAAATAACATGTTAGGAAGTGCAAATTTACCACCAGAAAGCTACAGCTTTCAGTGGGAGACATAAAAAAGCACTTCCATTCTGAAGCACTTCTGTGAAGGCTTTTAAATCAATCCTAGGAGCTGAAATTCTCTGGAGTGGGATTTTGCCATTCACAAGGCCTCTGCTTTAGAGTGACCTTTATGTTTGGCTATTTTTCCCTTCTGTAAGTATAAACACTGTAGCTGAGAGGGAAAACATCAGAGGAAAATTAGAATATTTTGGAACAGTGACAGCAAAGAGGGAACATTTCCCCATGCTAAGCTCTAGGTTTCCACAACAACATCAGTACTGCTCCTGATGCCCCTCTCCAAGCCAACTAGTTTAAAGGTGTATGATCAGGGTACTGGCCAGAGAAATGCACTACTCTGAACACTTTAATTTCAGCTTAAAATTTTAAAGGGAGAAAACCATACAATACTTTTTAGATGGTTTTACTAAGTGAGAAAAAAAAATAATTTAAAATTAAACAGATCTGTTACAGACACCGATTCCTCCTTTTCAAGAACATCCAGCAGCTCAGCAAGGGAAGTGTGTGTTAAGAGCCAGCAAGGTGTATGTGAAGGAGGGAGCACTCAGCTCTAGCTATGCCAGGCAGTCAGGTGCTGCACTCAACCTTTCTGGCTGAGAAATGCAAAGTTAGCCCCAGAAACACCAGCAGATTTTTAAGATATCTGGATAAATTGAGCTAGCAATACTGGAAACGTCACATTTTCAGGGACTTTTCAGGTCAAGGCTAAAGTTAGTTCTCAGCTCTCACCCAGATTCTATCACATGCAATAAAATAACCCACCAAGAAAAACCCAGGGGTGAACCACTGCTGGTGTTACTGAGGGGCTGCACACAGTGTCTGTCAGAGCATCCCCCGCAGGAGGCAGGAGGAGAATTTTGCTCCTCCTTGAAAAGAACAATAGGAAAATCAATTCCTTGATTTAGCTCCCCGTGCTGGCCCCGCTCCAGCCCCTCAGGCCCCAGTGCCAGCCCAGAGGCACGGCCTGGCCCTGCTGCTGCTGCCACAGGTGCTGCCAAGCACTGCTATCGCCGAGGAGCATCTGGGCAGGGAGGCAGGAACGCTCTGGGCCTGCTTCCTCAGCCATTTCGGAGGCGCCTATGGATATGAGGCTTCTCAAATGAAACATCTCTGGCTCTTTAATTAACATGTCTGGCTTTTTTATTATCTGTTGATACAAGAATCACTCCAGCAGTTACAAACAGCTCTATGTAGCCATATTTTAAGCAAATACTTCTTTTTATTCAGCACACCCACGGTACAAGAAAAACTCTCCCCAAAGCTTAACACAATACACCTCTGTCAGTGTGACAATTGCAGGGAGTGTCCCCTGAAGCTCAGCTACTGCAGACCAGCACAACCAACCTGCCCCTCTCTGCCTGGCACAGGGTGAGCCTGTAGCAAGAGAGGCAAACACACCTCCAAAACTCTGGAGTGCTCCAGCCTGACCACACCAGGCCTGGGACCGGACGGTAGTTTCACTCACATTTATATTCTCCAGAACCGGTGAGTGAGGTAACATCCATCATGCCAACAATCCTCCAGTGAACTAGGAGGAGGTAGTCCAAGGAGGGGAAAAAACAGTGGCAATCTACAACGTGCAGTTTTCTGCAGTGCACAAGACGGGTTTATTAATTCCCAAATCGAGCTTCAAGTAATCACTATAAATTTACTAGAAAATGTGTGTTTTCCCACAATAGCTACTCTGACAAATCAAACACAGACAAAGATGAGCTAATTAATTTAGCTGAATGGGAAAATGCGCCCATTATGAGTAGCATTACAGATGATGCAGGAAGAGAGCAGCTACTGCTGCTCCTGTCAAGTACTAGAGCAATTTATACCATTCAAATTTAAGATGGAACTAAAGCATGCAAATACCCATGTAAAGAAAGGACTGTTCTGATGACCAGGGATCATTTTTCACTGGCTTTCTACACTCTACCTAGACTAGAGGCTTCAAGCAAAGAGCACGTGGGGCTCAGAGAGAATTTAACCCTCTTTTGGGGTGAGAATAAGATAAATGACACTTCCAATCATGTCCCATTAGGCACAGGGCCAAGTAGAGAAGGCTGGACAAGAGAGTCCTTCTCTCTTCAGAGCCAGGAGAGAGGTAAAGATCAGCTCATGGAAGTTCTAGGCACAGTTAACCCGTGGCACAGCACCAACTCCTGAGACCCGTGGCAGCCTCACAAGAGGGGTGAATTAAGTGCCACATGCAACAAGAACCTTATTTCTAATTTGATCATGTAAATTGTACGAGGCCTTAAACAGCAAGTGACACTTGGATGAAGGGAGAAAATTGCTGAGCCCAACTTTGTGATGTTTTGAAAAAAGAGGTTGAAATTTTTTACCACAGACACATGCCAAAGCACAGCCCTTCCCCTTGCAAACTGCAGTGGAGACTGAAAACACAAGGCCTTGCATTCAATCCTATTTCCACTGCTCCACTTCATCTATTCTGAAATTATATCATATTTATATATTATATTATACAAATATATTATAAATATTTATATTATATTTAAACTTAAGACAATTCTGTCCAAAATACGAGTTAGCTGAAACAACCACAGCTTTCAATGGCATTTCACACACATGCCACCCAGCCTTTTGAGACTGGTGAACTAAAGCAGCTCAAAATACCACCCTACCTCACTGGTCTAACTTGGTACACAGAAAACCTCAATGCCCCAGGTGTCTCTCCCTTTTCCCTGGTGCAGGGAAGTCAATGCACCGGCAGAATCAAGTACATCAGCCCTCAGTATCTGCAAGAGCTGGAAGCAGAAGCCATTGCCATATTGTACCCTCCCCATTTCATGCTGTGAACAAAACAGCAGCAAGAATAACAAAGACTTGAGGGCTTCTAGAACACTAAACGAAGAGCACACTGCAGCAGACAGCGTGTGCAAATGGTGACAGGACCTTTTCCTTTTTTTAGTCAACAGTGCAGAAGGTGTTCTCAGTATCCCAGGTGTGAGCAGAGGTGGCAGGAGGCCCCAGCACGCCCTGCTGGGCAGGGTGCCCACAGTGCCTCTGACCAGCACCACCTAGAGCCAGTGAAAAGCGAGCCTGGCACGCAGGAACGTGACCCATGGTACCCTGCCAACCAGTCAAAACTCCAGTTTGTGGTCCCTTCAGTTTGCAGGAACACTCTGACAAACCCTTTGTCACAGTGCATCTGGCTGTGTAAAGATGTAATGTCACATTTCCACCCCCTCATTTGAGAATGATCAACTTCTTCTAAAGTACATAAATAAAGAGTCATGCAGTCGGTTTTATGAAGCACCTTGTCCCAGGATTCAATGGCAATAAATAGCACAGTATTTCAAAGAACACAAACAGTACACAATAATTACATGGCTGATACCCTATAAGTATGCTGACTATTCTATTTGCATTGTTCAGAAATGAAGAGGTTAGACTTATTTACATCCAAGCAGCTTTAATTAAGCTTTGAGATAAATGCTCTTAAAATGAAAGCTGGGATGATTATACCTCTCTCGACATTGATTTTAGCCTAGATGGCTACGGATGGAGCATGACAAAAGGCCCAGAGGCTGGAATCACACAAACAGAGGAGCCACGAGGGATGGGTCCTGCATCCCTCCCCAGGACAAAGGAAAGAAAGCAAAAAATGCAGTGAAATCAGGACCTTGCTGAAGGTAAATGCTTAAGAGTAGTTGAGATGAACTGTACCCAATACAGAGAACACATGGGCTACGTCTGACACTGAGGGTAGAGACTACCCCGCACCCCAACAGTGCTGTGGGGCCCCCAGACTTCTCTGGGAGGGACTCTTGCTCTTCTGAGAGCTTTAAATGTCCGAGATTCACCCCAGCCTGCATCCAAAGAGCGCAAGGAGCATTAGCCATGGCAGAGATCTCAAATGCACGGCCAGAACCAGCTTCAGCTTCGTGCTCCCGAGGACAGGACACGTGCACCAAGGGAGTGGTGGAAGGATGTAAGAGATGCTCTGTCACTGACACTGGACTCACACTCTCCTGCATTCCATTTGCTCCTGTCAACACCAAGGCTTCACCTTCCCCAGCACCAGAAAGGGATGAAACGCTAATTCAGTGACGTCTGAGCCCAAAAGCGTGAGTGTGTGGTGAGCTGTGCAGGCAGCCACGCTCCCCCCAGAGTGGGGGCACCTCCCGGGGCTCTCTCCAGCACTGACTCTTCCAAGTGTGTCAGCGAGCTCCCTGCTGCAGCTCACCCCCACTCTGGAGAGGGGAACAGCACGACACCCCGTGAGTCACTGCCGCCCTGAGTCACTCCCTCGTGTTCTCAACAGAAGGTGCAGGCAATTGGGAAGGAGCCTGAAACTGCTCCGAGCTTGCCAACCTGGATTCTGCAGAACTTCTTAGCCTAAATGCCTCCAGCAAGAAAAGTGAAAAAAAAAAAAAAAGCCACAAAAAAGTGGGCAAACTAAAGACTTTGTTAACCACAGGCAGGTTACAGGATGAAGCATAAGAAGAAAGTCCATCTGCCAGATCCCCTGACAAGGCTTTCTGCTTCAACTTTCCAGTCTGTGCTTTTTCTTTTCATCCAACAAGCAGAGGTCTGCACTGCGCAGAGCCACCTTTTTCACATAACTTAGTTATTCTTGGAGGACAGAATCCTCCCCTCCCCTATTAATGTTTATTGCAAAAAGGAGGAAAAAAACCCCCTGATCTTCAAAAGGAAGAAGACAGTTTCTGCACCATTAGTTATGTGCATATCCCTTAGATATCAGTCCTCAAGGAAAAGACAAATCACAAAAGGAGAAAACTACTGCTTGCTTGATCTCAGAAGTTATCAGCTGTAATTGCAAATTACAGCTCACAGATAAATACAAGAAAGGTGAATACTTTTTTCTTTCATTGCAAATGAAAAAAACAACAGAATAACATTCTAAAATGTATCAAGTCTGACTGTAATAACATTCTTGTCGTATGCAGTTATTTTGCACACTACAAAAACTTATCTCATGGGAATGCAAAGGGAAAAAAAAGAACATTCTGCATCTCAACTTCCTCCAATACTAGATAGAGAAATGCAAAGTCAGACAACGTTGAACATATCTGCTCAGGAGAGACACAAGGATGTGCCAATTTCAATTTAGTACCTATAGTTTACAATAAAATATACCAATTTAGAATTCTGTTGTGCAGTCAAGATGAAATACTAACAACCCTGCCAGTAATTAGCACATGATAGTGATCATTTTTATACTGTAATGGAGGCAAGAGAAGCAAGAAAGAAGATTTAAAATCCCTTTAGGTTAAAACTGAGTGCTACATCATCCTAGTAAAAAAAAGATCCAAACATGCAAGGCTCTGTAATGGGGAATGACTAAAGAAATCAGCCCTTTCCATACACAGTGGGGAAGTACCTGATATAAAGAGGACTCAGTTCCTTACCACGGTCTCTAGACACTACACCCCAAACCAATAAATGCCAATATAAACATTCAGCTCCCCACTGCAGAGCCACACTGCAGAGCTGCAGCCATTGCCCTGCACCCACTGAACCAGCCTGATGTGCCCCTGGCCCCCCACATCAGCCCACTGAATAAAAGAGGAGGATATTTCATTTCTGTGCAGAGCCCACACCCCAAACACCAGCGATGCTCAACTACCCACCTCTACAACCTCATCCCTTCTGGGATTTATATTGTTTTGTTGTTTAAAAAAAGATATAGAAGTCCTTGTGTTGTGTCCAAAACCCACTTGAGTTCTGCCCCAATTATTCAGAATTACCCTAGAAGAATCATTTTTAAGACTGCATTCCCAGCCAGTGGGAACAGGCTCACCATTTTAGCTAGGAAGGAGCCGCACATAAGTTTCAAGAGTCTGATCTGCTGAGATGTTCAGCACCCACAGTTTCTGCTGACTTAAACAGGACAGATTCTCCTTACTTGAAAGGAGTGTCCCCAACTGAGACTTGTACAGAGCAGGCAACTGCCTTTGATTTTCACAGAGCGAGACATAAAGACAGATTTCCTCCTCTTTTACTTTTAAATCTCGAGAGTCTTTCAAAGGGCCTGAAAAGTACATTTCAGCAATAAACCTCAAACCAATCTTATCCTGCAAATGTAATGCAACAAATGTCTTAGGTACAAGTAAGTCATTCAGATCAGTCCTATGAAATTAAAGCAGCAAGAAAACAGCCTCTCAGCTAGCCATTCCAAAGGCCAGATTCTGTTAATATTTAGTCAACAGAAGTTCTGTGCTGGGGTATTTGCTAAATTGGATTTAACCTTCAATAGTGCCACAGTGAAGGTAAATTTAAACACACTTCAATTTGTAAAGCAACTCCTTTTTTTAAACCTATGGCAAGGTATTCTTTCCATAGACACTTGTTTACTGGTGAAAAACATGAGTAATTACCAAGGCTCTGGCAGGCTGGTGCCAAGAGACACGACAAAAAACACGTCAAAAGGTCAGGCTTGAGAGCCTCGGCAAAGCTCACCCGCATTAGGCAGGACTGCACAAATCCCTGGCAGCCCTGCCTCCAGCAGCCTGGCTCTGCAGTGTGGGGGGCACTTCAAGGAAAGGTGCTGCCCTCAGCAAGGGAAATCCTGTTTGTGTGTCCAACTGCAGTTTGGGGGCTCAGAAAAAGTGCAGCAAGATCCAAAAGTCACGTGTGCTAATAAGGAAACCAACTGCCTCTTTCCTTAAACAGGTATTTTTAAATGGTTGACTTTTCATTTGGAGACACTGTCAGCAGGAAAATTAGTTATATTTCCAATGATCCAAGGAAACCAATTTTCCTTACAACCAAGCAACAACGGATTCTACTCATCTGGTCTATCTTCCCTAAAACAGCAAGAGATTCAACTCTACATCCATACAGCAAAAGGCAGGATTAGTAGCTCAAATGCCACCTCAACAGTAAATGCAACTGCTTGAAAAAGCTTAGAAAATTCACATCTGCCTTCCCACCAGCTGAGTTTTGAAATGTCCATATGAAGGATAATAAACGTACTGCCAGGTTCCCATTCATACTTTATAAACTCATCAGTGGACTGAAATCTCCTGTCCAGGCCTGGTGAGAGTACAAGACAAGGACTTCAGCTCTCACCAACACTGGGCCTGATTCACCCATCTCCCCACAAAGTAAACACCCAGGAAATGGTCAAACACCACACTTTTGAAACCACCTCCCTCTTTCTCGGGCTCACCTCCTGTTATGTGCTGTCCTGACAACTGAATCCATGTTCCTGCTCCATCACAGAGCATTTCCTCATCAATTCAGAGCACTCAGTACTATTCTCCTTGAAGTCAACCTTGAAGCTCCTGCCAGTGAAGACTCCTGCCTGAATAAGATCTGTACCAAGGACTATGCTGGCACAATGGGCGGATTTCTTTGCAAACTTCGCTGGTAAGCACATAAAGTTGCAGTCTCCCTTAAAAGTATCAGCTGGGTAACTGCCCTGCCTGCCTTATAAACTAAGAATGTGAGGCTTCCTGAATCCTCTGCAGACTCACAACAATTGATAAATAGTTTTTTAAAGCCCATCAATCTAGAAAATACTTATTTAGTCATTACAAACTTTGATGCTTCACCTCTGCCTGTTTTCTTAGAAACAGAAAGGTAAAACCCCCTCTTTCCTCTCTGCTCGAAACCAGAAAGTTGCATTTCTTAACACGCAGCCTGTCTTCAAGATCCGTGTAGGCTCTTCCCTGGACTGGGCTGTTCCCAGTGCTCCAAATGTACTAGAGCAGCTCTGGATGTGCTGAATGCTGCCCAGAGTCTTTACTCATTCCAACCTGGACACAGTCTGAGGACTTGCCAGAATCAAAGAAAGCATGTTTGCCAGAACATTGTGTTGCAGGAAAAATAAAGCAACTCACAAATTATCTTCACGTGGTACCAATTTGGGCTATCTGAACAGCAACAGGAAAGGAAATAATACTCTCCTTTTTCACTTAAAAGAGAAAATTAAACCCAACATGAAAATCCCTTACCCTCCTGCAGACCATAATTTTTTGCACTTTAACTTCAGAATTGTAAAAGACAAGAAGTGCCAACAGATGCCATTACAGGACAGAGAATAAATAAGATACTCAATTCACCTACACATTTCACATTTTCCCCCTGCACCTTTGAGCTTAACACACTGCATTCCCTACACTGCTACTCTGCTTCTCTCAAATCACAATACTGGACTGTGGATCTATTATTTCATGGCAGTCAGAGGCCCTTTTAAGACAAATGACAACACATTTTCTCCAGCTGAACCCTGTCCAGCAAATTAGACAAAGGATAAGAAACCAGGCAAGTTTTTCAATGCACTAGAAAACTCAACATTACGAAACATGATTTAAATGTACTATAGGAGTAGTCTGTAAAAAGTACAAAGACCTAAAGCATTTCCATAATAAAGCCACTAGGAATTACATTTTAAAACCCAAAAGCTGAGCTCTGCCAAGATTTTACATCAGTGCGGAAATTGGTTTAAATGAAACTCCCAAGAGAGTAAAAAATATATTTCCAAGTTGAATTGCTGTAAATCATCTGCCTGCTCTTTTACAACACACCTTAACTCTCTGTCCAGAAGCACACAACACAATTACACTCTCCAAAATTTTTTGTGCGCTTTCCTCCCTTTCTTTTTCTTTTTAAATTTGTTTACTTGATTTCAGGGTTCTAACAGGCTTATGAGGCATATGCTGAAAAACTCTTATCAGAATATGTAGAATTCTAAAGGACTACTAAAATATCCATGTAGTTTGCACTTTAAAAAATGCACTTCCTTTTGTTACAGATGCAAGTATTTGAATCAACCCAATTACATTTTCTTGCCAAATACATTCAGCATGGCTAATGATTAATGAATATAGTGCTTTTCTTTTTATTCACACAGGCTTCTCTCCAAGAAGAAAAGGAAGCCTAGTAATTGAAAATTACTGTCCTTAAACAGTATGCTGCTACTGGTGTGCACTACCTACTGCTCTTGCTAGGTGGAAAAAAAGGAAACAGTCTCTAGCTGAAGCAGGATTCAGTATTCTTTTACCAAGTAACTAATTTTTTCAAAGAGAAATTTTGCCTAAAAATCCATTTAAATATTTTAAAGGGTACAGATTCAGTATTTTAGTGGGGACATTAAATTCAAATGCCAACACTTATACTCTTTAGATTAGTGTGACAGAATATTGCACGTAAATAGGATGTTTTCTTTTTTTCAAATAAATAAAAAAAATCCAAATCCAATAACCAAAACTAACACAAACAAAAAACCCGACGACTTTAGAAACGCTGCAATGCGAAGTTCTACGGTGGATCTCGTTTTATTAAAACACCGAGCAGACTGCAAACATATCTCTAAACTTTTGGTACCTCGTCAAAAACTTCGTTTGACTCTCCTCAGCCTGACACTGCCCCTCGTTAAGGACTCAAACCGGCCGGCAGAGAAAACTTAAGGTTTAAAAAAGAAACCAATCGCTAAGTAGCTCTAGCCTTTCCTCTTAATCCAAAGCCTCTGAAAAATGAGCAGCTGTCCGCGAAGACGGCACTTCACCCATCAGCTGCCCCCAGGATGCTGCACGTTCGCCTGAGACAGACCCGTTCGCCAGAGACAGCCTGTACGGAGCGCGTTCTCCTCCGGGCTCTGCGGACAGACCGAACCGGCTCCTCCCCGCTCCGAGCGGCTCCGGCCGCGCCGATCGCGCCCCGTCCCTGCCGGGGCCGTGCGGGCACTCGGGCTCTGCCACCCCGCAGCAGCCGGGCGGGCCGAGCCCCCGTCCCTCCGGGCGCCCCCGAGCCCCCCTGGCCGCGGGGCCGAGCGGTGTCAGCGGCGCGGGGAGCGCCGAGGCCCCGGAGCCGCCGCCGGCTGCCCCCGGCCGGGCTCGGGCTGCCCCCGCCCCGCCGCTCCCGCGGCTCCCCGGTCGGCACTCACCTTTCATCGCGGCGAGCACAACACACATCATTTGTCGGGGGCGAACGGAGCGGAGCGGAGCGCGGCGGGCGGGGAGGCGGAGGGGAAGCGGAGGGGAGGCGGGACGGGCCCTCGGCGCGGAGAAGCACCGCGGCCGCCTCAGCAGCCGCCGCCGCCTGCCCGCGCGGAGCCGCGCCGCGCCGCCATCCCCCGCCGCATATGAGGCTCCATGTGACCCGCTGACACCGCGCCAGCCCCGGCCCCCCGCCCTGCTCGCAGCGCCGGCCCGCTCCGCTCCCCTCCCCGCCGGGCCCAGCGGCGGGCGGGCCGCGCCGTCACGGGGCGCGGGGGCGGCGCCGCCCCGGGCCGGGCCCGCCCTCCCCTCACACGGCAGGTGCCGAGCGGGGCCGCTCCCGCCGCCGGGACACGGACACGGAGCCGGACACGGGCCGGGACACAGACACAGACACAAACACGGGTGCCGGCAGAGGCAGCAGCGCTCCGGCAGCACCCGAGAGCTCCTCCAGCTCCGGCCCCGCTGTGCCCGCTCCGCGCCCCAACTTCCCCAACCCCGCCACCACCCCTCGGGAAGGATCTCCAAGTGTTGTTTTAGGTAAAAAATAACCCACGGCGCTGTACGCTCAATAGGCGCTGACTCGACCAAGCAGAGCGGCGTTTACGTTTTAAATCTGCCCGGTGATGGGTTCGTGTTCTCTCAGGATTTACCTGGAGCATCACACCACTGCTGGAGTTACTGCCATCTGTTCTGGAGCGTCAGATGTCACTGTACTGTCGGGTTGCGAGGTGAAGTTTTGCATTCGTGGATATGCACACATCCACACTGCAAGGGGGACAGTGCATGACAACACACACACAGACACAAAAATAATCCAACCTGCTCAAAAACCCCACACTCTGCTGAAAACTGCATTAACAAAGCCAATATTTTTTCGAATTACCATCTTAGCCACTGGAATAGAGCATCACAAAATATAAAACCACAAAAAAAACCCCACTGATGCATTACAAGCTGTTTAAGAGGGGAGAGAATATAACATTTGATCTAATTTAATCAGAAGTATAAGCATTTAATGAAAATAAGACAAGGGAAAATAGATAAACACAAGCCAGAGGAACCATCTTAATGTTTGAAACAAAGCCCTATATTTAGAAAGCCTTTATGAGATGAGGACACTGAAACAATCTGTTATTAAATAGCCCCGAATGGCTAATTCTTGCCTATTTCTTTAAAGAGTTCCTAATACAGTATGATATTATTTAAATGTGATTTGATCCAGGTGTACCTACCATTTATCAGTCTAGTCCCGTTAATGCAAAATACTGTTTTAAATTTTCCTTATTTAAAAAAAAATAAATTAAAAATTCCAAGAGCTAATCTGGTGCAGTAGTGTAAATTTAGCAGATACCTTTGTCATAAAACTTTTGATCTGTACTCACCATCCTCATTTACATTAAACCATTCCTACCAATAGCACATGTATAGTGAGATACTGCTCACAAAATGTACAGTGGCAGATCTGGTCCCAGATGGGTTTGTGTTCGTGAGTTTTATCCATTATGCAGCACGTGTTGCAAAGTTACAATGTGCTTAGAGGACATTCTGGACCCAAGCAAATACCACTAACGGTGGTGCTCAGGGCTCTTCGTAGCCTGGAAGATGCTGCTTTTACACGGGGGCCAACTGTGGAATTCAGAGGCAGCAGAAAGCTTGGAGCAGCACGGGAGAAAAGAATGATGTCTTCATGTATTGTAATGCAGAGTTAGAGCTTTGTAAACATTTTACTCTGACACAGCAAGTAATGTCAGACCGATGGCCTGAAAAATGTCACAGTCCATTAGCACTACTTGTCTTGTCAGACATTTAACCTTAAGGTACACAACATTATGTTATTACTGATCTGTATTTGTTTCCAGTCCAAGTGAAATGCAGCTGGTAATCTGGAATGACATCTGATGTGCTAAACGGCTCCAATAATAAGCAGATGACATAGATTTTGCATTCTTACAAATGCCTTACAATGGTTGTTTCATAAAATTATAGAAGATTTGTCATCAGACATTATAAGTGAGAAGAGCATACCTAAAATAGTCTATTATTTGTTATCAATATCCCACCTAAAGCCATCTGCTGACTTTGGAATGTGTAAACACATCCATTCGCACTGGAGTTTTCTCTCTTAGTTTGACCTCATTATGAACATTCCATCCAAAATCCATTTCCTCCCCATTTACCAAACTACTGCAGTAGTGAAAGTCTCGCTGAAGTTCAGACACCGTATCAGTGACAACATACAGACAATGTGCCAGTCAAATAACACTTAGCTCAGTATTACAGTACACTTGACAGGCAATTGCTCTCACTGTTTGTGCAGCAGGGTTTCATTTGACTGATGGGAGTGCCTCCTAGTTCCCAGAAGCTGGTACTCTATCGTGCTTGTTCCTTGAGCTTTTGATAAATGCCTGTGAAACACTGCAAGCCTGCGTGCTCTTCGCGGCAGTGAGAAACCAGAGCTCCGCTCGCACTGAATTCCTGTACCCACAGACCTCCCGAAGGTGTCAGAAGTCTGTGTAGCAGTGGGCCAGTGGGCTGCAGGCAGACCCTGAGCACAATGTGTGTTCATCCTTTGAGCCGCCGCTGCTCCAGAACACAGCAGCGAGTCCCAGGGGCACAGTCGGGCCTGGCACCGACCCCGCTGCTGCCCGTGCAGGGAGCACCACTCATGGGCACGGCCCCGCGCCGGGGGGCTCCAGACCCCACGTTCTCAGGGGCTCCAGACCCCACGTTCTTGGGGGCTCCAGACCCCACGTTCTCAGGGGCTCCAGACCCCACGTTCTCGGGGGCTCCAGACCCCACGTTCTCGGGGGCTCAGCACGGGGCCCTTGTGGCGCGATGGAAACGTGGCTTTCCGAGCGTGGAGAGCGGCTGCACGGCCTGACCCCGGCTCTCCCCCCGGGTGGGACACCACCCAGGAAACAGTGGGCAGGAGGGCACGAGGGAGCTCCTGGCCCTGCACAGTGCAGCAAAACAAGTCCCAGCGGTCGCACCCTGCCCTCGATGTGCCCGTGCCCAGGCCCACCACGCCTGGGGAGCCGTGAGCACCACGGGCTGCTGTGGCACGGCCTGAGCGCAGCCACGCAGGAACTGTGAGCATTAGAGACGGTGACATGTCAACGTTAGAGACAGTGACATATCAACATTAGAGGCGGTGACATATCAACGTTAGAGACGGTGACATGTCAGCGTTAGAGACGGTGACATATCGTGCAACCTTATCGGGCACTGTTGTGTGTTGCACTGATACAGAAGGTGTGCAGCTTGGCAGCCTAAACCACAAGCCTCCACAACCATTAGAGGGAAACAACTGTTTCTAGAAACCTTTTCAACCCTGCTGGGCAAAACAGAAAGGTGTTAAATTGATAACAGAGAAAGGGAAAACACCTATGGTAGCTATTAGCACTAGTAGTGCTGGAACAAGTATTTAATTGAGTATTCTAAGCACAAAACAGAAAACACTGAAAACCTCTCCACCTCCACCTCTTTTCAAACCTACTGAGCAAAGCAATAAATTCAGCTTCCAAGATGAACCAATAACTACTCCTAACTACTTGTTCAAGGACATCCCCAAACAGAAGTAGTTCAAATGCAACTAATTAAAGCAAGATGTTTATGTTGTTCTGACTTGGAACATAAGTGGAGAGCATTTCTGCAGACTGGTGGGTCACGTTTTGTATTCTTCCCTAAGTGAAGCTGCATGGCTAGGCTTAGTTCAGGAAGCATTTTAAAAACTAAAATGTACAATTTGAATAATAAATATAGGATGTCACTACCACCCTTCTTCCCCACATAGCATAGAAGAAAAAAGGGCTCTCAAAAACAGAAAAGGTGTCATGTAGTCACCTCCTGTCTGAAGGAGGTATATCCACAAAGGGTTGTTATGAAGCTGAAGCTGTCAAACCACTATGAGGTGCAGCATTTACCCACTGCTTATCACTGCTACAAACACAACTGCATGCAAATCCTCTTGGCAGGGCAATGACTGCATGCTGCATTCTCCCACGGAGATGAAAACTCACTTACTGGAAAGGAAATGTGATACAAGAACATTTCAATAAATCATCCAGGGCTTCCATGTTTTCAGTTTTAGCAGAGACAGCTTCTTCACTTTGTTAAGATGACCTAGAGCTAGTTTTCCACATATGTTTTCTCTTAAAAAAAGGGCTTAGACTCAGTATAAGTTCACATAATCATGCATATTTGTAATTGTTTTTCTGAAGTCTTCGTACTCTTGTAGTGAAAAAAGTTCTTTAAAGTGTTTAGGAAACCTTGAATTGATTCAAATAGGTAGCAGTAACACTAAGAAATGTTCAAGTGATTTTCAGTGCTTCAAACATCTACAGAAAATTCATTTATTTTCAACATTTAAAGAGCTCCTCTGAGGAGTTAAACCCTGCCCAGAGAAGGTGAAAACAGCTGCTGGTAAATGGGAAAAGGCAGGTGATACTGAAAACAAAGCCTTTCTCCAGTTGCAACCTAACCACATGTCCTAATGCCAGGTGAAGCATTCGGCTCCCAGCTCACAGTAGGGATGCAGCTCTAGATGGGACAAGAGTTTAAAACACACAAGAAGTTCCAAGCATCAGGAAGCTGTGCTTTTGCCTTTTTGGCTTCTTACTTAACAGTAATCACATGTGAAACCATGCAGGTGCAGCAATCACAACAGCCTTGATTACCAAATACATCCAAACCCAAACGCAGGAAAACTGCAGCTCTGGATAATCTTTAAAAACACAATTCACGATTCTCTCCACCCTGTTGGCAATCAATTTTTAAGTGGCTCCTAATTGATATGTGCAACACCCACAAAATGAAAATGATTGCTCCTTAACACATTTCCCCCTCTAGACTTAGTGGTATTTTAGTCTTCATTTATTTCTAGCCCTCCAAGTAGCACACTGTCGAAGACGAATCTAACTGAGGTTGTCCTCATTAAGTTGCCTCTTTTTCATCTATTTAAAACTGCTGCCATGCTGACCCTGCAACCAAACCATTTTGCTTCAGACAAAATTCCTTCCTCAGCTCCTGCTGAGGAGGTGAGCTTTTGTGCCACAAGGGCCTGTAGCTATACGTCTTAATCAAGGCATTTTATAAACTGCTCCACAACTCCCAATTAAGTGCATTGCTATCCCCAACTGTTGAACTGCTTGCTGTGCTCTGCCAAACAGCTGCTGCAGTTCTGCACCTGGTGAAATGAAGTATGAGTTGACAAAATGTTTTGGGGTTCATCTGGATGGAAGGTAAGTCCAAAGTCATTATTATCAGCTAGGTATGCTGTAGGAAGCAAAAGATTTTAAAGGTCTAGCCAACTGGATTTACCCAGCTTCCTTCACCTTGAAATCCCATGAAAGAATATCATATTTGCTGCTTTTCCCAATGGAAGGTAACAGCAGTACAGTAAAGGGATTAGAAAGATGAGATTATCACCAGTTAATCACCTGCCACCAACTGCGAATGGATCCATGAAAAGATTACAAAGTTATCAAGAAATAGATCAAACTGGACTTGGTAGCATCCCCCTTTTCTCTACACCTAAAAAAAGGTTCTGAAGTGATTGGTGTTGCATTGCTGATCACACTGCCACTGCTGAGCCCCTGTTTGATCTCAGAGAGATTCTCATCTATACAGGTTTGAA